>NC_138052.1:46581500-47052186 GCF_964194185.1 Rhinolophus hipposideros
TAAGGTTGAACGTGTTTCAGGCATTTATGTTCTTGAAACTGAAAAAGCCTGGTGCACACAAGCAAGTATTATAAGGAAGTGAGTCGATTTAATGCTGCCACTTGTTTTGCAGGGTGACCAAAAAGGTCTGCTAGTCTGGGATTCAGCCAGCACTCACCGCATTAAAGACATGAGGAACTTCCTTGCAGGGAGAATAGATCAAATAATGATTCCCACAGGAATGACTGCCTACAATGTTTTCCCCGAAAATAAGACCAAGACCAACAGACAATCAGCTCTAATGCATCTTTTGGAGCAAAAATTAATATAAGATCCGATATTATATTACATTATATAACACTGGGTCTTATATTAAGTTAATATAAGACCCGGTCTTATTTTACTCATAGTAAATACTCATAGTAAATACTCATTTTACTCATACTAAAATAAGACCGGGTCTTATATTAATTTTTGCTTCAAAAGATACATTAGAGTTGACTGTATGGCTAGGTCTTATTTTTGGGGAAACAGGGTATCTCCAGACTCTTGATATTGCGATAAACAAGCCATTCATTTGCACGTGGAAATCAATGACTACATTGAAAATAGAATGGAGAGAAATCAGAGTGGAAACTTTGTGAAGCTTAGCCTGCAAGAGGTCGTGACTTGGGTGAAGACTTCATGGGATAAAATCACTGACAGCTGTGTTGCCAATGCACTATGAGCAGGCTACGTGGACAAGAAGTCCTCATTTAAGGAAAGCTCTATTGCTGGACATGAGAGATTGGAGCCAATGGTTCTACAGGAAATGGAGTAGCAAGAAATTCAAGCTGGAATTCGGGGTTTGGAGAGTTATGACGATGTTCCAGAAGAAGATGACATGACTATTTGAATAAATGTAGATTTTTATACATGAATAAATGGAAATTGTTGTACATGAAAAAATAAGACATCCCCTGAAAATAAGCCCTAATGCATCTTTTGGAGCAAAAATTAATATAAGACCTGGTCTTATTTTCAGGGAAACATAGTACATTAATCTGGTGACCACAACTCTTCCCACTCTAGTGACTCCCTGAGATCCTGCCTCACTCAACTCACATACCACACAAGGCATTATCAGTAGTTGAAACTTAAGGGAATTGGCAGGTGGCAGCAGGCCTCGGGATGTCCTGGCATTTTGCAGAGTTACCCTAGGTCTGGTACCAGTGACAACTGTCCTCGGTTCGCAGTGTGGCCTCTCTCACGTGCCTCCAGGTTTAGCACACGCAGCAAAAAACTGCAGACCACTTTGTAGCTCCTACCAGGCAGCCCCTAGACAGTCACAGGCAGTGGCTGACCTGGGCCTGCACTGGAGCCACTCCCAAGAGGCCCCAGAACCAACATACTTGGAAGATGGCTTCAGACCACAGCAGACCACTGCCCAATTAACCCCACAAGTGGCACACACAAAGCGAGGGCTAAAAAGGAACCAGCACCCACTAGGGTGAATCCCACTCAGTGCGGTAAGCCTCCTGAACAGCCCATAAGCTGTGGATGTGGCCAAACCCCACAACCAGTCAGCCTGAGGGTCAATCCCACCCACTGATGTGCCAAAGCAATCAAGGCTCCACTATAACAGGAGGGCTCACACAACCCACACAAGGGACACGTCTGGAGCACCTAACTCAGGTGACCAAGGAGACTGGGCCACACAGGACACCCAATGGAACAAGGCCACCCAGCCAAGACTGGGAGATGTAGCAGATCTACCTCATAGAAAAAAACAGAGAGAGAGGCAACCAAAATGAGAACATGAAGAAATGCGTCCCAAATGAAAGAACAGGAGAAAAATCCAGAAAAAGAACTACACAAAATGGATGCAAGCAACCTACCAGAGACAGAGTTCAAAATACTGGTTATAAGTGTGCTCAACAAAGAGATAATAAAGGATGTAGAAACCATTAAAAAGAACCAGTCAGAAATTAAGAATACAATCACTGAAATGAATGCACTAGAAGGAATTAACAGCAGACTAGATGAAGCAGAGGATCAAATCAGAGATTTGGAAGATAAAGTAGCATAAAACACACAACTGGAGCAGCAAAAGAGAATTTTTTAAAATGAGGACAGTTTAAGAGACATTCACATCATAGGGGTACCAGAAGGAGAAGAGACAAAACAAAGGATTGAGAAACTATTTGAAGGAATAATGACTGAAAACTTTTCTAACCTGGCAAAGGAAATAGATATACAAGTCCAGGAAGTACAGAGGGTCCCAAACGGGATGAACCCAAACAGGCCCACACCTAGACACATTATAATTTAAATGGCAAAGGTTAAAGACAAAGAGAGAATCCTAAAAGCAGCAAGAGAAAGGTAACTACTAACTTATAAGGGAGCTCCAAAAAGACTGTGAGCCGATTTCTCAACAGAAACTTTGCAGACCAGAAGGGATTGGCAAGAAATATTGAACTTGATGAAAAACAAGTATGTACAACCAAGACTACTCTACCCACAATGCTATCATTTAGAATCGAGGGACAGATAAAGAGCTTCCCAGACAAGAAAAAGCTAAAGGAGTTCATTACCACCAAACCAGTATTACAAGGAATGTTGGAGGGACTTCAAGATGGGGAAAAAAATCGAAATTATGAATAATGAAATGGCAATAGCTACATATATATCAACAATTACTTTCAATGTAAATGGATTAAATGCTCCAATCAAAAGACATATGGCAGCTGAATGTATAACAAAACTCTTACATATGCTTCCTACAAAAGACTAACTTAAGATTGAAAGACACACACAGGCAGAAAGGGATAGAAAAAAGTATTTCATGAAAATGAAAATAACAGATGGAGGAGGTGGAGTTGAAAGAGGCAGGATTCCGTTGCAGGTTTCCCTAAGCCATTAGAAGACAGATATGAGAAACACGGTCCTATCTTCAAAGATCACAGTCTAGGGAGAAGAAACAGAGCAAGAGATGGTCACAGAGCAGCAGCTGTTCCGGTTGGGTACACCGTTCACTCCTGTGATAATTAGCCTACAGGAGCTTTATTTGTATATCCTTACACCTAAAGAAAAAAGAAAATGGCATGTGCTGAGTATTCCTTTCATGTGCCAAGTCTAGAAGAGTTTGTTGGAGTTCTGCAGAAGGGGCTAAAGGATAACTTTGCTGATGTCCAGGCCTCTAAAGTTGATTGCTGTGATTTGAGTAGGAGCCATTTACCTTTCCTGTAAAAGGCATCTGTAGGAAAACTAGAATTGCAGAAATAGGAGGTGTGCCTTACTTATTGCCTCTTGTAAAAAAAAAAAAAAAAAGTTTATGATCTAAATAAGATTGCAAAAGAAATCAAGCTACCTGGAGCTTTTATTCTTGGAGCAGAGGCAGGCCCATTTCAGACTCTTGGGTTCAATTCTGAATTTATGCCAGTCATTCAAACACAAAATGAACACAAACCTCCTGTAAGTGGAATTTACTTTGCCCGTGTTAACCCTGCAGATGGAAGATGCCTACTAGAGAAATACAGTGAGAAATATGATTTTGGGTGTGCATTACTGGCTAATTTTTTTGCCAGTAAGGGCCAACCTGGAAAGGTCATTGAGGTGAAAGCCAAAAGAACTGGAAAATTTAATTTTGTGACTTGTATGAATGAGACAGACTCTTGAAAAACATTATGAATATAAGCATGTAGGGATGGGAGGTACTTTTTTAATTTAGAAGGGAAAAGTGAAGGTTTACATTATGCCTGCAGAATTTTCTTCCTGCCCACTGAACTCTGAAGAGGTGAATAAATGGTTGCATTTTTATGAATGAAGGCTCCTTTGGTTTGTCTGTCAGTTTTTGTCTCTAGAGACCCAGGGTTTGATTTGCAATTGGAGCACACTCACTGTTTTAGTCATCATGGAGAAGGTGGACGCTACCATTACGACTCTACCCCAGATACAGTGGAATATCTTGGCTACTTCTTACCTGCAGAGTTTCTCTATCGCATTGATCAACCAAAAGAGACCCATTCATTTGGGAGAGATTAAATCAACTGATATTTAGAAAAAGAAATGATTAAGGACAATTAATTCATACAAATATAAAATCCAAAAGAAGTGATCTCACTACTTACATCCTATTTTTTTAGCCTTTAAATGAAACGTATGTTGACATTACTCTGTATTATTTCATAGATCTACCTGAAAAGTTTATTGGAAACAAAGATACATGATGGAGATGTTCTTCAATATTCTTTTATTCTAAGAATCAGTCCTAAATATAAACATGATCTGGAATTATTTGGTTATTTTTACTACTTAATAGTAACAACTTACATTTGTTTCACATTATTATATTTTTCAAATTAGTCTCACAACTGCTAATTGGATATTTCTGGGTATTAGAAAAATCAATGTTGGAAATTTTCATAGTTGTTGACTCTTTGTACTGAATTTTAAAAACCCATTTTAGAAGTCAGCGTATACTTTTTTCATGGCATAAGGTGGTCAGAGGGAGCAACTTTACCCCTTTTAGTGCAGTTGAACCAGACTCAGTTTGCAATTTGCCTTTCACAAACATTAGCAACTAGATGATTAGCCATGATTTCTCCTTTGTTTGGATTGCCAACTGGAAGCAGTTTGTGTGTGGTAGGTTATTTGCAAGAAGAGAAGGAAAAAGAAACAGCATCAAAATACAACATTGAAGTGAACATACTTTAATTCATAAGTGAGGCTATTGCTAAACATGACCACTGTCTTTCGTAAAATATAAAATTATACTCTTACTAATTATGGTTGAAATTATCTTCAGTTTTCTCCTATAATAACCATTAGCAAAAAATCAACTCTGCAATTTTACTAATGCCAACAATGTACATAATAAATCTTCAAAAAACATTTTTTTTATTGTCTTCTTTGGATGTTAGCTATTACACGTCCTTTGAGTTAGCTATTACATATTAAGTGAGTATAAATCACTAAATGTTGTTTCAAAATAAGCACTAGTTTGTAGTAAAAAAAATGAATAAAAGTTATATTAAAAAATACTGAAAAAAACATAAAAGCTAGGGTAGCAATAATTATACCAGACAAACTAGACTTTAAAACAAAGGCTATAAGAAGAGACAATTAAGGACCCAGTAATCTCACTTCAGGGTTTTTATCTGAAGAAACTCAAAATGCTATTTCAAGGGGGCATGTGCATCCATATGTTCATTGTAGCAGTGTTTACAGTGGCCAACATGTGGAGGCCGCCTGGGTGTCTGTCGATGGAAGAATGAATAAAGAACAGGTGATACATATATACAATGAAATATTGCTCAGCCATGGAAGGGAATGGGTTCTTGCCATCTGTGCCAGCATGGATGGACCTGGAGGGTGTTGTGCTGAGTGGAGGATGTCAGACAGAGAAAGACAGATGCAGTGTGGTTTTGTTTGTATGTGGAATCTATATAACAAAATACAGAAACAAAACAGAAACAAACTCATAGATACAGGAAACATTTTTATGAGAGCGCAATTGGGGGTGTGGGTGAAAGAAGGGAAAGGAATCAAGCAGTACAAAATGGTTGTTACAAAGCAGTTACAGGGATGTAAGGTTTAGCATAAGGAATACAGTCAATAATATTGTAATAACTATGTGTGGTGTCAGATGGGAACTAGATTTGTTGGGGTGATAGATGGGAGAGGGTTGGAGGGCAGGGTATAAAAGGAGAGGGGATTCAGAAGTACAAATTGGTAGTTACAAAACGGTCGTGGGGAAATAAAGTAAAGCATAGGGAATATAGTCAGTGATATGGTAATAACTATGTATAGTGCCAGGTGGGTACTAGACTAGTCATTTCTTAGATTCTATAAATGTCTAACCACTCTGCTATACACCTGAAATTAATATAAAATAATATTGAATGTCAACTGTAATTGATACATTTAAAAAGGGGGTAAAGTGAAGGGGAATAAGAGGTCCAAATTTCCAGGTATAAAACAAATACACCATAGGGATGTAATGTAAAGCATAGAGAATATAATCAATAATATTGTAATAACGTGGTATGGTGTCAGATGTTTGCTGGACTTATCATGGTGATCACTTCTTTAGGAATATAAATGTTGAATAACTTTTGGTGTAAATGGTGTACCCCTGAAACTAATATAATATTGTATGTTAGCTGTATTTTTTAATAAAAATCTTTAAGTAAAATAAAATAAAATAAAATAAAATAAAAATTACACCTGTCAACAATATTCCTAACACCTCCTCTGAATTCTTCTCCATAGCATTTAATATCATCTAAGGTATATTTTATTCATTTATTTTGCTTGACTCCATCCCTGGAAGATATGCTGTATTCACTGCTCTATTCCCAGCATCTAAAACAATTCCTGGCACATAGTACGTACTCAAAGAGGAATTGTAAACTACTTTAAGTTTCTTAAAAGCTACATGTCTTTTTCATTAAGAATTTTAAATAATTTCCCAACCAGACAGAAGACAAAATATTGTGTTGTAAAATGTCTGTTTATTTTAATAGGGATGCAATTGACCTTGAAATTAGTTAATTCTATACTATTATAATTTAACTGAGCCAGGTCACTTAATTAAAATAAATTTATATGTGATACCATATGATAACTAATCTTAAATAAAAACTACAATCGTGATTTGCCTTCTCCAAATATACGTTCTCTCAGGTAATCCATACGAGCATCCTTTGTCGACAGTGCCATAGAATTCCATT
This sequence comes from Rhinolophus hipposideros, assembly GCF_964194185.1. Classification (NCBI taxonomy): domain Eukaryota; kingdom Metazoa; phylum Chordata; class Mammalia; order Chiroptera; family Rhinolophidae; genus Rhinolophus; species Rhinolophus hipposideros. The sequence continues at coordinate 46,588,193 of NC_138052.1, forward strand.
CAAAATGAGGGATCTGTAACATAAGCAGTGTAGTTTGAATGGAATTTTTAAGCAACAACAAAAAGCATGACTGACCAGATCTACAGGAACCCTATAGAATTAGTTTACATAAGCATAGCCTCTGAAGCCTTTCTGGAAGCCAAGTGAGTCCTTCCTGACAAAGCCCAGAAGACTTTTTTCTGCCTCACAATTTCTTTCATCCTTTTCCTATAATATCAACAATGAACATTTTTTCCTATGTATCTTTCCTACATTCATACTAGCCATTTTCTCTTATAATTCTATCCATTTTGTGAGATAAATGTACGAATCAACAGATCTTCTAGAGGCAAGAAACAATGCTTTTTATTCTCTTCTTACGTCCTAAATCGAGGATGTTTTGTTTTAGAGATATTTTAATACAATTTTTTAAATATTAAAAAGAGGGAATTCTAGAACTTTAACATTAAAAGGTAACGCATGTACAGGCAAGGGTCTCTAGGTTTTTGAAAGACTGATTTATGTGAGTCTCATACCTGAATTACACGATAGCCCAAAATTTCCAAATGTCGTTTTTTCATAGCAGATTTTCCTTTTAAGTGAGGGATGTTTCTACAGAAAGCTCTTAAATCCAAAAAGTCCAAAGCAATTCTATGTAAGATAAAAATACATTATTCTAAAATCAAAATGAGAAACTGAGTAACTATAAGCCTTTTAGAAACAAGGTTGCATCTTTATAAACTAACAAAAACAAAATTAATATAAATGAGTATAGCTATTATTTTTCTACTTAGTAATTAATGACAAGCCTATTCATTAGTAGAATTACAGTAAATTATAGTAAATATATCTCCATGCTTTCATCCATTTGTTTCTTTGTCAATATATATTTACTAAGCACCCAGCATATGCAAGGAAGGCACTGTGAGGGAAACAAAGATAAATAGACATAGCTTATATTCTGACAGAGAACACATAATATATAGTAAGTAACTGTAATGTAGTGTAAGAAGTGGCTAAGTGCCATCAGAAAAACAGAGAGATATGGAAGCTCCAAAGAAGATACTATTTGCTTCTGCTGAGGTCAACTAGAAGGTCAGCACTATTGTTAGAGAGATGCAAGGCTTTAGACAATGAAGACAATGAAGAATGGATATTAAGGAGAAAAGCACAGGAAGAACAAAAGCACAGAGGTAGAACGCATGAGATAGTTGAGAAGCAGATTTTACTATATCATAAAGCCTTGATAAATGAGATCATTAAATTATGCCAAATTTAACATTTAGATGACAAAATCTGAAACGAAGAAATAACTTACCTTTCAGCTCCTGGCGGCAGCCTTGATCTAACAAGTGGGGTATTTGATTCCCAGTGACTTGCTGGCAGTTTTCCCATAGTTATATTATGGTTTTCATAAGGAAGAGGTTTTTTCCTTTTATCCAAGATACACTCAAAATCTATAAGCAAGTATAGGAATCAACAGTATGAATTAGTACATTCTTACATTATTACAGGTAAAAGTTTAAGATATTTTGAATTGCTGTTGGCTGAACCTGGAGCAATCATTTTGGATCATGAAGTGTAAACTACATGTTGAGGATGGTGGATTATAGTAAAATGGAAGGATCCTGGATCTTTAATATTTGTGGAGCTGGCATCGCAGCCCTGGACATCCTAACTGTAAGGGAGAAGGAAACACACGTTGTTAAGTTCCTGTTATTTGTGGACTTTTGTCAGTCATAACCAAACCTAATACTGGCAAATATAAAACCAAATAACTGAGAGCGTGTGTTTTGTAGTGCAAGATGAGGGTATAAATGACCATGTGGTTCAGCCTCCTGCCAAGTACAGAAATCACATGCACACAGCATCATCTGACCATCGAGCCCCTGCTTGAACATTACTTCACAGGTAGGCCATTTTAATTTTTCAACAAGTCATAAAATACTCCATATATTCAAGTTAAAATATTCTTCCTTTAATTTTTACCATTTTTTATCCTTGAGATAGAGACATCCAATTCTTTCCTATCACAATCCTTCAAAGATTTTAAGTTATGCTCTCCATAAGACTTCTCGCTTTCAGACTAAACATCCTATTTTTTAAAATAAAATTTATTGAGGACTTACTACCCAAGGGTAGCACTAAATGCTTTTCATGCAATATTTGGTTAATCCTATTAAGCAGGAATTATCCCCAGTTTACAAATGAAAAAACTAATAAGGTTCAGAGGTTTACGACCTTGCTCAAGGCTTGAAACCAGTGCAGTCCCAGTCTTCTCTAGTTCTTTCTATGACATGATTTCTAGATTCTTTGTTTCTGTGCTTTATTTGTCACTGTCTCTCATGAAATGCAACACTTAAAAAAAGAATACAATACTGAGATGTGTGTAAAGGACAGAATACAGTGAGACTACCAAGTTTCGTTATTACTAATAATATACTTTAATAATATATTAATAATGAATAGCAATTAATTAATAATTATTAAAACAAATAATTATTAATAAATTAATAATATGCTTTTAAAAAGCATTTTATTTTTGGCAACCACTTACATTATTTATACCTAACCGATAACCCTTTAAAATACCCTTTATGTACACAGATGTTTTCTAAACCTGATTTAGAAAATCTATGTTAATCCTCTTAAAATTTCTTCTTTTCATTTAAGCCTACCAGTTGAATTTAGCAATTTTTTAAAATCTTATGTTGCCATCCAACATATCACTTAGCTTACCAGCTTAGTCACCCACAACTATATAGGAATGCCTCTACCATTACACCTCTAAGAAACAAGATTAACCAGTTTAGAGTTGAGCACATACCTATGGAAATCCTCGTCCATGACAGTAATCCAATTAGTTTGAGATGAACGTAAAACAATGAAATTGACATAAATCATTCCCTAACTTTAGGGCACTAAGTGGAAAGGACATAATCTTATCAAGATCCAGAAATGTCCAATGAATCTAAATCTTGGTTTTACGTACTTAGAATTGGTGAAAGATTGACCTTAAAAATCTTAAAAAGTTTTTTTTGTGGAACAGCAAAATACTGATGGTTACAAAAGTTGGGTCATGTGAACTTAAGGATTCATTGCACTGTTCTTTCTACTTTTGTCTCTGGAAATTTTCAAGATAATGTGAAAATATTAAAAAAAAACTTTTTAAAAATTCCAATTGATGAGATGATTAAAGACTTACCTACTGTGTGGTAATAAGGTGTAAGAATCGAGGCTTTTACACAATTGATTCCTCCTAGTACCTCTGCTAACATTTTGTAAATATGCTGTTTTACTCCATTCATGCTGCCAATATCTTTATGAAAACAAAAATAATTAGTTCACTTAAAGTAAGTTAATCAGTTTTTTTAATGAAAATCATCCAATTCTATAAACTGAAAATAAAAGTTATTATTTTCAACAAGAACTTCAATGTAATAACATATGCAATGACACTAAATTCAGTATAACACAAGTTCTTTGCTCTCTACCATGAGGTTTAGCGTCCTAAATGTTAAGAAATTCTTATAACAAAAATCTCACCTACAAAATAATTCCATTAAATAGATCATGGCACTCTTGGGAACTCTGGTGTCATGGTTAAGGTTTAACAATAATATCATTGTACTACCTAATAATTTACTTTATAATTAAACTTCACTGTCTGACCCAAAGAAAACTCAAACCTTTATTATAATGTTGTTGACAGAAGCGGTCGTGGAACCATGGAATCTGATACTCAGGACATTCCAAGCAGACTGCTCTATTTAATTCCATAAGACGAAACTGGACCCTCATATTTAGAGAGGAACATAGAACTGAAATTAAAAAATATATTAATGGATTTTGATAGCTTGGACCTAGCAAAAGTAATCCATTTGTTCACAGACATTTATCCCCATTATTGGTTGATACTTTTATTCTCATAAAATCATTTCAGTTGTACACACATGCTTTATATTTTTAAAGTATTACATTCAGTGGCATAATTACGACCAACTCCTATATTGTTTCCACTGATTATGAATGTTAAAACTACATTTTTAAAAATATTACCACAAAATTTTCATTGACCTAATATCCCACATGTAGGAATCTATCCTCAATAAACAAAAATGAGGTCAATGATTCATGTATAACAACCATTATTTATAATAATGAAGAATTGGAAACAATCTACAAGGTTACAAATTTTATTATATCCATATAATGGCAGATTATCTAAATACTAAAAAAATCATGATATCAAAAAATATTTAATGGCACAGAAAATTGTTCAACATAGTTCAACGACAAAAGGCAACATACACAAGTGAATATATAAATAATCCAAATTTTCTTTTAAAATACACATAGGTATATAAACATACACGAAAGAGCAAGAAAGAGACACAAAAGCAACACTCCGAACACTTAAAAGCAGTAGTTCCTCTTGGTAGTAAGATTATGAGTAATCTTTTATTTTCTATTTTATAGTTTCCTATATTTCCCAAATTTTCTACCATAAGCAGGAAATACTTTTATAAACAATAAAATTAACATTTAAATGCTTCAGTATAGATAGAACTGAAACTTGGATATAAAGTACAAATGATAATTTAATAAAATCCAGATACATACGTTCAAGTTGGGAATCCAATCTGTCTAAGAATTTGATGTTAAAAATTGTCTTTAGCAGATCTTCTGGAAAATACTCAAGTGTGGCGAAAGAGAAACCAAGAAACACTAACATGAGGGGATCCAGTACAGCTAAAACAAAATTAAGATATTTTTTAAAATTATAATGTACAGCCACCTCACATGTACATAAGCGCACACTTCATTCAGTTAAAACCAGTTTTTAAAAAACAGATACAGACACAGCCTTCACAAAACTAATCTAATATATATTGTTACAATACTATAACAGTATAGTGATGAAGTTTGAGTGGTTACCTTTGTGGGGGGGCTAGATAGAGTAGGAAAGGGGAACAGAGAAGAAGGCTACTGTGGTATATTCTATTTCTTGATCAGTGTACTCCTTTGTTGGGTGAATCAAGTTGTATAAATCCATACTATACAGGATACGTGAACATTTATTTACTATTATCCTTCCATAAAGTTTTTTTTAAATCCCTTGAAAAGAGAAAGAGTTCAAACCTAAGGTTAATAAAAACTAAAAGTTAATAGTATATAAAGGGGCGGCCGCATGGCTCAGTTGGTTAGAGGCGAATTCTCAACAAGGTTGCTGGTTCAATTCCCGCATGAATTGAACTACCGTGTTTCCCTGCAACTACCGTGTTGCTGCGCCCCTGCAACTACCGTGTATCCCCCAAAATAAGACCTAGCCAGACCATCAGCTCTAATGCGTCTTTCGGAGCAAAAATTAATATAAGACCCAGTATTATATTATATTGTATCATATTATATTATACTATACTCAGTCTTATATAAATCTCAGTATTATATTATATCATATTGTATCATATTATATTATTGTTATACAAAACCAGGTCTTTTATTAAAAATAAGACTGGGTCTTATATTAATATTTGTTCCAAAAGATGCATTAGAGCTGATGGTCCAGCTAGCTTTTATTTTCGGGGAAACACAGTAAGATTGAAAACGGCAACTGGACTTGGAGCTGAGCTGTACCCTCCACAACTAGATTGAAGGACAACGACTTGGAGCTGATGGGCCCTGGAGAAATACACTGTTCCCCAATATTCCCCAATAAAATTTTTTTTTTAAAGTGTATATGAAAAGAAGTTATTCCAGTCTCTATGTATTGATGATAATATAATATCGCTCAGAGTGTGTTAGATACCACTGTAAGCACTTTCCAAATTTAAACCTCACTTCAGTATACAGTAGAAACAATTACTATCTCTGCTTTATAAATGAATGTACTGATTTACAGAGAAGGTAAATGACTTGCCCAAAGTCACACGGTTAACAAATAGAGAGTGAGATTTAACCTGGAGGTCCAGCTTGGAGCCTGGACCACTATGTTGTGCAGCTCTGTAGGGATCTCAGATCTCCAGGCTGAGTGTAGACATGTATGAAGCTCAGATCTCCCCTAGCACCTCCTCCCTTACCTGTCACCGAGAAGAATGGTACATATTCCACCATAGGGTGTGAGATAATTTAGCTGACTTGCCTCATCCAAGACACATTTCTGATGACAGCGAAGGGATTATCCAAAAAACTGTATCGCAGCAATATTCTTACAAAGTACAAAACTGACATTAAATATTTTTTTGGATTTTTTTGCTGAGTGTCTTTAATAAAGCAAGATCAAGTCATAAACAAGGTTATGATGATCTTCACCAGCAAAACTGATCTGTCAAAACTAACATTTATTGAAAATAAATTACTCTGAGTTATGTAAAACTGTACTTAAAAGGTCTCAAATAACTTTCCAAACATTCTCAGTAAATCTTAGAAAAAAATTAAAGCTGTACATTTCAACATTTTTCTCATACGTTTAATTTTTTTCAAAAAAATTGTAATATATAAGCCTCTATTTAGAAAACATGGGAGGACATGTACTTTCATTTCCTTCTGGTTTTTGAAACATGACTAACAACCAGGAAAGCACACTCCATTTCAAGTCTCAATTTCAAGTCTGTTTCAAGTCTCATCTTTCTACATATATTTGTAGTAAGTACTAAAACGGGGTATATGTGAATTCACATATGCATACACTTACACATAAACATGGACGTTTTACAATCCCATTTTACTTGTCTATGAGCAGACACAGCAGTACCAGACATGGTTAGACACTATCTGGCCTATAGATCCCATGGAAGTGTGTAGCAAAGTCTATGAGCATGATACTGATATAATTAATGTATTTATAGTGATCTTATACCAGCTTAACTATTAAAATTGACAGAAAAAAACAGATATTACGTATCTCTACATGTGATACAAATATTAGGTACACAGCACCACACACAAGGCATTTTTGCTAAAAATGTTTAATCTGAATCTAAGTAAGCATCTATGACTAACTAACTTCTAGTTTACAAGAAATACTGGAGATAGAAAAGCAAGGTTTTAACAGAAAGCAACCACACAAATCCAGAATGTGCATGATCCATAACAAATAGCCAATCTCTTTTATAAAAAGATAAATGCCAACACAAAAAAAGACAGGGAGAAAGTGACATAACAATTCAACGTTGGTTGCTTTTAAAAGTTATAAAAGACAATCTGGTGAGATTTGGAAAATTTTGATTATGGTAGTATATGGTACTTGTTCATTTTCTTAAGTGTGATGCTTTACTTCCTTATAACCTATTTAGGGCTAACACTTCAAGTGTTTCATCATACACACACAGTAAATGTGGCAAAATGTTAATCATTACTCAAAAGCTTGAGTGTGAGTATATAGTATATAGATGTTTGTTATATTGTTCTTTCAATTTTTCTGTGTATTTGCAAGCTACGGTAACAAAAAGTTGTAGAAGAACAAAAACGTTTCCCCCAAATCGAAATCAAGCAAAAAACAAAACAAAAAACCAAGAACATTCTAGACTATAAGAGACCACAAAAGATAACTATGAAACACAATGAGTCAAACTTGATTGAATTCTAGGTCCAAAATAACCACTCTACACGGTATTTTGGAAATAATGAAGGACATTTACACATGAATTGTGTGTTTATATTAGAAGACTATTAATTTTCTTAGGTGTGACAACAGAATTGTGGTGATATAGGAGGTCATTGCTCTTAAGAAGGTGTATTCCTGAGTAAGAGGTGAAGGGTCACAATGTCTACAACTTACTTTGAAATGGATCAGAAAAAATAGAGCAAGAGGCACAAACAGTAAAGCAAATAGAATAAAATGTTAACAATTATTTGAATCTACCCACTGAGTATACAGGTGTCCCTTGTTGGTTCTTTTCATTTTATCCATAAGTTTGACATTTTTCATAATAATAAAGTTTCAAAAATGGATAGAAACATTTTTTTCGGTATAGAACTCACAGCTATGATCGTTACCCTTTAAATGATGAATATCTCCAACAGTATACTCTCACCCATTCATTCAATGTAGTACCAAACAATATACCTACTTAAGTAAGGATTAAGGTGTTGAATACAGGTTCCGAAAAATTCATCCCTTTGAGGTGGATCATAATTCAAGATGCTGAATGGAAGAATAATAGCAAGGACTGCAAAAGGATGGATCTACATATAAGAGAACAAAAATGTTATAGTTTAAACTTCAGTAAAACAAAATTTTAACCTAATTATTATTTTAGAGTCTTTTTCTAACATGCCTATAAAGTTAAATGAACATGCCTACAGTTAAATGACAAATGTGTCACTATTTACTAATTTTTCTACCCTGCTATGATCTATTTAGTTCTACCACTAATTTCTAGCAAGCCTAAGTGTTAACAAAAAGTACATCAGATTATCCACAAATTAATTTTGTTAGGTATAAAATCCTGTTCCAGAAATACATCAGTCATTAAAGTGAATAGGAAATGGTATCATTAATTTCCATGTCATCAGTGCATTTTGTAGATACATCATATAAGGTAATTAAAGAAGTTTATAATCAGAATTTGTTTTCCTTTTAGTCATTCATTTTTTAATTTCATTATTTACACACTCGTCTAGTATTTAATGACTGCCAACCAATATGCTAAACAAATAAGACAGACTTTCATTTTCATTAGTGAGAAACACTAAGTAAAAGCCTTACCCTTGTATATATACATTTTGTGAGTTTCTTCTCATTTAATCCCAAAAGCAGCACTTTATAAGTAAATTCCAGAAACAAATTTGTAAGAAGATACACTGACAATTTAAGAATACAGTAGGCCCTTCAGCAAAACAGGTTTGAACTCCATAGGTCTGCTTACATGCAATTTTTTTCAGTAATTACTATAAATGTATTTTCTCTTCCTTAGGATCCTCTCAATAACATTTTCTTTTCTCTAGGTTACTTGATTGTAAGAATACAGTATATAAAACAGATATGAGGTCAGACAATTAAGTTCGCAAACTCATCCTAGAAAAAGTGCTACATACCTCACTGTTGAATATCACTATGGTCACCTTCGAAGTACTCCCCTTGGGAAGCTATGCACTGACGCCAGCACCTAATCCACCCTTCAAAGCAATTTTGGGACTCTTTTCCTGGAATGGGCATCAGAGCTACCGTCATATTACCCTTGATGTCCTGAAGGTCATCAAAATGCCTTCCTTTCAATATTTCCTTTATCTTCAGGTGCAGAAAGAAGTCATCGGGGGGCGAGATCAGGTAAGTAGAGCAGGTGTTCCAATACAGTTATTTGTTGACTGACTGAAAACTCCCTCACAGACAGTTCTGTGTGAGCTGGTACATTGTCATGATGCAAGAGCCATGAATTGTTGGCAAAAAGTTCAGGTCGTCTAACTTTTTCACGAAGCCTTTTCAGCACTTCTAAATAGTAAACCTGGTTAACTGTTTGTCCAGTTGGTACAAATTCATAATAAGTAATCCCTCTGATATCAAAAAAGGTTAGCAACATCCTTGCAAAAGTTCGCGAACTTAATTGTCAGACCTCAAAACATACAAAATATGTTAGTCAACTGTTATCAGTAAGGCTTCGGTTCAACAGTAGGCTATTAGTAGGTAAGTTTTTGGGGAGTCAAAGTTATATGTGGATTTAATAATAACCCCCACATTGTTCAAGGGTCAACTGTACTGAAGTCAGTGGATATCTTATAACTTTTTCGATTTTCACACTTTTGAATATGGTTTTTATTTTGTTTGGGGGGTGCATATATTCTTTTCTTAATTATTAGTTTCAGGTATACAAAACACAGTGATTAGACATTTACACACCTCACAAGGTGATAACCCCAACAAATCTACTACCCATCTGACCTCGTACGTAGCTGTTACAATACCACTAACTATATTCCCTATGCTGTACTCCACATCCCATGACTATATATACTTTTAATTACAGTTGACAGTCAATATGATTTTATATTAGTTTTATGAATGTAGTTGTTCTTAAATAGTAAAAGTAGGATTACAGGAAAGAAAAAGGGAAAAAAATCATTCACACTCTATCTTAATATAACCAGTATTGTTTTAAGTATTTCCTTCTAGTCAATGAATTTTGACTATTGATCTTAACAATACTGCAAGAATGAAAGGATGACTGCTAATCTGCTCAAATCTGCAATGCTGAAGAAAGAAACTTTAAGAGGAGGAAAAACAAACTGCTGAACCAGAAACTAGTTTAATTTTTAAACTTCAAATTCCAGTCAAGTTCTCAAAGTACATATGATACACATTTATGCTTTTAGAAGTTGACTATATAAAACTGTGTGACATTTCCATTTCACCTTTTCAATCTGCTGAAGGACCACTGAGGCTATCCTATCAAGTATCAAAGTATTGAGGTAGCTTGTTCTAGCAATAAAAGATGAAATTCCCGCAACATTTACGTAATCAATTCCATCCATCAAACACTGCAAAGTAGCAATTGTTTCTTCAAGAAGTGACTCGACAAACCAGTCTCCTTTTAAAGATTTAAGTTCTTCCCATAACAGATTCAAATTGTTGCATTTTTGTAGTCTCTGATGACCATAGTGATCTAATTTTTGAAGTAGTTTCAGCTGCTTTCCAGTAGTACTCTCCAGATACATGTAATCATCCTGAATCCATCTTAAAACAGATGTGGCCAAACTATTCAGGTCATTTAGGTCACACTGTGGTAAAACTGCTTCAATTCGAGATATCACCACTTCATCTAGCTGAGGAGATGGAAGCATGGAAATAGCATAGACCAGGAGGGATATCTCACTAGATTTGACACTAATTTTCAAATGACTGTAAAGGGGGGGGAAGTAAAAAGAACAAAATTAATACATTGGCAACAAAATACAATGTACATAATTATTAAAATACGAATATGTTATTATTATTATCATTATTATTATTATTATAATTAACAGGTGTGGTAGTCTTAAAATAAAGTTAACTTATTTTAAGAAGGGTTAACTAATTCAAAGATGACAGGTCCACAAGAGTTACAAAGGGAAGCCTTAAGATAATCTAAAGCACACCCTAAATTTTATTATGCAAAAATAAAACCACAGTCTCTGGAAAACAAAAGGTCAGTGTCAGAACAATGTTTCTTTCCAGTACTGTTGCTAGAGACAGAATTTGGGCTGAATTTTTGATACGACCTGTCAGAAGTTGGTATGACCTAGTATAGGCCCTGGCATACAGTGATAACTAAATTAATTATATTAGTTCCTGTCTTATTTCTGCTATATAATAAGTCCAACCTTAAAAAAAGCCCAGAAAACACAGGACATATAATTAAATCCATTCTCTACTCCTCCTTTCCCAATCCCCCACAGTTAAGAGTCCTATCACCAGGACAGCAGTTTTTAAAATACAAATAAAACACCAGGACCTTTTAAAGAATCTTTAGGTTTTGAAGTAGTGAAAGAGATAGTCAAATCTAAATTAAAACAAAATTGAGTAACTTTTTAAAATATTAAATTAATACATTTAAATAATCATTATATTCAACACTAGCAAGGGTGCATTGATACAGGCACTCTCATTCACTACAGTAAACTTTAAAAGTTAGTATAACCTTTCTGAAAAGTAATTTAGCAGTACAGCTCAAAAAATTTAAAACTAATTATGTAATTTGACATGATCAATCCCTGTTGACGAAAGTAGCCTAAGAAAACAATCTAAAATGCAGGGAAAATGTATGTTATGTTATTCATCATATTTTTAATGGGGCTAAAATTTGAAAACAATCTAAATACCCAATGATGGGGAATAGTTAAGTGAATTATGGTAGTCACATGTTGGCTAATATCTAGTCATTAAAAACATTTACAAATAGTTCTAAATCATGTGGGGAAATGCTGATAAAGTTAAGTGGGAGAAATAAATAGCATGAATACCACAAACCATCACATTTATGAACCACAAAAAGATCTCAAAATAATTTTTATATAATATTTGGCCCAGTACCTGACACAAATTAAGTTCTCAATAAGTACTAAATGAATATCTTATTCTAATAACCACGAAAAATTAACACATTGTTTGTATAAAGAAAAGAAAGACCCCAAAAGCTGTATCAGTTTCCCAAATTGACTCAAGGACAGAACTCTCAATATTTGCTAATCTTCTCATAGTTGTCTAAAAACAAACCCCAGGGGCACCAGATGGCTCAGTTGGTTAAAGCGCAAGCTCTTAACAGGGTTGTCGGTTCAATTCCTACATGGGGTGGTGGGCTGCGCCCCTGCAACTAAGGATTAAAAATGGCAACTGGACTTGGAGCTGAGCTGCACCCTCCACAACTAGATTGAAGGACAACAACTTGACTTGGAGCTGATGGGTCCTGGAGAAACATACTGTTCGCCAATATTCCACAATAAAAAAAATAAATAACCCCAACAGACAGAATCTATCCAACCTCCAACTGATGTTATTCCTTGTGATTCTTCCTCAAATTCCAAAATTTACATACGTATGTATTAATTTACAGTACTATCATATATCTACCCGCATGGCTAAAATTAGACAATAAAAGAACACCAAGTGTTGGTGAGGATGTGGAGCAACAGGAATGCTCACATTCTGCTAGTGGGAATATAAACTGGTCCAGCCACTTCAGAAAACTGTTTAGCGGGATCTGCTGGAGATAAACATATGTATAACCTATGAACCAACAATTGTACTTCTTGGTAAATATCCACAGAAATGCATACATATGTCTACTAAAATATATTCCACTAAAATAGACGAGGATATTCATAACAGCACTATTTATAACAGCCCCAAATTAGAATGAGTAAAAAAAAATGTTTGTTACATTCTTATGAGAATACAACAAAAACATAGGTAAATCTCCTAAACATGATACTGAGCAAAAGAAGCCAGAAAAACAGGCAAAACTAACCCATGCAGTTAAAAGTAAGGATAGTAGTTAACCTGGGTTGGGGGTGAGAGAGCAGGGTAATGAGGAGTGGATAGTTTATTTTATGTAGATTGTATTTCAGTACGTTCAAATAAAGAAAACCACATTATTCCAGTACATGAACTCCCTGGGTTCCCCAAATGGTTTCTGGAGCTATTTATGTAAATACTTACGTGAATTGGTTTAAGTAGATTACATTGTGTTCTTTCACACAATCTGTACTGAGTGGGAGAAGATAATTCTGAAGCATAAGCCCTCTGATTTTATGTAACATCTCCCAACTAATTTTTGATAAAATTTTAAACTAGAGATATATAGGGGCTCTCGCTACTGACAACTACTAAACTTCAACACTGTCATATTTGCTTCAAGTCTTTTTATAAAGGAAATAAAACATAGGTAAAGTGAAATCCCCTTTGATGCTCCTACTCCTGTCTTATTTTTCTGTTAACACACCTATATGCAAATAGTATTGTATCATTTAATTTTTTTAAAAAACACTGTGCGGGCCAAATAAATCATGTCTCTGGGCCAGATTATGATAATTTAAAGCATACAATTCTTCATTCAGTGGCTATGCGAAAGTCCATGCTAAATACGGAAAAGGTGAAGAAACAATAATGCTGCATATGTAAGAAAGTTATTTCAAGAAAAGTGTGAACTTTCTTATAACATACTTACTATGCTAAATTCTCATCTGATAAAGTGCCACCTCATATTCCTCCGCTCAAATCCTTCTTAACCGTAATGGCGTATCACTTTGTCAAAATAATGATCATTTTCAATTATATGCCAATCTTTTGAATATAGCATAGAGTCTCATGCCTGGTCTTTCAGAAATCACAGTAAGAAATCAAACTAGTATGGGAAAATGGAAGGGAAAACGATTAATCTGGTTCTAATTTCATTCAAGTCATTATTCTAATCTTTAAAATAAAAATTTTTAATGGAAAATTCCATTGTAGTGTAAAGAAAGTCAATAGAAAACTGAATTAACTTCTTAGTTGAAATATGAATGCTATCTCCATAGAAAAGCAGAGAAGTGTTAATTATAAAGGGAGAATTCCGCATAAAAATACCTTTTCATTATCATTACCCTCACATATTTTATTTTAAAAATTACAAATTAAAAAGTGTAATATGCCTTAAAATGCACAAATAAGCAAACTGAAGGCCCCTAAATATGGTGTTCCCAAATGGAGTTTGGCCTTCATCAGCTCCACTCTTTTCGAAGTTATTCTATTTCTGCAGGAAAGAATGACTTGGCTTTTACTGTTATTCATGCCCTATGGAAATCATACCCAACTGGCCTCATTTCCATTTCAGAATATACCAAGCTTAATTGGCAGAATGGGTATGGGGAAAGATAAGTGTCTTAACGTTTTTAATAATAAGCTGTCCAATTCTTCCTCCAACAGTTCCAACAACTCTATACATAAGTATATAAAACTAGGTTATAAATTAAAAGGATTATAAAATGAAAAATTAAATAACCACTTCTATTAGCTGGGTGCAAAAGTAATTGTGGTTTTTGCAATTATTTTTCACCTTTAATCTTACCTAAGCAATACTTCTCTGAGTTTCACAAAAAGCTCTTTACTTCGGTAATGCAGAAAAATCAATGCTTGAGTTATCTTCAATAACTCACTTGGTTTATAGTCATCCAAATGCTTATGCAGAATTGAAGCAATTCTAAAAAGAATAAAGATAAAACATGTATTATAATCAGTTCATTCATTTATTTATTAAACATTTACTGAGAAGCTCTTTCACACCAGACAAGCTCTGTGCGAGAGAAACAGCAATGAGATAAGGTTTTCTGTTCTTAAGAACTGCCTCAAGATGGCGGTAGAAATGTAACAATTAAAATAGAATAAGTAAGAGCTATCAATGAAGTGTAAATGAAATATTTAATTATCAATAGTAAAAAGACAGAAAAGCATAGTTTTACTTCCTAAATAAAAAAGCCTCCCAGAACAGCCATCAAATCCCACACCCTCACTCCAAGAAAATCTTTACCAAGAGTTACTAACAATTAGCAAAACTGATTTAACTTTCTTCCTTAAATCCACTGGCCCTTTAACAGAGGTGCTTAAAGGCAATGGACAATGCTAACAGGCAGTAAGTTGGAGGAAAAAGGGCAGAGGAAATATTTTTTAAAAGGGATAACAGATAATAAAAAATCATGTACATATGTATAATCTGTACCATGTACTTTTTTCCTTGTTAAATCTCAAATTAACAAAAAAGTCAATATACGGCATGGTAGTTTGAGTTCAAGGTAACAACTGTGGTGTGAAACGATTCAAGTTCACAAAGATGTCAACTGTTTTGCAATAAATGTCCTTTTAAAAAGTAGGGTCCTGCTCTTTATCGCCACTTTCCTAGATTATGATGCTCTGCTTGAGAATAACAACAGAAGCAAATGAAATAAAAAACTATAAACAATTTTAGAATCTATTTTTAAAAAACAAACTATTTAGGAAATAAACAATACCTTAAGTGTTAATTCCTTATTTCTTCAAAAACAACAGCTATATTATAGACAAAAATCGTAATTTTCCCTCAAAAACATAGCTACTTATGAATGACAACTAAACTTAACACCATAAATTTCAGGAAGGACTACTTTTTAATCAAACGTGAATTTCTGCTTTCCATCTCTTCCATTGCTCCTATCACTGCCAAAGCTTGCTGGCTGGTCAACTCTTCTGACATCAGTAATATAGATGATTCAAGTCTAGAAGCAAAGGAAAACATTTTTATGTTGAAAAACTGACAACTAGCTTATAAAAACATTTTTAAAAATAACAGTTGTTAGGTGACAAATAGGAAAGAAATAATACGAACAAAAACTTAATTCAAATATATAATTTCAATTTTCTCTCCACATAATTGGGGAATATAAAATATTATCAAATAAAAAAAGTTTTTCAAAGCAATGAAGGTCTCAGTAAAATCTAAACTGTCTCTTAAAAATACATAAAAGGTTTTTTAATTCATTTTTCAAAATAAGATTACAATGGTTATAAAATACAATGGTTCGGTGAAGTTATTCAGTACTAGAGAGCTAAAGAATTAACAACTGACATTTTAACAATATCCCAATTTTTTAAATTAATATTTGATCAGGAAATCAATATATGTGCACATTAAACAAAAATCTTATATACTAAATACTTGCTGTAACACTATAAACTGAAAATTTACAAAGACAGTCCATTTTGAAACCATCCATCATGCAGTAATAAAAGTATCAAAATATAAGTGTCTTTTAGAATAATTTAGAAGACAAGCCCAAAACATGAAATCTGAGAGTAACAGGATAAGCTAATTTTCTATTCACACTACTCCACATCATCCTTTTCATTAACCTTATCAAACATTTCAAACCCAGCTTCTCATAGCTTTTCCCAACTACCGTGTTTTGCCATGTATAATGCACTCCTATGAATAATGTGCACCCACATTTTTGGCCCAAACTTTCAGGGGAAAAAAATCTTTTTTCAATTCAAATTTTTATTTGTTTATATTTAGGTACTTGTTTTTTGTATTATAAGGGAATTTTAGCATTTATTTTTTAACATTGTACATGGTACAAGAGATTTTATGTAACAAATAATTACAAAACACAAGAACAGATACAAGGTACCAAGAAATTTTATGTACTGGTAACAAATTGAGGGTATTTATGCATCATAGAAGGCCAAGAAGTCTCCATAGTTGGAAGTTTGTCCTAAGTGCAACAAAACTGATTATTGTTTTCCAGGATCCGTATTTTGCATACGGATATCATTATTGATTTCTAGTTACACTTTTAACTTATAAACATAAATACAAAAAAACATTTATATAGATATGGAATACTACCCATGTATAATGCGCATCCATATTCTTCTCTCACAAATTTGAGCAAGAAAAGTGTACATTATACAAGGAAAAATATGGTACTTTAGTCCACATTTTTCTCTATTCTCTCTGCCCATGGCACTTACTATCAATATCACTAATTTGAGTATTTATTCATAAACTATATTGCAGTATCATAGCATTTACATTATTTCAATTATTATTTCTATCTTCCCAGCTGAAATATAAAATCCTTAAAAGGTGGGGCCCAGTTAAGTTCAACTTTTATACTCCTTTAGCATATGAGATTTAAACAGTGCTTGATGACAAGAAAAAGAGAAAGATTCCAATAGAAGTTTTTTTAAATCATCATCTTGTTCCCATCTTGATACAGTCTCTTAAAATGTACCCTTAAATTTCTTCATGTATAATTCAAAGGACTCTTAAAACTCTCCATGAAGTTTTGGCTAAGAATAATGATGCAAATACCTCTATTATGCAACTCCTGAACCCCTGCATAACCGATCCACTAATAGTACTTATCGTTTTGCTATCAATAATCATGTATTTAGCATTTATATCCCAAATATTTCTATCTACATCAATATCTGGCAATACTGAAAATTCTTTTTTTAAGGAGGGCACAGCTCACAGTGGCCCACAGTGGCGGTATTCGAACCAGCAACCTTGGTGTTATCAGCACCACGCTCTAACCAGCTAACAGGCCACCCCTAAAAATTCTTAAAAGATAGGAGACAGATCAAATTCACTCAAACCTGACATGAGAACATATGCCCATGTGCATAATAAATGCTTTTGATGATGAATGTGAAGACAACAAAGCAAAAATGGTCCACTGTGAACTACTACTATAATTCTAAATAGTCCACACCCTATCCTGGGGGTGATGGAGTCTTATGCCTGTGTTAAAGTCAGTCACATGGCCTAAAAAAGTAGAATAAAAACACTTAAATGGTGTTCTCCTTCATCCATTGCTGTGCTGGCCAGCACCAAAGGGTTACTGGCCCCCTTTTAGAATACAGTAGACTGTGTAAACTACATTGCAGAGTGTGAGGAGTAAATTAGAATAATTAGAGAAAGAATCAAGGAGCAGAGCATATAAGATTACTTTCCATTCCATGGTTGAATGGGTTGATTTTTGTGCCTTCCAGAACTGCAAGATCTAAGCTTAAAGGATCCATATATTCTCAACAAGTAAAATATTTTTAGCTGAACTTACTGTTTCTTTTCTTCAGGTCCTGCAGTGGGTCCCAATGCTACAAACAATTTTACAAAGCTAGGAGGGTGATCAATTAGAGGAATCATTTCAGTTAGCCTCTTTTTAGCCATTAAAACAAATTCAAAACTATGAAACTGTAGAAAGTGGTACAGACTAAGTATTTTACTGATGGACTCCAAATCAAGGTGGTTCGCATGGCTTAAGAATATTTTATTACACCTTTCTAATAGCGGGTAATAACAATATTTAATATTTCGAAGAAATTGTACTATTCTTCTTGCAATGTTGATCTGGGAAGAATCTATGGTGTCAAAAAGAAGTTCTGCTTTTTTCACTAATTGTTCTTGAAAACGTTGTGATGTTAAGTAAGATGTGCTGACCATCAAAACAGACAAAGACCTGAAAAAGGAAAAAAGATGTAAAGATATTTACGTTATTTAAGAATAATGAACAATTCTAAAACTAAAAGAATAGATATGAAAAGGAACTGGTAAAAATATTATGGGTTTTATACCACAAAATTTTTCTTTCAAGTACTAGTAGGATTTGATCCTAGTAGGACAGATCTCCCAGTAACTGAATCCCTTTAGACAAAAAAAACCACAAATAACATTTTTTATTCAGTGTGTATAATATCTCATTTTATAGATTACAACTACTTTGAAGGAAAATATTATAGCGAAATTTACTCAGACATCACTGGATTAACATAACAGCCCATGAATGCAACATTAAAAGTCTCATTTTATGTTTTTGGAAGTAGACTTTGCTTTATTACTCCTTTCTCTGTATATCTGTAATTTTTTAACAAATATGTTGGCAAAATATTTCTCACTAATAATTTCATATTTTTTAATGTTTCATGCTAAAATGATATTAATATATGACAGACAATACTAAATATGAAGTAGCATTTAATAGTTCGTCACGCAGTAAACACTCTTTTTTTTTTTTTTTTTTTTTTTTTTTAGTAAACACTTTTTAAGGAATATAAATCATTCTTCTTGGAACTGTGGAAGACACCAAAATTATAAAGGTGAGGTCCCTGCTTTCAAAGGACAGTTTTTGCATAATATAAAATACAAGAACGCACCCATAATGAATACAGAATGCAAAAGGAAAAGATAAATACTTGGGAATGATCATTAGAAAGCAATCTACAAAAAAAAAACATAAAAATATAAATCTTAGATTATCTCAACCATTAGAATAGTGGGACTATGCATTGTTTTGTTTGCTAATTTCTTTAATCTTTTCAATAAAATAAATACATTTTTAAAGACCCAGTTTACAAATACTTTGGCTTCTCCAATCAATATGTTTAATGTTAATGTTAACATTAATTAGTAATCTAACACTGCTATTTAGTTTAACTATTAAGACCTCTGAAATGATTTTTAAAAACTACATGTATATATGTAATTGCAGTTTGGAGTATGGAAATGCCCAAAGATTTCATTAGATTCTCAAAGGTATCTACAAGAATTTTTAAAAGTTAAAAAAAATTACAATAATTATTATTGTCTGCTTTTATAAGCTAATTTCGTGTGTGTATAAAAATACACATAATGTAAAATTTACCACTTTCAACATGGTTAAGTGTACAGTTCAATGGAACTAAGTATATTTATGCTGTCGTGAAACTATCACCACCATCCACCTGCAGAACATTTTCATCTCCTCAAACTAAAACACCTTACCCATTAAACAGTAACTCCCTGTTCTTCCCTCCTCCCAAACCCTGGCAATGGCCATTCTACTTTCTGTTTTGATAACTTTGATTACTCTAGGTAACTCCTAATAAATTTCCCTTTGTGTCTGGCTTGTGTCACTTAGCACAATGTCTTTAAGGCTCATCCATGTTGTAGCATGTATCAGAATTTCATTCCTTTTTAAGGCTGAATAATATTCCATTGTAGGTATATACCACATTTTGATGGTCAATTCATCTGTCAATAGACACAGGTTGTTTCCAAATTTTTTGGCTATTGTGACCAATGCGTCTATGAACACTGGTATATGTTATGGACTGAATTATGAACCCTCAAGATTCATGTTAAAGCCTCATCTACAGTATAACTATATCTGGAGACAGGGCCTGTAGGGAGGTAATTAAGGTTAGGTGAGGTCATGAGGGTGGCAGGCAAACTTGTCAGCTCGCAAGTAAGGTAAAACCTCAAACCTTTCTCAGATCTCAACAATATAGTTATACTTTAAATACTTTATGTCGAATTCCCAGAGCAACAATGCAAAGTAGATAGACTACTATCCCTATTTTATAAATGAGGTTAGTGAACTTTCCAAGTTAAAAATAACATAGCTAGGAAGTGACAAATCCAAGTGCATGAGTATCCAACACCCAGCATCTTTCCACCACAACACAAGGCCCCTAAATAAATTTACCTTAAGTCCTGTATGGTTTCCAACTTCCTATTTACAATATCAGCTATTTTTCCCATTAATGGACTAAAATGTAAGTGTTGATCTGCTAGGCATGTGGAAAATTTTGATAGCACAGGAATATCAAACCTATTAAAGGAAATATATAAAAGAGATTATTAGTATTTACTTTCACTTAAAACACATAAAAAACAGTTGTAAAATAAAAAGGAATCAAAAATACTAGTACTGTATTACTAATACATTACTAATTTAAAATGAATTTTTCTAAAATGTTGATTACTTATTATAAAAGTAACCCATGCTAATGTTAAAAAGTCATATTCTATCAGATTTTAGAAAGGGAAAAATTACTCAAAATTATTTGAAGCATCTACTTATTTTTTAAGGTGACAGAACAATTTTGACTCCAGATTGTATATTAATAAGCAAAACAACCAGTACTACAACTGTGCTGTGAAAAACTTCAGAATTTTTCTGTAAGAAAGAAATGACCCAATTCCTTCAATAAGTAAATGGCAAGATGAAAGGGAGGGAAGGAGAACTATTATAGATTTTAAGACTTAGAATTCACTAAAACATAAGCATAAGGAAGTTCACAGCAGCAAAACATGTGATAGCAAAAAACTGCAAACAATGTAAATATGCATTAAGAGCACAATGAATAAATAACTTGCACATATTTATAGAATATCACACCACAAAATAGCACAAAACAAAGAACTATTGAATCATGCAACGTTACGGATAAATCTTTAGAACATATTGAACAAACTAAACTAGACATAAGAGTATATACTATAGGATTCCACTTCTATAAAAACAAAACTAACATGAGAAGTCAAGATAGTGGTTATTACCTCTTGGGATGAGGGGACATGAATGGAAGAGCACATAAAGAGAACTTTGGGGAAATAATGTTCTGTTTCTTGATCTCAGTGCTATTAAACAGAAGTGATCAGTATGTGAAAATTTATCAAGCTGTACATTTATGATTGGTTTAATTTTATGACATTCTTCAATCAAATGTTTACTTACAAGGAAAGAGAAACATGAGACAAAGCAATCAAAGGGAATGTGTGAACCTTGTTTGGATACTGATTTAAATAAACCACCGATAAAAAGACCTTTATAGAGCAATGAAGGAAATTTGAACAAAAACAGTTATTAGGTGATATTAAGGAATTATTATTCATTTTTATAGGTACAATAATGGCACTGTGATAATACATACTTTTAAAAGAGTGCTCATCTCTCAGCAATATACTGAGGTATTTACAGATAAACGACGTAACAATTTAAAATATACTGAAGATAGATAAAGAGCACATTATGATGGCTTCCAGCTGGGAGAGGGGTGAAAAGGACAGGAGATTAAGAAATACAAATTGGTAGTTACAAAATAGTCATGGGAATATAAAGTACAGCACAAGGAATATAGTCAATAATATTGTAATTATGTTTTGTGTCAGATGGGCACTAGATTTATTGGGATGGTCACTTTGTAAGTTATGTAAATGTTTAACCACTATGTTGTACACGTGAAACTAATATAATATTGTATGTCAACTGTAATTGAAAAATACGTAAAACAATTATACAAAATAAAATAAAATATGGGGTAGGGAGGGAATGGGAAGGATTTAGATAAAACAAGACTGCTATATGTTCATAATTGTTGAAGCTGGATGATGGGTACATGAGAGTTCATTAAACTAATGTCTCTACTTTTATAAATGTTTAAAGTCTTCTATTTGAATTTCAAATATATGCTAATTTTCCTCGTTATGATCCATTATATATTACTAATACATAATTTATCTTATTTGAATCATTACAAATTATATGTATGTAATACAAATTCATAGACAATTTAACAAAACGACTGATTAATAGCTATTGGGAGTAACAAAAAATTAAATCATAGGGCACAGCAACTATAAAAAATCAGAAATTAACACTTATTTTATGACTCTTAGGCTATAGATGAAATACAAATTAGGGTTTTTAAATTTTTTACAACTTTGTATTATAAAAAAATAAAAATACTGCTACAAATAAAAACCTCCATATAGAACAAAGTCATTATCTTCTGAGCTACTTTGAAATGAAGTAAAATTAAAAAGCAATGTCTGATTCACTGGGAAGTACAACTGTACATTTGTAATTTAATTACTTAGTATATAGTAAAAGCAAAATTTTTAAAAAACATGTATTTTACAACAGATTTGTTCAAGCTGTTCAGTATACATAACACTTAATGCTGCTTTGAAGAAAAATAAAGTATTATTATCAACAACGACTAAAGTTAACCACAAAGATCCAGTAGTTTAGATTGCTCACAAAAGAAGTTAAGATTATTCTCTTTACTCTCAATAAAGGATAGTTATAGATAAAGAGAATCCAAAACTGAAGGATGAAAAGACAGATGTATTTGGATAATGAGATTAAAATCACAATTTAGAAGGTAGACTTTCTAACCCCAGAGAACTGTTCAGTCCCCTTTAATGTAATTCAGCCCCTATAATAAAGGCCTACAGAGCTCCCTCATATATGACTACAACTCTAGGAATTTATCATGGTTTTGGCTTTAAAAAGCAATATGCTAAAAAAGCATAATACAGGAATGCCTGCTCCTCCCTATCTACAAGTAAATAGCCTGTTGTTTTTTCTTTATCTTAGTCCATCCTCTCCTTTCTGCCCTAGGTTACTATTTGGTTTAGAGGGTGAGTCGTTCTGTGGTTTTTAAAAAATTTTCTTGTCTCTTTCCCACCTAGATTTTTCCTCTCTTCACTAACATTTGCTTTATTCCATTAATGGACCTTGACTATCCGGAATTTCTAGGTTTAAAAATTCAAAGTTTTCAGAACTTAGCTGAAGATTTACCAAAATGAACTCTGTTATTATCAAGCTGTCTTATAAATGGAGAGCTACTCATATACTCTTATATTAGTATAAATAATACAGATTTCTCAATACTCATTAAGAATACCAAGAACAAATTTGACATGTTTTTAGATGATTATCAATTACAACAACACATTGAAAATAGCTGTATAGTTTAGGAAATAGATCTGAATTGATACTATTCACAGCAGTGAACCCGAAAGTTGCTAAGTCACCTATGAGCTCTGTTCACTGCCTCTCCATAAAGGAGAGACAGGCAAGTATCCTCAAATGCTGCTGAACAGTGTTTTCCTTTCTACTAAACTGGTGTCTTCTTTTTTCACTTTTTATGGCTCCTGAACTTCTAGGTTTTAATTGATTGCCTATCACTCAGAGAATCTTTCTGAAGCAGAACTCTTCCAGAAAAGAAGATTCAAAAATGCCAGTCCATGAATAGCTGTGACTCTACCTTATTTATATTTGGATTAATTATAAATGTCCAAAAGCACACTATGTTCCCTACTCTTAATTTAAAGAGGGAACATTAGAAATACTGTTCTCCCTCTTAAGGAAAAAAGACACTCTCTCCACTCTTTTCCTACAATATTTCACTGTGCTAACCCTGAAAAAGATAACCCTGATTATAGATGAAGAACCCAGAGTACTTGCCTTTCCAGTCTTCTCCATGCTTCTGTAACTAGTGCTTCAACTAGTGGGTCATGGGCCTCAACAGCAAACCTCCATAAAAACAAGAGAAAATAACTTTCCATACACATGCATCTTTAAATCATTAAAAACACACGTAGTAAGAATTATAATGCAAAAGTGAACCTCAAGTTATTATACTCTTGTACAGTGAGTCCTTATTTTTGGTCCACTCCCACTTCAGTATTCTGATTTTTTAATACAATCTAATAAACATTCATATGTAATATCTCATGTCCCTCTCACCCTTTTATATGTTCATTTCAGTGCCCTCCAACGAACAATTAAAATGCTCAAAGATGCATTTCACATTAAAAGTGCATACAACATATCACTTTGCTCTGACTATAAAAATATTTCTATAGGAGAAAGTTTGTAAAATAAAGAAAAATTTAATACGGTAATAAAAATCATTTATAACTGCTATTCATAAATAGCCACCATCATTAATTTGGAACATTTCTCTCCAGTTATTGTTTCTACACACATATGAAATATACATATATTTCCTTTACATTGCCATATCCTGCCCTTTGCAGTAAGTTAACATTATATTGTGGGCATTTGCTAAGTCATTACGTATTCTTCAAAACATTATTTTTAATAATTGTATAATATTCAATTGAGTGACTATAATATCGTTTGGTTAAACATCCATCTACTATTCGAATTTTAGTTTTTCAATATTATAAACAATGCTGGGATGAATATCCATGTACAAGAATACAGGTAACCTCCGTATAACACAGCATTTCTAGAACACTGTTCAAGAATTGGGGGGAACCCTCATACAACATGCCATCCCAGAACACGGTTTCACACAAACACGGTTTAAGAATTAGAGAAATCTCCAAACAACATGGAACGTAATAAAAGCTTAGTAGTGATGATGAAGGAAACATTATTTAATACATATTAATATGTTATACTTTTGGTGAAAATTGCTTTAATAAAGACATTTCTCTTAACTATAAAAATAAAATACTATGTTTTTTTACTTTTTGGAAACTAACCCCCTTTTTTGTACTAGTTCTTTGTTTCGTATAACACAGATTTGCATAACACAGCATTTTTTAGGAACCTAACAACAGTGTTATACAGGGGTTACCTCTATTTATATATGTGTCTTGGACTCTCAGGATAACCTTAGATGCAAAATTATTGGATGTAAGGGTATTTTTAAAATTAATGATATATATTATACCACCAGCAGTACCTAAGAGTTCCTGTTCCAGTATACTTTCACTAACAATGCATATTTTACATACATAATTAAGCCACATATACTATATACTGTATGTATAAAAGTCTCTCTTTTAAACCAATTTCAACATGTTTATAATGTTAAGGCTATATTATTTTGTCTCCTAAAAGTCAAAGACTTTCGGGTTGAGTCATGAAGCAAAATCGAACTATATCCTATTTAAAAAAAACTCGAAAACAAAATTATATTCCACTCTTAAAATCCTTTCCTTATTAAAATATGACTTAGGAGGGTAACATAAAAATGCAGCTTTTAGGTAAATCATTACGAAGCAGCATTTCTCCATCTGTGCCTGACATACATCAGTCTTATGAGGTATTCACATGATGTTTTGTGGTTAAATAAGTTTGGAAAATGCCCCGATTTAGAAATTCACAATATACACTGGCATATTAATGGCTCCGAAGAATCCTGCAATAAAGATGTTTAATTTTGTCTGGTTCAGCATTCTCCAAAATAACATGACTAGAAAACAAAAACAGGTGTCTTGCCTGTTATCATTACATATTTTTTTCATTAATTTATTATAGTATTCCAAAAAAAAATTTGGAATATGAGAAAGACCACCACAAAAATAAGGAGTCACTCACTCTTGGTTAGCCTAACATCAATACCCAAAATAAGTAAAGCCTCAATCCCCCTCCTGTATGCTGACTCTATAACAAAACAACTGCATCTCTGCATTGTGCAATGCTGACATCTAAAGCTGCTTAAATAGTCCCTGCAGGTTGGATAATCATGTAAGAAAACTGCTGTTTTTCCGTCAATGAGACTAAGAAACAGACTAATTGTAACTTTCATGTGCTTTACTCCTTTTATATAACTGGTAAATCCTTTATTAGGGAGCCCGGTTCTTCTGAAGGCTGGATTCCCTTGCAAACAATGTAAAACTTCTTTCCCTTTTTAATGCTTTTTCCAGATTTATTGAGGTATGATTAACAAATATAAATTGTATATATTTAGGTTGTACAATGTGATGTTTGGATATACAAATATTATAAAAATACTACCACAATCAAAGAATATCCTCTAAACATCTTAAAAATATTAGATGGTCAGTAAATTTACAGAAAAAAAGTTTTTCATTTTAAAGAGATATTTAGAAAATTAAAATACAAAAACAAACTATAATCATTTCTATAAAATCTAAAAATACATTACTTACTGTTGTGTGATGTACAACACATTCACTAGGGTATCGTCATTCATGAATTCCACTTTACTTGTAGTCAAATTATAAAGAGTAAGAAATTGGGGATGGTCTCTGATACATTCAACACTTTTTAACAAGCTGGTCTTCTGCTTTTGAAACTGCCAAAGTATATTAAATGCACATCCCACTTGCTTTTCTGAAAGTACGGCTTTGTTTTTTTCAATAAAATCAAATACTTGTTCTTCGTCTGTACACTTATCCATTTGGCTAATTAATGGTTCACAACTGAAGGGTCGAAAATGAAGCAGTCTCCAAGGAAATAGACAAATAGCTCTTAAGCGAAGCATATTTGTTAACAGTGTCTAGAAAAAGGGTATATTTTCATTTACATCACAAATTTTCTTGGGTAAAGAAAATTTAAAACTAGTGGCCAGTTGCCATATGCTGGTATAAAAATAACGGTTTTTCCTTCATATTTTTTGCTTTCATTCTGATGACTCCAAATCCCATTCCAATTAGCAGCTTCTGTAAAGAATTGGTTTAACATCGTTATACTTTTATTATCTAATTCTAACATTCAAATAAAGTAACAAGCTTTTTCTGCATTAACTAGCAATCTTGGTCTTAGTCTGAACCACATAGATCTCATCCAAAACTAAATGTCCAATTAAGTGGCTTGTTTCTTCACCCCACTTAAAAAATGTTCGTTAGGGAATACAGTCAGTAATATCATAACTTTGAACCGTGACAGATGGATACTAAACTTATCAAGGTGATCATTTAAGGTATAAATGTCAAACACTACGTTTTACACCTGAAAGTAATATAATATTGCATGTCAACTACAATTTTAAAATTAATGGACTTTTTAAAATGTTTGTTACATCTGACATTTACATAAAGTTTTCAAATTTCACCATAAAAGCAGAAGGGGAAAAAAATCCCAAATTCAGAACTGTCTTTATAAATAAAAGAGTAAAAATGTTTGCAATAAATAAATATCAGCTTTAAAGTTTCTACAAACAGTAGCCATTAATTCAGGGCCATAATAAAAAATTTTTTTTCGGAAGGATAAGTCTCTGGTTTATTTGCTTTCTGGATAATTTCTTGCTCCTTTCTCTTGGAGCTCCAAAATAACTCAAACAATTTAGTTACTACTGACCTTAGAAAGGTTTCAACCAATAAGCAAGACCAATAACCAATCAGAAAATATGAAGAAATCAAGTAATGTAACAAAGACATTGTGAGGCAATATATGAACCAATATATGAAAAATAATTTGTTTAAAAATATATATTATGTTTATATTTCTAGTTGAGAAACAATGGTTTAAAAAGATGGGACTAAAATCACGTCTAATACTTCTGCAACATTTTACGAAAAACTTTAAAAATATATTATCCCATTAGATTCTCTGCACTAACCTGCTAGATTGATATTATCGTTTGCATTTTTTGTATAACAAAAGCTAAGTTCAAAAACATTTTAAAAAACTACTCTAGTACTAGCGAAGCTGGAACAACCACCCAGTTATTTCGACTCTCAACTTGAACAGTCACTTTACAGTAAAGCAACAAACCAACACTAAAAGTACGCCTTAGACTCCACTCCGCTCTATGGCTATGCCAACCTCACAAGAAAAACCGATGAGACAGCATTGACTACTCTGTGCCAATCAGTACAGCAACCTGACCCAAAGCGACCTGGGTCACACACATACACAGAAAAATCTGCACAGAATTATCTTCAAGATTCTCCTGTTCTATCCATCTGAAAATGGAAGCAACTCAATTTTTAGAATACCAAGGTGTCAAGTCCCCAGCTCTGCCCCAGCTAAGGACCCTGGGGAAGACATTTAACCAAAGGAGGGGCCTTGGGACTATAAATGAGGGGTAGGTACCAGCTCTGAACAGGTATAGTGCATTTTAAACAGTGACACCCTTTGCAAATGACAGGCATCGTCCGCTCCGAGCACAACAGTAGCGTTGAACTTGTATATGTGGTCTCTCTAGATGCCGACCAGGAGTGGGCTCAGCCCTGCCCTCCTCCTCCGCGCTCGGGAAAAATCCAATACCCGGGTTTTCTCAGCCGAAGCCCGAAGCCCGGGCCTGAAAACGTGCTGATGGGGTAAAAAAAAAAAAAAAAAAAAAAATCTGCCGCCACGTTCTGAAACTTTTCAGGAGGATTCCAGCGAAGGCTGGTAACAATGCCTCAGAAATCAAGGTTATTCCCAGCAAAGAACGCAACAGGTTCGGTTGTGTCGCGCGCCCCTCTTTCATATCCCAGTTTTTACCCTTTTCTCGAGAGATATCACCTTTCCTCCGGTGGTACCGACCCCAAACCAGGAAAAAAAGCCGGGGAATGCAGCATGCACGGCAGAAGGCACGCACTACATGCCCCAGAGGACGTCGCGGCGAAGTCAGCGGAGTAGACGTCGCTTACGCATTTGGGAGGAATTCTGGGCATTGTAGTTCCTCATTGAGAGTCGCAGGGGCAGTACATTTTAACTGTGGAAGTTGCCAGTCGTTTAGGTTAGTGTTTCTCAGCTACCTGAGGTTTTATCCCAGTCCACGTAAGACTAACATTTTTATAATATAAAATAAAAGTTAATATTTAGAAAAATGAAATTTTAAAACGTAAACATGGAAAAGACGTGTGGAATTTTGTTTCTTACTATAGGGATGAAACTGAGCGTGACCTGTGTCAATGCCCTTCAGTCAAAGACCACCAGAAATACACCTATAGTTCAACAAAGTTGGGGTTACTGACTGGTTGCAATGAAACAGAACACACCCCCACGGG
The DNA here is from genome assembly GCF_964194185.1 of Rhinolophus hipposideros. NCBI lineage: Eukaryota > Metazoa > Chordata > Mammalia > Chiroptera > Rhinolophidae > Rhinolophus > Rhinolophus hipposideros. The sequence continues at coordinate 46,617,430 of NC_138052.1, forward strand.
GAGATAAATTAAGAAGGTGTTAGAAAAAATTTATTATAGTATTCAACCATGTGTTAAGTGACTGGGGGAGGTTTAAGGGGTTTTTCTCCACATCGGATGCTGTGAGGAATCAGGGTAATTCTATTATTGGGTATCTTAATAAACTTTAGAAGGCAGAAGGAAAAAATATTTGCAAATGATATGTCTAATAAGGGATTTATATCCAGAATATATAAAGAACTTCTACAACTAACGACAAAAATATTTTTTAATGGGCAAAGAACTTGAATAGACATTTCTCCAAAGCTATAGGCACATGAAAAAAAAATGCTCAACATCACTAATTATTGGAGAAATGCAAATCAAAATTACAAGACACCACTTCACACCCAATAGGGTGGCTATTATCAAAAAAATCAGAAAATAACAAATGTCGGCAAAGATATGGAGAAATCAGAATGCTTGTATATGGCTAGTAGGAATGTAAAATACTGCAGCCACTGTGGAAAACAGTATAGTGGCTACTCAAAAAATTAAACACAGAATTATCATGTAATCTAGCAATTCTACTTCTGGGAATATACTCAAACAAATTGAAAGCAGAAATCTGAATAGGTATTTGTACAGCAATGTTCATAGCAGCATTATTTACAATAGCTAAAAGGTAGAAGCAACCTAAGTGTCCATCAACACATGCATTGATAAAGAAAATGTCACATATACATACAATAGAATTATATTCAACCTTAAAAATGAAGGAAATTCTGACACTTGCTACAACATGGATGAACCTTGAAATACTATGCTAAGTTAAATAAGCCAGACATACACACAAAAAAACAATTTGTAGGATTCCACTTATATGAGGTACCTAGAGTAGTCAAATTCATAGAAACAGAAAGTAGAGTAGTGGTTTGCAGGCATTGGAAGAAAAGAGAAATGTGATTTCTCAATTACATCACATTCCAATATGGTTATCCCTGGTCAGTGGAGGACTTTTCTCTACACAGAAATTCAGAGAACTAGGCTTCTTCCATAATCCACCAGGGGCTTTAAACCCTCTGGATCCAGCTGACAAAAACAGAAAGACAGGACACAGAGAAGGCATAGCACTTCAAAACCATATTGGCTTGGATGTAATACACATCTTTTTCACATACTTTCCACTGATGAAAAGTATTCACATATCTTTACTCAGACGCAAGAGGACAACTAGCAGGACAGACATTTCCCAGTGACACCCTGCACCATATGAGTGGGAACACAAATTTGGGGGCTGTCACTGCAATGCTAATCAAAGACTCTGGCATTTTATAATGGGAGCTGGCAGAGACTCAGATTATTAATATATGAGATAACCTCTTGAAGAAGTCAGTCTAGAGAACGAAGCCAAAAAACAGGTAAGTAGAACTAGACAACAGAGAAAAAGTTCCATGATATGCTGACTATTCTTTCTTCTCTGTATTAGTTATTCATTGCTGTGTACTAAATTATCCCAAAACTTAGTGACTTAAAACATTTATTATTCCACGGTTTCTGTGGGAGAAAAATTCTGAAATTGCTTAGCTGAGTGGTTCTGGCTTAGTTTCTCATGGGATTGAAGTCACCTGTTAACAAGGCCTGCACTCATCTGAAGGCTTGACTGGGGCTAGAGGATTGCTTCCAAATAACTCATTCATATGGCTGTTGGCAACAGGTCTCAGTTCCTCTCTGGCTTTTGCCAGGAAGCCTGTTTCTTGCCACTGGGCCTCTCCACAGTCTGCTTGAGTGTCTTCATGACACAGCAGCTGATTTCTCCTAGAGTGAATGATCCAAAAGACACAGCAAGAAGAAAATCAAAGTGCCTTTTATGATTTGGTCTCCAAAATCACATACTGTCACTCTGCCTTATTCATTAGGAGAAAATCACATTAAAGAATGCATGGCCATATTTTAAAACTACCAAACTGTCCAAACAAAACCACACAGTTTTGTTTCATGAACCAATACATTCCCAATGTTACCTAAGCTAGTTCAAACTGGGTTTCTATTATTTGTAAATGAGAGCTCTCACCAATACTGGAATCAAGAGGCATATACAACAATAGTATTATACAAGCACTTCAGAAAAGTCTTTGGCAGTATCTACCAAAGCTGACCTTATCCATACCCTATCATGTAGCAATTCCATTCCTGGGTGTATTTCCAACATACATGCAAAATATATGTGCTCCAAGATACAAGAATGTGAATAGAAGCTTTCTTTGTAATAGCTAGAACTCAACACAAATATCCATCTAAAATAAATTGAGCAATACCCATTGTGACGGTTAATTTTATAGGTCAACTTGACTGGGCTAAGATTAAACATTATTTTTAGGTGTGTTTGTGAGGGTGTTTCTGGATGAGATTAACATTTGAATTGGTAGATTTAGTAAAGTACATTGCCCTTCCAATGTAAATGGGCATCATCCAATCCATGGAGCATCTGAATAGAATAAAAAGGCACATGAAGGAGGAATTGGTCCCTTTTGCCTTCCACCTGCCTGACTGAGCTAGGATACTGGTCTTCTCTTGCCCTTGGACTGGGATCTTATCATCAGCTCCCCTGGTTCTCTAACTTGGACTGAAATTACACCACCAGTTTTTCTGGGTCTCCAGATTGCAGACAGCAGAGCGTGAAACTTCTCAGCCTACATAATCACATGAGCCAATTCCTCATATTAAATATCTTCCTATATATATATATATGCTATTGGTTCTCTTTCTCTGGAGAATTCTAATACACTTATATAATGGAGTACCGTTCAGAAATTAGAAAGAACTATTATGGCATGCAGTAATATTGATAATCTCACAAACACAACATTGAGCAAAAAAGCCAGCCATAAGTAAATACATATTCGTAATTCCATTTACACAAGATTCAAAACTGGATAAAACTAATACATGCTGATGTAACTCTGAATAGAGGTTACCATATTTTACCGTGTGTAATGCACTGCCATGCATAATGTGCGGCCACGTTTTGGGCCCACATGTTCAGGGGGGTAAAAATCCTTCACTTTAATTTTTTAATTCAAATTTGTATTTGTTTACTTTTAGGTACTTGTTTTTCGTATTACAAAAGAATTTTAGCATTTATTTTTTAACATTGTGGTACAAGAAATTTTATATAACAAATAATTACAAAACTCAAGAACAGATACAAGGTATAAGAAATTTTATGTACCGGTAACAAATTTACAGTATTTACGCATCATAGAAGGCCAAGAACTCTTTGTCACTGCAAGTTTATTGTTAAATTCAACAAAACTGATTATACTATTCCAGGGTATTATTTTGCATATGGATATCGTTATTGATTTCTAGAGTTACAGTTTTAAGTCTTAAGCATAAATAAAAGAATTAAAAACATTTATATAGATATGAAATTAGTACTACCCATGTATAACATGCATCCTTATTTTTTCCTCACAAATTTGGGCCAAAAAGTACACATTATGCACAGCAAAACACGGTATCTTTGGTAAGGTGAGGTTGTAGAATTACAGAAGGAGGGCATGAGGGAGGCTTTCTGGGATGCTGACATTGCTCTATGTCTTCCCACAACCCCACCCCCTTTTTTTTGTAAGGAGAGTGCAGCTCCAAGTGGCCCATGTGGGATCAAACCAGCAATCTTGGTATTAGTAGCAATGTGCTCTAACAAACTGAGCTAACTGGCCACCTTCCATGTCTTAACGTAGTGGATGTTAGACCTTATGGTCTCTTTGTAAAAATATATCAAAGAAACCTATAACTATACTATGGTTTATGAATATATGTTAAACTAATTTTTAAATACTACCTTAAAAAAAGGCATGCAAAGTAAGTCAAGGGCTAATTGAAGTCACCCCTTGAAAACCCATTTTGATGATTGTAAATCCAACTTGTTTGGTCTTTACATCTGCTATTAAAAGTGACCTTAAGTAACAGTTCATCTAAGAGTGCTGGAAACTAACCATATTTCAAAACACTAGCAACATCATAGCAAATCTTGTGTCTGCTCACAGTGTAGAATGGTCACACAAACTAAGTATGCAAACAATTATCTTTTAATGGGATATGTGGCCCAGACTGTTTGTTAATTCTCCCCAAAGTACCTTTTCCTCTTCTTTCTGGACATATGCCAACATTACATTTCCCAGCACTTTATAATTGAGTTTGGCAGTGTTTTCATTGATGGAATTAGAGCAATGTGGCATGTGCTACTTCCTGGTTTAGGCTTTAAAACATTACCTCTTCTTCCTGTTTCTGCAGGCCAAAACCCATGGCAACACATTCTAATTATGCAATGTCAAGGCTCTGGAGTAGGTTGGAATAACATGATGGAAGGAACTCAAGTTCCTGAATGAACATATGAAGAAGAGCTGTGTTCTCTGACTTGGCCCACTCACCTCAGGTCTATTATGAGAGAAATAAATCCTTTGTTCTTTAAGTTGCAGTATTGATAGAGATAATACTTCCTTTTACTTGCAACAGCTTTCTTCTTGAAACAATAAATCCATGTCAAGGCAATCTGGAAAAGTTTCAGATTTCACACACCAGTAAAATTTCAACATATTTGGGACCCAACAAAGCATGTCAGTTTTTCATCTGTCCAAGTGAGGACATCTAGAGAAAGAAAACAACTAACTACATTGTATAACCACAACTAACCACATTTCATAAAAGGATATTTTAACACTAAGAAAAAGTGACAAGCTCAATTTAAGAAAACAATTCTTCTTAAGAAAAGAGCAGTGAAAACTTTGTCATGGCCAGCACCAGCCACCAGTCCTTGAATTGCCATTTGTAATGCTGCTTCAAAACTTCTTTCAAGAATCTCCTAAAATCTGACCATTTATAATATACATTATATCTAATAAGTACTGGGGGGCTAAAAAAAATTAATGCTTTTCCTCTCACCTTCTAAGGTCTTCTAGCTGGGCTAATAATCAAATTGACAAAGACAGATTAACAGGAGAAAATCAAATTTTAATACATGTATATGGGGAATTCACATAAGCGTGAAAATTCCAAAGACAGTGAAGCAACACAGGATATGTATGACATTTTAGACAAAAGAGAAAAGGAGAGGAACAAGGATCCTAGATCTCAGAAGTGAGGATGGGCAACTTACAGGTAGTTGAGGAAGAGCAGAACATACCTGGCAGAAACATTCTTGCTGGGCAACCAGAAACAATGGAACACGGGGGATATCTAGCTAATAGGCCTCTGCCTGAAGCCCTATTTAACATAAGACGTAGGACAATTAAGTTCGCAAACTCATCCTAGAAAAAGTGCTACATACCTCATTGCTGAATATCACTACTGTCACCTTCGAAGTATTCCCCTTGGGAAGCTATGCACTGACACCAACACCTAGTCCACCCTTCAAAGCAAGTTTGGAACTCTTTTTCTGGAATGGCCATCAGAGCTATCGTCGTATGACCCTTGATATCTTGAATGTCATCAAAATGTCTTCAATATTTCCTTTATCTTCAGGTAAATAAAGAAGTCAATGGGGGCGATATCAGGTGAGTAGAGAGGGTGTTCCAATACAGTTATTTGTTTACTGGCTGAAAACTCCCTCACAGACAGTACTATGTGAGCTGGTGCATTGTCGTGATGCAAGAGCCATAAATTGTTGGCGAAAAGTTCAGGTCGTCTAAGTTTTTCACACAGCTTTTTCAGCACTTCCAAATAGTAAACTTGGTTAACTGTTTGTCCACTTGGTACAAATTCATTATAAATAATCCCAGATATCAAAAAAGATTTGCAACATCGATGAAACAAGTTCATGAACTTAATTGTCAGACCTCGTATTTAATTCAAATTATGCTATGTAGGCTAAAGCCATCCTAAGATTTCCTTCCTAAAGCAGGTTTTTCTATATGAATCTCTTGGGCAGGAAAGGGGAGAGGGTCAAATGTTCTTTCTGAGTCTTTTGTTTCTAAATAACCAGCTTAAAAATCAATATCCTAAAAAGGCAGCTTTAGGGACAAAACTTTGGTTCCCTTCAGTTGGTTGATAATTTGGGCAGGCAGGGACAATCTGATAGATTCTCCTGGTCTGTAGTTTGAATGTCTCTGATAATGTCATCAAGTATTCAGGTAAAATCTCTGTGTGGCTTACATCAGTCACTGAGATTGTTTAAACATGAGCTGTTGTGGCAATTTCTCTGAAGTGTGTATCATGTTGTCTAGCTGTAGTTTGTAATTGCAAGGCTTAAAAAAAACAGTTTTAGTTCTCAATAATTCCAAGTCAAAAGACAGGAGAAAAACAAAACATTAGAGGATGTAGCCAAATATTTAAAAAAACAAGACAACTAAACTAGAATCTAATTAATATCCACAACTATGTATTATAGTTTCTATTGAAGTACAATTTTTCTCTCTAAAATCACTCTCATTTTTCTCAAAGATAGCCAAATTAAGACTAATTTATGTACTGCACAAGTCTAGTTTCAATGATTTTGGCTCAATTATTTGTATAAATACAACAATAGCAGTTGATCATACAGGTTCTTTTAAATCTGCTTTGCTGGAATTTTTTTGCCTACGTGAATTCCCCATGCGCATGTATTAAAAACTTGATTTTCTCCTATTAATCTGTCTCTGTTAATTTTATTATTCACCCAGCTAGAAGAACTTAGAAGATGGGAAGACAGGTATTATTTTTTAGCCCCCACAGTACTTATTAATATTTTACTTAATATTAAATAATTCTTCAGCCACTCCATATGTCTGTTTCTCTTGGAAGATGGTATATCATAGAACAAGATTAGTAATGTTATCTTTCTACATCTCAAAATGTTAATTACAGCATTATGATGATCTGTAATGTATCTTCGAAAATGTCTCTGACTGAATTGGTGTAAAAGAGGAAGAGTACACCAATGTTAAGAGCAATATCACTTACACATTCCCTCTACCAGTAAGTACGAATCTAAGAAACTAATATGTGTATCATAGCTAAATAAAAATATATTCCCATGGAAGCTGAATCAAAAATCAAACAAATCAACGGTCAAAAAAAATCTATCTTAACATAGTGCTTAATATAAATCGGATTTATTAAGATATCGCAGAATTGCCCTCCTTACTGTAAAGTGTAAATCATACAACCACTGAACTGTCTAAAGATGGGTATCCTGTTACTGCCCTGCAATAAAGGCAATGGCTTAAGGCATTTTCTTCAGTTTTACAGCTATGTAAAATTGGTCAAGACCCTTACATGTACCACATGCCTAACTGTTGTTGACAATTAATTCACCTCACGTAAATGAGTGAAAATTTTAAATGATCATAACTTAGGTTCTTTTTATACAATAATATAGAACTCAGATTATAAATTTCCTTATCTAGTTCCTTTAAAACTTACCCACATTCCCACAAGGATTTCTGATTCCTCCTCCCCCAAATAGCAGTGGGCATTTATTTCTAACATAATCTAGACTCTTGCTTCTTAAAACAATAACAATGTATGTCCCATTTTCCCTACAGAGAGAGATGGATTTGGAGTCATTGACTTGCTTTGATATTTAGAAACAGCGTCTTTGGGAAGGTGGCACTTGCCCTCTCTGGGCCTCAATTTCTTTATCTGTGAAACGATAACCTATATCACGGGTTGGTTGTGAGAATGTAAAAAACAAGCATCAGTTACCTTTGTAATTTCATGCTTTCCTCAATTGCACTTTGGTCATTTCTGTGTTTTAAAACTCGTGTCACAGCGTTAAGTGGAAACGGAACTAGAAGCTCCTTGAAAGTAGGGCTTCCTTCCCAATACTCTGGCAGACGATCAACAAATATTTACTAAACGAAGCACTTCATTTCACAAACGACGTGGCCTTCTGAGGGTTACAAACGTTCCCAATCAACTCACACTTTATAAAGCATTTAGCTACCTATACACCAGGTATTTAACAGGCTCCCAAATCCTAGAACTCCCGGGCGGGCCGAGGTCACACAATCAAGGGACCACCAGGAGCGCCCGTCCCCCGGTCCGTGACGTACTTCCGGAGCGACGCTTTCCCTCCACGCTGGGACTGGGTTGTGGGGGAGGGAGGCGGTTAGTGGGCTTTAGCGCCTTTTCTGGCGGCGGTAGATTTGAAGCGCTGTGAAGGACGGGACCCTAGGAAGAGGAGACGGTACTGGTTCAGGTAGGTGGCGTGAGGCCCGTGTCGTTCCGGTGGCGTCCTTCGCAGCAGACCCGGGGTAGGAGAGCGGGAAGGGCCCGAGAAGAGGGGCGGAGCCGGCACGGTAGGCCCTGCCGAGATAACCGTCTTCCCCTCGCGGTATCGGGCTGCCGGATTCCAGAGGGGACCCCCAAGGACCGTGGCGCTGGCTTTGCAGCTGGAGGAGGCTTCCAGCCGTGCCTTCAGGTCTGGGAAACGTTCCTCCTCCTGCCAGCCCCCGCCCTCTCCATTCGGGCGCACGCCTCCCTTCCTGACGCATTTTGCCGCACAAGCTGTAATATGGCGGCAGCGACGGCGGCCTGGACTCGAGAGAGCCAGGGTGATTTTTGATGCTTCAAAATTGTAAGACTAAACACTAAAGTGGTGAAGGTGGGAGGATCGGTGGGGCAGGGGGAGGCGTAACATGACGTCCTGTCAGGTTAGGGTTGGAGAGCGGCAGGCGACGAGCCTGAATCACGGGTTAAGATTAGACTGAAGACAGGCGTTCCTCCTCCTGCGACCTTTTCCTTTTACACAGCGTCTTTTGTGCAGAGGTAAGTGGCACAGGCCACTTAGTTAAGCATTCTTCTAAAACTCGAATCCAGGCTCTCTTCCCTCCTCCCCGAGCTGTCTCCACGTTCTCCCACGTTTCCCAGGAGCTTTGAGCAACGCAGGCCTTTCAGGAGGAGGGCATTAGTTTAGGCAGAAGGTGATGGCTTCGGAGCTTCTTATGCTTTGGGGGTAGTTGTGCGAATTTGGCTCATCTTTAGACGTTTAAGGAGCTAAGTTGAGGTCTGCGGGAATGAAGAACTCCCAGTCGTTTTGGAAATGTTATAAAAGCATCATTTTGTGCGTTGATTTTAATTTCTCACAACAGTACTTTCTGTGCAGGATCAAGTTTTTGCAGTAGTGATAACAAGTACATCCGAGGAACAATTAAATGGTTTGGAAATTTGGAGGTACGTCAACATTCAGTAGCTAAAACCAGAGTGGGGAAAAATATGTGTGTGTGTGTGTGTGTGTGTGTGTGTGTGTGTGTGTGTGTGTCTGTATGTGTCCCCCTTTTGGCGAAGAATGGCCAGTAATTTACAGATTCGGAAGGATGATGGGGAGGGGGGTGTGTGACATTTTTAAAATTGTGCCATAAAAGCCAGAAAAGCACAGATATCTAGAATACCCACTTTTCTCACTGATAATTTGTTATGTCCCGGAAAATTTACCCGTTTTAGCATCCCCCCCTTCTAGCCATTTGAGATGGGATTATTTTTATAACAAATTACATACTTCAGTCTTAGAATTCATTTTATGTTGTTTAATGTTTTATGATTCAGGATTATTGGGACCCTAGGATCCTAATGGGTTTCTCTAGTGGTAGGATTCTGTGCCTTTTTAAAAAAATCATGTTTGCTTTTTATGGTCTTTTGTTGTCGCAAGCTAATGGCAGGGTCAAGGCGCCTTCCCCTGCTGTCAGGAGTGTACAAGTTTGCACACTTCCTAGGTTAGAAAATTTTGGTTTGTTTCTGGCTCAGCCATCTTTCTGAACCTCAGTTTCTTCATATATAAAATATTTTGATTTCAGACTATCAACTATGGGCTTCGAAAATAAATATTCAGGTTTGTTAAAATTTTGTGTAAAATTGGCTTTCAGTAAGAACTCAAAGCTTCTATGAAGTGAAAGGCATACATTACATTTATTGTGACTTATTAAAGGTCTGTAGTTTTTGGTGCTTCTTATTGTGGTCTTGCATTATCGGTAGCCTCTATGTAAGGTACTTTTTGTACTTTTGCGTATTTTAAATTAGATTTTATGATAGGCAGCATTCATTCTTTATGCAGAGGGAAATTGGTAGCCATTCATAATAGGATGAACTAGTTGTAATAGTTGTTAGCACACCATCTGCAATTCTTTCAGTGTTGCTCTTTTAAGAAATACATGTTGATTGGTGTTTTTTTCTCTTACTATACTAACAGGTTATTTCAACAGAATTATAATGTATTATCTACTTTTAGTGTCCTAATGTATTAAGGTGTCCTGGGAATCATAGATAATTCAAGTGATTTGCAAAGTTTGTTGCAAATCTCTGCTACATTGTGGTATTACACCCTTTTTTTGGCTTTAATATTAGCAACAAGCTTCAGTTTTCATTTAAGTGTCAATGATTTTGCCATAGGTTGATGCATATACTGTCTCCGTAAGAATTCTACGTTATTTTATTTCTATAGGGCAAATCTTGCATCTGGACATTTACTACATGCAGTATTATAAGTACTCAGAGAAAATGATTGTAACTGGGACTTTGTACTTTTAGTGCCAAAGAGGAAATCTGTAGTACTTTGTTTTAGTTTGAGTGGTGGCTTAAAATAATCACCAACCTCTTCCTAAAATTTAATTGCGTTATACTTATAAATATAGGCATCAATTTTTGATATTAAAATGTTCTTTTTAAAACGTGAATGATTTAACTCATTGATTTTTTAAATGAATGAAGCCTGTTATAAAGACACCTAATGTAAAATCTCAGCTAATGTTTACTCATAACTAAATCATTGCATTATGGTCGGATGGTGGAAAATTAAATAAGCCATTGCCTGGAATATTTCTGGATAAGCTCGTTTCTACAATAAAGCTGTAGAGTATAAGACAACTCTTGCTTTTTCCCCCTTGTAACCTTGATCCATTCACTTCAACTCACTAGTTCTCTTGTTTTCAATCTATAAAATCAGAAAATTGGACTAGATTATCTCTTAAGTTTCCTTTAAATTTCAGAAGTCTGTAGTTCTTTCTGCAGGAATTAACTGGGTTGAGTAACATTGCTAACATGGTGGAATTAATTTATCATTATAAGAATTGAGATAATTACAAGTACAATAATAATATTAGCAGGGATTTTCCGCTTAATATACTCTTTTTTTTAGTTCAGTACTAACACAGTTGTACTATATTTTTGTCTTAGATTGTATGTGTGAAAGCATATAATCTCTGTTATCTATTATTATAGCATATTATTTACACTGAACTTGGCAACATTACAGCTTTTCTCTAAAGGTTTAAGAATTCAGGAAGTGCCTATACATTGTTTATCGTGTTTCTACCAGTGGTGGTTTGTGACTAACTGGCAGAGACTAAGGGAAGGGACACTATGTGGAAGAGGATAGTTGTCTTTCCTGACACCTCAGAATTTTAACTTTTTTGTACTTAGTTCATTAGCAATCTGGCATTCATAAATTTATTTAATTATTTTTGAAGCAATCCATTTTTATTTCTCATTTGTTCTCTGTGAACTACATTAGGAGTAGGGTAAAGAGGCTGGTTTGAATATTATATTGCTCTCTTTGAAAGTAATCTTCATTTCAAGAGCTGCTATAATTTTAGTTAGTTTAACTTAATATGATTGCACTTAGAGGTGGAACTCTTGTATGAGAATTATCACCCATTTTATTAAACTTAAGCAGATAAGAACTTCTCATCTTTGTTTCTTGGTCCCGAACTGAATATGCTCCCTTTTACAGCGGATTCTGTTTTTAAAAAGAGAGGGGGAGGGAGGAAGAGAGAAAAGGAAAGAAGGAAAGAAACACTTTGTTAATAGAACTCAGTAGGCAGATCTAGGAAAAAGGCTGTTTCAGTTATGAAACAGGCTGAGAGGATGGTTAGGTAGGCTCTGGGAGAATTTACTGACTATAGATACATAGTACTTGTAGGAGGAAAGGCACTAAGTTTTAATAGCAGAGTCTAGTTCTGCACGTGCCTCAATGAGCATTCCTTCTATTTGATAATGTAGTCCTGGGCCAGGCACTGACTGCTTGGTATTGAAGATACAAAGGTTCTGAATTCAAGGAATTTACAGACTAGTTTATGATAAAGAAAATATGATTCAACAAAGGAAGATTATTTAAGCTTCAGAGTAAGGGCTGAACTCCCAAAGTGTATCCTGGCTAGGTTGAATCTTTAAGGACACATAGAAATTAGCCAAGGGAATAGGAAAGGGTAAAGACCTGCTAATCATGTTAAAAGTTTAAAAGGATTTATTATCTGCTTTTTCAAAATTCAAGACTATGCTGACTCCTTCATACTGTGTGAAGCTTCCAAATAATTCTTTGAATGTAATAAAATCATTGCATTATTGCTTTCCTAATTACAAATACCTTGTCTTTTACTATATATTTTAATTAGTTGCCTATATTCTTGTGCCTTCGTCCTTGTTACTTTAGGGTGAATATGGAAATTATTTTATGTATGAACCTGTAAGAGTAAACTTTTCAAATATGAATTTGTTACTTCTGGTATTTTTTATGGAATGCATTTGTTGCAGAACTTTATACATCTTAGCAGTTAGTATTTAAAAATTTATAACATCTATTACTGACATACAAAAATATGATATTGTTGATAAACATTTAAAACATTGTGATGTTGTCTGCTTAGAAAAAAGTAGAATATACATTAAAATATTAAAAGTTATAGCTAAGTATCAGGATTTTATGCATTTTGTGTAATCTAACTTTTCAATGAGCTTATTAACTTTATTTAAAATATTTTCATTATGAATAAAGGAGATGAAATTAAGTATTATCACATACTAAATTTTTGAAGGGGTGGGGCAGGGTAGGTGAGTGCATGAGGTCAAGTAGATAAATAGTAACGGCTAATAGGCAATAATGGAAACTAGGTCAAACTGGAACATATACACTTCGTGTAATGGGGGCAGACTATGCTGATTTCTGCATGGGAACAGGACACATTGTAATAAATGGTGATGATTTTTTTCAAGAAAAATTTATATCTGGATTTTATAGAAATAGCTGCAACTCATTTGGATTAAACAAATTTGCAGCAAACAGATTACCCATGTAGACTACTACAATGAAAGCTTTCATTATGTACGATTCTTGGGAAATACATGAATTATTTTACTGAAAATTGCAAAGGCTTGATTTTTTTCCCCCTGAGCTATATTTTTGGTATTTCTTTGCAGTTCTCTTTTTCTTGGAAAAAAAATGAAAAAATTGACCAGATGTTTGTTTTGTGGTTGATTTTAGATACTATTTGAGTAATACCAGGAAATCAATTATAGAGGAAACATGTCCTTTTTCTGATTAGATGAAATCTGATTTCAGTAACATTAGAGACATACTATTGAGCCACCTTGTGTCACCATTGTTCTTCATTAGCTGTCAATAATAGATCATTTACATACTTAAGAGATTTGTGTAGTGCTGTTAATGATAATTTGCTATCTTTAATCTTTCTTGAATTAAGACATATTTGTCATTTCAGGAAAACTAATCTTAATCTATTTCTATGAAAAGTATCCTTATGTGGTGTATGTAACCTAAGTATAATAACTACTTACAGACATATACATTATAATCTTAGAAAGTTGTATATATATTTTCCTTTTTATTACGAATGTTTTCTTTATAATAGCAATTAGTATCTTTATTAAAGTAGAAAAATATACAGTCAGACAAAATCCCTCTCCCAGTCTTACAACCAAAAGCAGTAATGATTATTTCTTTACAATCTTATTTTTTTTTCTTTTTGTAAATCTTTGAATTTGAGGGTTAGGGGTGGTTTATGAGATTATAATGATATTGCATATGCTGTTTTATATCTTGATTATTTTAAACAAATTATGAGCATTTTCCAAATTATTAATCTTTGTAAGCATTGGTTTAAAAAACTATGATATTTTATTCAACCACAGGACATAATTAAACCATTTTTCATATTGAATATGTTGCTTCTGATAATATGTTAATAAAAGGAACAGTAATATGGCCAACTTTATACATGAAGAGTTTCTAAGTTTAGGGTAGTTCCTTACAGTAGATTCCAAGTAGTTGAATTTTACTGATTTAAGGTATAAACCAACTTAAGGTATAAAAACTTAAGAGTTTCACATATTGTTTCCAGAGGAGTGCTGTATTGGGAATTATTCTTTTAAAAGATCTTTGCTTATTTTGATAGGCAAGATATTATCTCATTTTATTAGTATTTTTAAAAATATTTTTTCTTGATTATAACAGTGGGTACTGCTTCAACTGTTGAAAAAATTTGGAAAACAAATACATAAAAATTATCCTTAAACCCGTGGCCCAAGTATAATCAATGTTAATATATTGGTAAATCCTATTTCTTCTTGCCTCTTATTTTTTTGAGATATAATTGACATATACCATTATATTAGTTTCAGGTGTACAACATGCTTTGACATATGTACTGTGAAATGATCTCTATCGTTAAGTCTAGTTAACATCCATCACCTCACATAGTTATAATTTTTTTCTTGTGGTAAGAACTTTTAAGATCTCCTATCTTACTTAGCAACTTTATATGGTACAGTATTAACTATAATTACCATGCTCTACATTACATCCTAGAACTTTGTGGATTTGAGTTTTTGTTTTTTTAAGATTCTACATATAAGTGAGATCTTAAGTATTGTAAGTATTTGTCTGATTTATTTCAGTTAGTATGATGTTTCCAAGGTTCATCCATGTTGTCACAAGTGGTTAAATTTCCTTTTTTTTATTGCTGAATAATATTTCAATGTGTATGCATATATTTTTTATTCACCTTTTTCAGATACTACATTTAAGTGAGATCATACAGTATTTTTCTTTGTCTGATAATTTCACTTAGCTTAATGCCCTCAAGTTCCATTGATGTTGTCTCAAATGGCAGGATTTCCTTTTTATGGCTGAATAGTATTCCATTATGTATCTCAATCACATTTTCTTTATTCGTTCATATGTTGATGGACACTTAGGTTTCTCCATCTCTTGGCTGTTGTAGATAACGCTGCAGTGAACATGGTGTAGTTATCTCTTCAACATAGTAATTTGGTTTCCTATCTTTTTTTAATGTGCATCTGATATGTGTAAAATTGGAATTTTACAGACACTACTGCTTACTAATTTGCTTTTTTCACCTAATATGAGTATTCTCTCATTCATGGGGAGTCTTTGAGAATTTTTAGTTTTCAGTTTTATTTATAACTTTTAATAATATTCATGTGCTATAAAATTGACGAGGTATAGGTTATACAGTAAAAAATCTTCTTACCCAATTTTCCCCAGCTACCTGTTTCCTCTCCTACCAGATGACTCTTTATTTGACAATGCCTCTGTATTATTTGTTTACTTAAAAAATATATCTACAAAGAAAGTAGTTTATACACATTTCTGTACCTTGCCCTTTTTTTCCACAGTTAACAAAATGTCTTGCAGATAGCTGTATGTGGACAGCTTCCTCTGTTTTTTATGCAGATGTGATAGGATTTATGTAACTTATCCCTCCTATGTGGACATTTAGGTTTACAGCCTTTTAGCTACTACAAATGATGGTGCCTTGAATAACCTTATTTTGCAAATGTGTAGGATATATATAAAATAAATTCCCAGAAATGGGGCTATTGAGTCGAAGAGTATTTAATGCATTCATAATACTTTATGATGTCTGATTAGCAAAGAACTATATCGATTTACTCCTTTACTAGCAGCAGCAATGTATTAGGTCAGTATTTTTTATTTTTGTCAAATCCATAGGTGAAAAATATTATCTCTATAATTTCAACATGTAAGAATATAATTTCCAATGGCACAGATGAATACCATCCATTTTATGAAGGTATCATTTATTTAACCAATTTCTATTACTGTACCAACCAGTTTGTTTTTTATTTCACTATTATAAAATGTACTATAGTGACAGTATATATGAATTTTTTATGCTTAATAGTTTAAAAGGATTTATTATCTACTTATAACATGTAATATTGGTATCTTTCATTTAATATTTTTTCCATGTTGTATTTAAAAGTTGTGTTTTCATAGGCAGCATAATAGTCCATCATAGGAACATTTTCTAATTTACTTACTTAATTGTGTTGGACATTTACGTTGTTTCTAATTATTCTCTATTATTAAAAAAAAAAAACAAGGAACATTTCATTTAAAATGGTTGCCTTTCTAGAGATTCTAAGAGACTGAATTACTAAAGTATTAAAGGTTAGAATGAATATGAATATATTCAAAGTCTTAGTCTATAATGCCAAGTTGCTTACCAGAATTGTTCATACTGTTTGTATTTTTAATTTTACTTTCTGTGTATTGTATGTTTATGTTCCTTTGGGTGGGCTTTCTGCTTTTAGTTGTTTGGTATATGGACCCTATGATAGTGGTTCTCAAAGATGGAACAAAGGGACAGTGAGAGTTTTCTTTGATCATCACTTGGAGTGATATTTAACAGTTAGGACCAAGGATGCTTAATTTTCTGCAGAAATTAGGACAGTCCTGGTCAGTGCAGAATTATCCTAGTGCCCCCATTCTTAAGCACTGTTCTACAGAAGAAAATTAATATATCATGTTTGTTGAAAAGATTTACCCCAATTTTTTACTTTCTAATTTTCCATTAATAGATATAAATTTTTTCATGAGGTCAAATTTGTTTATATCCATTATTTATTTCATTATTGTGAACCTGAAAATGTATTTAAATATCCAGAGTTTAGGTAAATGTTCACGTGTATTTTTCATAGTTTCCATTTTAGGGGATAGTTTTGTAAAAATAAAAATTTCCCAAGATCTTCTAGACTTGACAACTCTTTTGAAGAGTTTGTTTTACAGGTCTATATCTGTTGTAGAAAACATGGGAAATAAAAAAACTAAAATAAAAACCACCTATCCTTTTACTTAGAGGTAGCCTCTTAATATTTTCATGTATTTTCTATTTTATTTTACTATGCAGATATTTTTAAAATTTTATTAATTTAAATTGGGAAGCTAATACATGAATATATTGTCGCTGCAAAAATTCAAACCTTATAGTTAAAGCTAAAGACCCACATTGACTTCCATCCCTACTGCTGGTCTCTGCAAAGTACTGTAGGAGTTTTGGTATATATCTCTTAAGACCCTTTTGTTTATTTAGATACAGAGTATTATTTTAGGGTATAAAAAATACTTATGTGCAATTTTGCTTTTTTTTTTCCTTTTCAGTTAAATAGGGTTTTTTTTTGGATAATGTCTGTAAAGACTTTTTAAACTGCTGTGTAATATTAAATAGTATGTATATACCATAATTTATTCAGCTTTTCTCTCATTGTGGGACATTTTGGGTGTTACCTTTTTGTTGTTTTTGCAATATTGCAGAAAAGCATTTTCACACATGCCTGTCCTTTCATGTATGTATTAAGTTGCTGCAAAAGTATTTGCAGGTTAAAAAGTTAAAAATAATTGCAAAAACCGTTATTACTTTTGCACCAGTGTAATATATTCATTTATTAAATACTGGTTTTCTGCCGTAGCCAAACACTGAGGCACTAAGAATTAAGAGGTGATATGATATAAATTTCATATCATGGAATTTATATTCTAGTAAGAGAAATAGATATAAAAACTTGAATTTTTAATAAAATATCAAATAGCAATGAATGCTGGGAGGAAAATAAAGCAGAATAAGGGGATATAAAGTGGTGGAGGACAGGGGTTGCTCCTTAGAATAGTTTCCATGAGGAAGTGATACTTGAGCAATGACTTCAGTAAGTGAGAGGAAGAACCATGTTCTAAAGATCTGGGGTTAAGATCATTCCATGAAGAGGGAACAGCAAATGTGAAAGACTGGATGAGGGAATAGGGCTTGGAATGTTTGAAGAACAGCAGAAACACCAGCGTGTCGGAAGCAAGTTGTGAAGAATGTTAGATAAAGTCAACAGGAACTAAAATACTTAGAGCTGTGCTGTTCAGTACAGTGGCCCTGAGATACATGTGGTTACTGAGCACTTGAAATGTGGCTGGTCTAAATGGATAGACACTGGATTTCCAAGACTTAGTACCAAAAAAAGAATGTGATATATATCATTAATAACATCTTATGTTGATTATATGTTGAAATAACATGTTGGACATACTGAATTACATATATTATTAAAATTAACCTTTTTTTTTTACTTTTTAAAATGTGGCTACTGAAAATTTAAAACTACGTTATGTGACTCATATTTTATTGGTCAGTACTAATTTAGGGTCTTAAAATCCATGTTAAGACATTTTGATTAAATGTGATAGTAAGACATTAGAAAATATTAGGCAGAAGAATGATGTGATAAGTTTTGTGCATTTAAAGAATCATTCATTCTATCCTGGTTATTCTGTGGAGAGTAGACAGTACAGGACTAAGTAAAAGCAAGAAAACTAGTTAGAAGGTTTTCATCTGCAGTAGTCTAGATGAAACACGATAATGGTGAAAGACAGTGTGAACATTGGGATAATTTTTGAAGCTCGTGTCAAACTGACTTGCTAATGGTTTTGATAACGGGCTGTGAGGAGAATAGAACCAAAGATGATTCCAAGTTTTCAGCCTTAGCTGCTGAGTTGGATAGTGAAATATTTACTGAGTTTTGAGAGAATTGGGGTAGAGAAATATGAGTTTTGTTTTAGATATATTATTTTTAATAAAGTAAACTTGAAGTATAATGTAGCATATTGAGAAGGATGCAAATTCTAAGTGGACTGATGTTTTCCCAAAGTGAACTCACCTATACAAGTAGCACTCAGATCAAAAAACAAAACAAAGCACTATCCTAGTCGCTCCCACTTGTGCTCCTAACTCCATAAATTAGCGATGGTGTTCATTGCAATTTCAAAGGCCCAAAACTATAGGATTGTTTTCATTGTACTTCAAAATTGAGAAACTCAGAAAATCATGAAAGATTGTGCTATCTAAAAGATTATATATAGGTAATTAGGAATTATTTTCTGAGCTTTCTTAACTATTGCCTGCTTTTCATATTTGGAGTTTGTTTTCAAGAACACAAGTATATAGGAAATTAACTGTAGTCTTAAACTATTTGATGTATTTCGGGCAGTACTATATATATTCTCATTTTGTAAGGTAGAACTCTCTACCTGGGATATTGTAGTTAAAAAGATCTAGAGGTGTTTTTTTATTTTTTTTTTATTTTTTTAGGAAAATAAATACTTAAACTGCTTCTGAAACTTCCTCTATCGCCAAAAGTAGAGAATTTAAGAACGCCTACAGAAATTATTTAGAGGATAAAAGGGATAATTGGGTACTACGTAAGTAGTAATACAGTACTTTTCTTTAAGATAGTGTAGTCTCTTCAGATTTATGGATTCAACATATTCTTAATTTTAAATGTGCAGTAATTGAAATTCTGTACAAGTAAAAAACTTAATGCAACAAATTTGGCAAGATATTAGAATTGCTAAGTTTTTGTTTTGTCTCACTGTTTTCAGGAAGTCTATGTCCATAGTATGCTAGAGAATTCAAAGGTTATCTTTTTTGCTTTGTTTCATGTGAAACAAATTCTGGTATCAGATATCTGTTAGAAATAAAAAAATTAATTTCTGAGAAAATGGTATATTCTTCCTGTTTTCACTCAGTAATGCCAAAAGTGACTGTACCAGCAGTTGGATTCAATTTGAATGCAACATAATCTTATTTTGTATGTAATTTAATCTCTAATTCACATTAACATTAAACAAATGAATGAATACATGTAATTTGTATTGTTTCAAGTTATTGGTAACTTGGGCAGTCTTTGCTTTTATTGTTGAATATTCTGACTTGGGCTTTGTGGAGTTTGTAAAGTTGGTAACGGATGATGGGAGCTACGTGAACCAACATTTGGATAAAATTATGTTGAGTTACATAAATACAAATGCAAACAAATGAGTATAAGTAAAACCGGGGAAATGTGAATAGGATAAGTGGGTTGTATCAGTATTTTTATGCTTTTATGCTACAATTAATACTCTAGTATAGTAATACTAGAGTTTTGTAAAATATTACCATTGGGTGGAACTGGGTAGAGTACACATTGTATCTTCCTGTATTATTTCCTACAACTCTGTTGTGACTGGGTGATTTTCCCAATAAAAATTGATAAAGAGAGGATTGAATCTGTTCAGGATGGAGGATAATTGATCTTTCAAAGCCTCACTGGACCCAGGATATCATCATGTACTGCTTGCTGAATTACAAGCTCAAATACAGTTATCTTCAGGAAAGCATATCCATTTTAGTTAGTCTCTGTTTTGAGTGGATGTAACTGTCATTTTTATAGCCCATCATTTTTGTGTGCTATTTACACTAAGTGCCTTTGTTTCTTCTCTTCACCTTCATCCTGTCATTCCCCACCAGGTATTATGATTCAAACTTTTTCAGTCCTTAAATGCTTTATCAAGAAGAATGTCTGTTAAATAATAGCCATCTGCTATGTAGATAAAACTGTTACACAGAGTAGCCTACTTATTGGTGATTTTTGTGTCTACACTAACTAGCATATTAGTAAAAGCTATTACTTATGATCAGAAAATAGCCTGATATGTAAAACAATGTGCTTTTACTCAAAATGTAAATCTACCATGCATTGCTATAGTTAAAATATCCTACTTTCTTCCTTGATGATTTCTTTTTGGTGATTTTTTAAGGAATTTGATTGATTTTCTTTTTAAAACTACCATTTTAATTAAAACTAATTTTTGTTTTCTAGGAGCAAAAGGATTGGATCAGTTTGTCCTTGATTTTTCTCTGTTTAAAGGTGATTTACCTGCTGAGTTCACTAAAACAGACTTAATACAATTTTCTGTTTGGGGTGGCAATTTGTATTTGGTTGTTAAAATAGAAATTTAATTATATAATGGCTAAGCCTTTTCTTATATCTTTTCTATTTGTCTCACAAAATGAACTCTAATCTCTTAAAGAACAATCCATGTGATTTGTCATGGAAGTAAATATCATCAGAGGAAGTAAATACCAAAATAAATTCAAACTACATTTCTAGTTTATGCTCCACAGAGTATTTTTTCTGGAAATTTATGGGAAATCTTTGTCTGTTTGCCTGAAACAGTATTTTACTCATAGATTGAGTTATTGGAGCCATGGGAATAAAGGTTCAGCGTCCTCGATGTTTTTTTGACATTGCCATTAATAATCAACCTGGTAAGAAAATTAACGTTCCTATTTAACATTTATAAATGAGTGTTTAATATTTTAAATTAGTAAAGAAGTTTAAAACAACTACCTTTCTTTTCAGCTGGAAGAGTTGTCTTTGAATTATTTTCTGATGTGTGCCCCAAAACATGCGAGAACTTTCGTTGTCTTTGTACAGGTTTGTTGACACTTTCAATTGCCCTAATAGTAGTCCCACTTGACTATGGCTTGGTTTAATTTTTACTTAACACATTTTAGATTTCTTTATGCATATTACTTTTTTCTCTTAACATACAGATTATGCAACATTGACTAGAATGTGAAAGTAATTCTTAGAAATAATAGTTGTAATGGGATTTTATCTGAGATTGATTTCTACATTTTTACACTCCAGAAAAACATGGATGATTTTTAAATGAAGTTTTTAAAAAAATTACTGAGGGGAGTGAAAAATCCTATAGTTTAAAGAAATCTGTATAGTTCAAGAGAGGTATATTTTACAGAGTGAAAGCTTTCGTCATTAATTTTGCTTCAATACTACTTCCTTGATTTTCTTTCTACTAAATGGCCTACTAATTTTTCTTATTTATAGGTGAAAAGGGGACAGGGAAATCAACTCAGAAGCCATTACATTATAAGAGTTGTCTCTTTCACAGAGTTGTCAAAGATTTTATGGTTCAAGGTGGTGATTTCAGTGAAGGTAAGACTTTGGTTCCCACGAAAGAAAATCATATATTTTTGTTAAATATCATAGGTCTCAACATTAGACAAGTCTTAGTACAGTTTTCTTCTCACCCCACTTAATCTTTGGTCAAATAATTAGAAGTATAATTAGAAGTACTTATAGAAATACATAAAAAGAAGGAAGCATAGGAAATGCCACTTTTGATACATGAATGAATTTCAGAAATTTGCCTCTGGATAAAAAAACAAAGTATTATATTCATTTTTTAGTAACCTATCAGTGTATCTGTCTGCTTTTGTCACACCTAATAATCTTTATAGTATAGTTTTTACCGATCCTTTTTTATTAGACAAACATTGAAATTGTACTTTAAAGATACTTTGAACAAAAATGTCAGTTATTTTTAAAAACCTACATAATCATTAGAATCTGAACGTTCTTTTTTTCACATATCTTAATAGATTTTGTCATATTCTTACTATTGTATTACAAGGAAAAGAAAGTAAATTGGGATCTTGTCAGTATTGACTTTATGATTTGCTGTGGACCTTTGAGTATTATTGATTCAAAGTCATTCGATCACCAACTTTCTAAGAAGTTCAGGTAGCATATTCAAGGAGATTACTGTCTTGAGAGTTCTAAGAGTCCATGTTTTTCATTCTTAGGAAATGGACGAGGAGGGGAATCTATTTATGGAGGATTTTTTGAAGGTAAAAATGCTTACTTTTAAATTGTGTTTTTAATGTTTTCTACTTTATTCATTTGATTTTCCTCTTGAATCATTAAGATTATTCATTGAACAGTACCACCTATCTTCAACTATTCTGGAGGTTAATTTGGAAAAATTTTCTATGAAAAATTTTATAAAACATTTATAGATGTAGGATTTTTTTGTCTAGGACATCATATATCATCTTCAAGAGTTGCAATAATCTATAATAAACTCAGAATCATAGTGCTAGACTGGGAACTTCTATAGCATCTTAATCCTTTTTTAAACTTATATTTTCAAAGCAATTTTTAAAATTCTTTTTATTGAAGTGTAGTTGACATACAATATTATATTAGTTTCAAGCATACAACATAGTGATTAGACATTTAAATACCTTATGAAATGATACCACATTAAGTCTGGTAACCATCTGTCCCCATACCAAGTTACTACAATGTTATTGACTATATTCCCTATGTTGTACATTACATCTTCATAATTCATTTATTTTATAATGGGAAGTTTGTACCTCTTAGTCCCCTTTACCTATTTCACCTGTCCTCCTATATCCCTCCCTTCTGGCAACCATCAGTTTGTTCTCTCTATGACTCTGTTTCTGCTTTGGTGGTTCATTTGTTTTTCCTTATAAATTCCACATATAAGTGAAACTGTATGGTATTTATCTTTCTCTGACTTATTTCTATTAGCATAATACCCTCTATTTCCATCCATTGTCACAGATGGCAAGATTTCGTTCTTTTTATGGCTGAGTAATATTCCATTGTATGTATATACCATATTTTCTTAAATCCATTCATCTATTGATGGACACTTAGGTTACTTCAGTGTTGTAAATCTTGTTTATTGTAAATAATGCTACAGTGAACAAAGGGGTGCATATGTGTGTTTGTTTTTTCTTTGTTTGTTTTTTAACCCTAACCCTGCATATATGTTTTTGAATTAGTGTTTTTGTTTTCTTTGGATAAATACCCAGAAGTGGAATTGCTGGATTTTATGGTAGTTCCATTTTTAATTTTTTGAGGAACTTCCATACTGTTTGCCATAATGGCTGACCAATTTGCGGTCCCACCAACAGTGCATGAGGGTTCCCTTTTTTCACTTGTCATCCTTACCACTTGTTATTTGTTGCCTTTTTTGGTCTTTTTAATTTTTCAATTACAGTTGACATTCAATATTAGTTTGTAGTGTATAGCATAGTGGTTAGACATTTATATAATTTAATGAAGTGAATCTACTCAATTAGTCTAGTACCTATCTAGCATTATACACAGTTATTACAATATTATTGACTATATTTCCTATGCTGTACTTTACATCCCCGTGACTATTTTGTAACTACCAGTTTGTACTTCTTAATCCCTTTTCCTTTTTAACCTAACCTCTCTCCCATCTGGCAACCATCAGTTTGTTCTTTGCATCTATGAGTCTCTTTTTTGTTGTTGTTTGCTTTTTTTCTTAAACACAGCTGCTTTTTTTTTTGTTTTTTAACTTTTTGATTTATTTTAAGTGTGTTTTTCCAGGTGCTAAGACCAATATTTTTCCAGGACCCATCAAGTAGTTGTTTCAATCTAATTGTGGAGGGCACAGCTCACAGTGGCCCACCGTGGGGATCAAATCGTCAACCTTGTTGCTAAGAGCACAGGGCTCTAACCAACTGAGCCAACTGGCCGCCCCCTGTTTCTGGTTTTTTTTTAATCCAACCTCTCCCATCTGGCAACCAGTAATTTGTTCTCTGTATCCATGAGTCTGTTTCTATTTTGTGTTGTTTATTTTGTTCTTTAAGTTCTACATAAAAGTGAAATCATATGGTATTTGTCTTTCTATGTCTGACTTATTTCATTTAACATAATACCCTCTAGGTCTGTCCATGTTGTTACATGTTGTTTTTGATAATAGCCATTCAGGCAGGTCTGAGGTGATATCTCATTGTAGTTTTGATTTATATTTCCCTCATGATTAGTGATGTTGAGCATCTTTTTCATGTGTCTGTTGACCATCTGTACATCTTAGAATAATGTCTGCTCAGGTCCTCTGCCCATTTGTTAATCAGCTGTTTTTTTGGTGTTATATCAGTTCTTATATATATTTTGTATATTAAGCCCTTTTCAGACATTTCATTTGCAAATATGTTCTCCCTTTCAGTACGTTCCCTTTTTGTTCTGTTGGTTTTCTTTGTTTTCTAGTGCAAAAGTTTTTAGTTTGATATAGTCCCATTTGTTTATTTTTGTTTTCGTTGCCTTGACTGTGAAGAGAGACTCCAAAAAATAGTGCTAAGACCAATGTCAAAGAGTTTATTGCCTATGTTTTCTTGCACAAGTTTTATGGTTTCTGCTCTTACATTTAAGCCTTTAATCCATTTTGTGTTTATTTTTGTATGTGGTATAAGAAAGTGGTCCAGTTGCCTTTTTTTGCATGTATCTGTCCAGTTTTCCCATTACCATTTGAAGAGACTGTCTTTACCCCATTGTATATTATTGCCTTATTTGTCATAGATTAACTATGTAAGTGTGGGTTTATTTCTGGGTTCGCTATTCTGTTCCATCTTTATACATGTGTGTGTTTGTGTCAGTACCGTATTGTTTTGTAGCTTTGTAGTATAGTGTGAAATCAGGGTGTGTGATACCTCCAGCTTTGTTCTTTCTCAAGGTTGGTTTGGCTATTAGGGTCTTTTGTGTGTGGTTCCATACACAGAATATTCTAATTCTGTGAGAAATTCCATTGGTATTTTGATAGGGATTGCATTGAATCTGTAGATTGTTTGGGTAGTAAGGACATTTTAATGATGTTACTTCTTCCAGTCCATGAGCATGGTGTGTTGCTTTCAATTTCTTTCAGTGTACAGGTCTTTCACCTCCTTCATTAAATTTATTCCTGGGTATTTTATGCTTTTTGATGAAGTTGTAAATGGGATTGTTTTCCTAATTTCTCTTCCTGATAATTCGTTGTTAGTGTATAGGAAAACAGCAGATTTCTGTATATTAATTTTGTATCCTGGAACTTTACTGAATTTGTTTATTCTGATAGTTTTATTGGTAGAGTGTTTAGGGTTTTTAATATGTCGTCTGCAAATAGTGATAGTTGTACTTCTTCCTTTCCAATTTGCATGCCTTTTATTTCTTTTTCTTGACTAATTGCTGTGGTTAGGACTTTGAATACTGTGTTGAATAAAAGTGGTGAGAGTGGGCATCCTTGTCTTGTTCCTGATCTTAGAAGAACAGCTTTCAGCTTTTTACCATTAAGTATAATGTTATCTATGGGTTTGTCACACATGGCCTCTATTATATTGAGGTATGTTCCCTCTGTGCCCACTTTGTTGAGAGTTTTTATCATAAATGGATATTGAATGATCTTAATCTTTATTAAAGAAGATTTTACAGTTTTTCTTAGAAACGATATCTACATTTTTATTGGGCCAATTTTTCTGTGATTTTTTTTTAAACTCTTTGATATTCTAAAATTTGGCTATGATGTTTTTCCCAAGTTTAACTTTTCTCTCTGAAATTTTTTTTATTGATCTGAAGATTATTTGAAAGATTATAAGCATGTGATCATAGAAATAACTTCATATTTCCCATCATTCATCTTTGTTATTCACTGAAATTTTGTTTCATATTCCATTTGCTTTGTTCTCATTCTGATCCACGATTGGAAGGCAAGCTTCTCTCTTTACAATAAGTGATGCTGTGACAGAGATTAAGTTAATGAATGCCTCTCTGTGCTCAGGGTATGTGCCTTTTTGTGCTCAAAAATGAAACAAATGAAGTATAAAAGAATCCTATCTGGATTCTTTTCCTTTTAAGGAGTTTCATTTTCTTTAAATAAGCAAAGAAATTTGTATTGTCTTTTCCCCCAAAAAAATGTAAAGGACAAATGTAAATGGAAAGAAAGGGAATTGATAAGTAGTTGGATTTTATAGCAAGAGATTAAAAATTAGAAATGTATTAATCTGAAAAAAATGGAGGAAGGAATTGGTTAACATTTGACTTTTCTTTTAACCTGACATTTATATAAATTTTGTCTGACACTAAATTGCACATGATATGAACACAAAATGATGTGGGGTTTTTTGGAGTTTATGCCTATATTAAAACTGAAAACTTTGCTTCCCTGTAGATGAAAGTTTTGCTGTTAAACACAACAAAGAATTTCTCTTGTCAATGGCCAACAGAGGAAAGGATACAAATGGTTCACAGTTCTTCATGTAAGTATTTATGATTTGATGGCTTAAAATATCCCTATTTTGGTGTGTCTTTTCTCTGTGTGCCTGCCATCGATCACTAATAAATAGAAGAAGGATTCATAAAGGGATAATTTTCGAAGGAGGGAGAACAAAGAATTGTTGAAGATTGGGAAATTGTTGAAAGGGGAGTTGAACTGTAGGGCTAAAGTTTTCAAATGATAAAAACTTGTCAAGAGGACACAGGAGCCAGTTTGAAGGGGTGGAGTTCCCAGTGGCCAAATTAGGACAATTTGACCAACAAAATAAATAATGATAATAATCAGGTTATAAAATAAAACAAATTCAGGAGTCCACACAGATAGAAATAATAACTGAGTGAATAACAGGGAAAAAGAAAAGCTGTTCCTTAGAAGAATGTCAACTAATAAATGTAAAAGGACTGATAGAATTAGAAAAAAATGACCATTTTCCAATCATCTAGTAAATAATGATTCAGGAAAGAATTGTCTATTATCCTGGTAAATTTAGAGGACATATTTAACAAGGAATGAGGTATTTACATAGAGACTCTCTCCATAAATTAATTATAAAGAATAGAAATACAGTCAATCCTTATTATTCAGAGATTCTGTATTTGTGAATTTGCCTACTCACTAAAATAAATTTGTAACTCCAAAGCCCATACTGCTAATGTTTTCCAATTCTAACTACAAAAAAAATTGTGACCAGGACTCTTGTCAGCAATGCATATTTTTATCGTGTCCTGTGGGTACAGATTTGCTCTTTCCTTCAAGACCCTTAAATTCTTCTGGTCTCAGAAGAACTTAATCTGTCAGCACTGTGTGTATTATTCTAATGTTTTTCTATTCCATATTTATAACTATCTTCTTTAACAGTTAAAAACCTGGCTCCCATTATCTTCAAATTTTCTACTCATTTGCTGAATCCTAAAATAAAAAATTGCCATCCTATACCACTGTGAAAAGGAACTTATTAACTAGATTTCACTGTTTATAGCTATTTTTGTGTTTAGACAGAGAATGATATTTAATTAAAATATTATGTTTAAAAGTTACTTGGGTTAGTAATTTTTGGTGTGAATTTTATATGGTCTGATTCAGAACATGGTGTATATGATGTTTTATTCTGGAAATCACTCCATAGATAAAACGTTCTCTTTTTTTTTTTTTTGTACCTGTATAATGCTCTATTATGTGTATATACTGTAGTATATGGGTCTTTCTGATATTTTTAAATGGAAACAACTACCATGTTTGTTGTAGAAAAATTAGACCCCACAAATAAAAAGAAGAAAAACACTCCCATCCCCAGAGCATCTTCCTAATACAATAAAAATGTAGGTAGAATGTTGCATGTAATCTGTAATCAACTTTCAGATATAATACACATTTCTTTGCAATCACTAAACATTAATCAACACTTTAATAACTACATGTTAATTTATTGTTTGAATGTACTGTGCTTTATTTAATTAACTTTTGTACATTTGTTTTGTTCCCATATTTCAAAGTGCTACAATGAACATTGTGCCTATTATTTGATGCATTTTAATTATTTCTTTTATATAAGTTACTAGAAGTTTACTTAGTGAAATGATTATACATTTTCAAGCCTTTCCGTGTGTATTGCTGCTTTGACTTTCAAAAGGAAGTACAGTTTAGTATTAGCAGTAAGTGCCAGTTTCACCAGATCCTTAGCAACACTATTATCATTAATTTTTCTTTAAAATCCTTCCTGTGCTAGCTGAAACCCCTATGTTAAGTTCATATACTCTTTCAAGTATATTCTCTGAATCTTTCTTATAAGTGTTAATTTCCTCTTACCTCTGTCCATTTCTAAATAACCCCTCTCTACTTCTCCTGTGTTCTATTGTTTTTTCTTTAAAGGAAACAGCTTCAGTTTTTTTTTTTTTTTAGAAAGTAACTTCTTTTTTTTTTTTTTTTTTTTTTTTTTTTTTTTTTTTTTTGAGAGCCCACTGGCCCATGTGGGAATCGAACCGGCAGCCTTCGGAGTTAGGAGCACGGAGCTCTAACCGCCTGCGCCACCCGGCCGGCCCACAGCTTCAGTTTTTAATCGTTAAATTTTTTTTATCTTGGTAACATACATAAAATTGACCACTTCACCATTTGTAAGTGTACAATTCAGTGATATTAAATATACAGAGGGTGCCAAATATATATATACATTTTAAGAAAGGAAAAAATTGTATTAAAATTATAATACTCAACATATACCGATAACAAAAGAGGCATGCATACAAGTCATGTGTATACATTTTTTTGGCACCCCTAGTTTTGAAAGAGCTTTGTTAACTATCACCACTATTTCCCAAACCATTTCATCATCCCAAAGACTTACCATTTTCCTTTTCCCCCACCCCTGATAACCTCTATTCTATTTTCCGTCTATGAATTTGCTTATTCTAATGGAATCATACAATATTTGTCTTTCTGTGTCTGGCTTATTTCACTTAGCATGTTT
The DNA here is from genome assembly GCF_964194185.1 of Rhinolophus hipposideros. Lineage (NCBI taxonomy): Eukaryota > Metazoa > Chordata > Mammalia > Chiroptera > Rhinolophidae > Rhinolophus > Rhinolophus hipposideros. The sequence continues at coordinate 46,646,643 of NC_138052.1, forward strand.
TCAAGGTTCATTCATCACATGTATCAAAACTTCCTTTTTATGGCTGAACATCACTTCATTATATATATCTACATACCACATTTTATTTATCCACATTCATCTGTTGGTAGACATGTGGGTTGGTTTCACCTTTTAGCTATTATGAATAATGCTGCAAAGAATATTGACATACACATTTGTTTGAGTCCCTGTTTTCAATTCTTTTGTGTGTGTGTGTGTGTGTGTGTGTGTGTGTGTATATAATATATATATGTATATATATATATATATATATCTAGGAGTTGAATTGTTGGTTCATGTATTTTATGGTTAGCTGTTTGAGGAGCTAACCAAACTGCTTTCCACAGTGGTTGTGTCATTTTATATATCACCTGCACTGTATAAGAGTTCTTATTTTTCCATGTCCTCATCAACAGACTTTTTCACCAATCTGAGAATGACCATGAAAGCACTACAAGTATTGCTTTAGGGGTTACAAATTCTAGTGAGCAAGTAAACTTGCAGATTCGGAATCTCTGAAGTGAGGAGCAACTATATGTAGATGCAAACTAGATAGGTAGGTAGGTAGGTACGTGGGGGGGGGGAGATACTGAACATAATAACGTAATATAAATACGTATGTGGCGAACACCTAGGTTTTTACATGTCTAGATCGTTTTAGCAAGTTCAAGTGAGCATAGCTTTTGATACTGAGAAAATAATAATAGGTATTTTTAAAGTAAGGTGAAGTTTTAAAAATATATGTACGTGTTAGAAAATTTTTTAGTAGTATTGTGTGTGATTTAGCCAAAGGTTAAAGTCTTTTTGATGAGATTTTAAAAAAATAATAAATCTTATGGAGTGCCCATCTTCAGTCCACGGTATCAGTATGTCCTAGCAGCTACTCAGGTATCAGTGTTCTTAACTACAAAGCTTTAAGGCTGGCATGGAGAAAGAAAGGATTTTTTAAAATTGCTTCATTTGCGAAAAAAGACTTGCTGCTTATTTTGGGTTTTGTCCAAAGTTTTAATCAAGATCTTTTTCTTCAACATGATGCTTATGTCAGGGTTAACAAACCCAAAGGTCTATAGTTCTTAGGCAACTAATATAAGCAATAAAGCCTGCTGGGACAAGAAACTAAATTGTTAATCCCTGTACTAAAGAAGACGGGATTCTGAGCCTGGCCAATGTGTCATGTGCCAGGTGCTACATCGTCCACGTTTCCAAAAGGTCTGGAATCTGGATTTTTGTGTAAAAGTATCCAAAATTTAAAATATTGGCAGCTAATTTAAAAATTTATAAACACTATATGGATCATTTTCAAAAGAAAATGTGAGGGCCATCAGAATATTATCTGTACTTTAACTGTTTAAAATGTTAAGATTGAAAACACTAATGTTAAACCCATAAACTGGTGAAATGGTTTGATAAATTATCGTATGTTCATATAATAGAACATTATACAACCATGAATGTTCAGTGAGAACCCAGTCACATGCAAGAAACATAGGTGGATAGAAATAACACCAAAAATTTCAACTTTAATTACTTGTGCGTTTTCAACAATGTGTAGATATTAACTTTTACAATCAGAAAGTTTTTGAAAATTCGTTATGTGGAAAGCGTCTTACATTCTCTTCTACTTAAAGTTAAGGTAATAAGATTCTATTATGTTTAATATATATGATTTGTTTGTTTGCAACTTTGTTTCCAATGCAGTTATTTTCTTTTCCTTTTTAGAGATGCTAACTTTGTTTTTCTCTGACTTTGTTTTTATTCTTCTGTCTGATGATTCCCAAAAGAACAACGAAACCAACTCCTCATTTAGATGGGTAAAGATTATTTTAATTTATTTTATAACCTACTTTAAATTAATATTAAAATAAGAAGCTTTTATTTAATCATCTTTACTTGACTCTTTAGGCATCATGTTGTTTTTGGACAAGTGATTTCTGGGCAAGAAGTTGTGAGAGAGATAGAAAACCAGAAAACAGATGCAGCTAGCAAACCATTTGCTGAGGTGCGGATACTCAGCTGTGGAGAGCTGATTCCCAAATCTAAGGGTAAGAATTACGTATTTCTGATAATTCTTATGCATATAAAACTAGTGGGGATATTCTAAATAGTTGGCATGAAATTCACATTAAAATGAAAATATAAGGCTTTTATGTTTTTAATATATTTTTGTGTGTTTTAAATGTGTTTTATCTTCATACTTGGTTCATTTACCACAGAACCACTTAACTTTTTCTTGTTATTAATTTGTAGTAATTTGTCCTTCTGCTTCCACTTTGTTTTGGGGGTTTTTTAAAAACTGTAGTTGTCCAAATAGTGTGGACAATAAATACTCTTCTAAGGAAAAAGATGATGGAAAGAAGATGACAATTGAAGAAAATAATATAGATTAAGAAACTTCAGGGGAATAAATTATTTACCCTTAATTCACTGCTTAGATTCAGAAGCATCTGGCATGTTTGAGAAACTTCGTTTACTTAGACCAGACATTTGAAGTTAACATTAATATTTTGATATGATATTATCTGAAATGTTAAGACCTTTGTTTTTAGTAAATATGTGTCTTTATATTACATATGAAATGTGTAACTGCTACCATTTGTTACAGATACTGGGTCTGACATTCAAAAGTAACGGGATGAGATTACATTCAAACCTGTGTAGAAAGCAATAAAATATTAAATTGACTCTTTGTATTCTTCCTAGTCTAGGGACCAATAATATCAGTACTTAGTTTTTCATAGTTAACAAAGGTGAGAGTCATCTATAATCTTACTGATCCTCACAATACCCCTATAATATTATTTCCCCTATTTTACAGATGAAGATATATTTACCACATCAGGGAACTAAGCATCAAACCCAGTTTGCTGCTTCCAGATCTAAAGTGCTTTCTGTTATGTGTTGCTAATTAAATGAAGTCTTTAACATTCCTTTCAGAATTGCCCAGAGTAGAACATTGTATTCTCAAGTTTGAGGCATACTGATTTGCTCTGTAACATTTAGAAATATGCACATTTTGATTTGTTTTAATTTAAAAAGACCCAGGATGGTCAAAGAGAAAGCTTATGTTTAATTTTCTGTCTCTGCATTCCATTTTGATTCTGATGATTTTCTTCTGTCTCATATCAAATATGTACGTCATAAACCATTGCAGGAATATGCTGCAGCTCATAATGGGAATGTTTATATAGCGTCTTCGTGTTCATGCGTCTGGCTATCCTCATTTACAAACAGCACATGTAATGCATGCTTTGTGTTCCTGAAGATACAGTAAAGAATGAGGTGTTATTGAGTATCTTACATTTAAAATTTATTTTTTAATTTGCAATTACAGTTGATATACAATTATGTGTAATTTTCAGGTATATAGCATGGTAATTAGACATTTATATACATCATACATTAAAAAAAAAACACTAAAACGCAGTCTGTATTAATGTTTGCAAATTTTAGACCCTGAAAGTACTGATCTTTAATTCTTCAAAGTGTTGTTGTACAATTGGAATATTTTAGTTTAAGGCATTATTTCTTCCCACATCATCTAGAAAATCTTCCTCTTCTGTTCTCTACATAACTTTTTTTTCTTACATTTTGTAATCTTTAAGTCTCTTGTGTTAGGGTCTGTTCTCTGCTTATAAAAGTTAAACATGCTGTGCGGTTTATATTTTTAGAAAGAGTTTGAGGTAATAAGCTTACATTTTAAACCGTAAACAGCTATAAACTAGTAAATTTGGTGTAAAGATTCTTTTGGTATTAAAAGATCAGTGTTTGAATATTTGCTGAAAGGATGACAAAGTAAATGAACATCACTCTTTACATAAGATTTATGCCTTTATAATGTATTTTCACTTGAAGAGAATAAATGGTAATTTTGCCCGTGCTGTTGTGGTCAGGAAGTTGTGCTGAAAGTTGATGTGACATCTTAGTGTATGTTCCTCAGACTTGCACGAAGGAAGCAGAGTATGTTTCAGCAGTTGGGGAAAATGTGGCCCCTTATTAGTATCTGCCTAGGAGCTCCTGCAAAGGTCCCATTTGTTTTGAGCGGTACCTCCCCTGCCTATGCTATTCTGAATAATACTGGAAAGAAAGAGGAAAAGATCTTTATGTTTGAGATCACATAGTTTGGTACTTATTTTACAGTCCTTCAATTACCATTCAGAACATTAGTTGGAATGGATTTTGTCATGCATTTATGTAATCTTTTTTTAGGCAGAGCTGTGTCCTTACATCCATTTTAAAAGTTTCATGGCCTCCTTACAATTTTAAATCAGGAACCGTCAAAAAGCTTTGTGCAACACTGTGGAGTTCACCATCATTGCAATTAAAACGTTGTGTGAGAGATTTACACCCCAGTTTAAAAAGGAAAAAATACAGAATCTTTTTTTTTCCCCCCCTAACTTCCTGAAAGAAAACAAAAAGACTTCTGAAGAAATCTGACTGTCTCGGCCCACTTGTATGTGGTCTTGGTGAGTCTGGGCAACTTTCATGGGCCTTTCTTCCTCTACTTTTGCAAGATTGGACATTCTGCTTTTTGTGGCTATTTGAATGTGCCTAAGAAGGTTCAGAATCTGAGAGAAGAACCTGCCGACAGATGCAGAGATGGAACAGTGGAGGCTAATAAAACTGTAATACTTCCCTACACAGGCCGTCAAGGGGCAGAGTGGGGGATAGAACACAGGTCTCCTGAGATGGAAACTACTACCTTGATTAAGGTACTTCCTGGTTTTTCATGAGTTGGCATGACTTCAGGTCATGCTGGTCTTTTCAGGATTCATTGCAGTTGTTTAAAGAGAGATCTGTCCACCTTGGCCATACAACAAGAGATGGGGGTCATTGCTGTTTACAGAGAAACAGAAGTTCTGAGTTATGGCAATATGTAGTTATATGAGCAGAAATTTTGCATATACGTGGCAGGAAGCAGATTGGTTGGCAATATAGAAAAAAGCACAATAGAGGAAGCCGCTGGTGAATCTTGTACTCAGGAGACTGTGGAGAAGAATACCAGAGACTCATTTCTACGATGAGAGGATCCCATTTGTGTCCTTATTCTGGAATTAAGAGCCAGGGTGATGCTACTTTTTACTGGAAAATAGTGGGATGTTTAGAAACTATTTGAAAAAGGAGACCAGTAACATAGAATGAAAATATCTAAAGGAGACCTATTTTAGGAATAATTCTCCTTATTTCAAATTTTATTTTCTTGATGGCCTAGAAATTTTCTTCAATATAAAGTTTTCATGTGAAATTCATTGGTATAACATTTATAGATCTCAAATAAAAAACTAATGAGGCAGCATTTTCTCACCTTCGATTTTTTACAAGTAAAATGTTCAGCACTTACAGAGTTTGTTGTTAAGTAAAGTCAATGCCTATTTAATATTAAGGATTACACCACACCCTACCCCACCCCACCCCCAAAGAAGATCCGTGAACAGGTTTGGGAAATACTTCTACGTAGTAGTGATAAGCAAACTACATAATCTAAAATAAACCAGAAATGGCTGAAGAGTTGGAAGTGCTAACTCATTTGTAATTCCTTTTCATCCATTTTGATTCTTAACTTGCATTGTGGTTTTGCTGTTAGTTTGCTTTTGTATGCTTGTAAAAGATATTTTGAAACAGATTTTGTGTATGTGGTTAGGCAGGAGATAGGGTTTTTTGGAGCAAAGAGTGAAAGCAATAGTTGTCATCCTTGGAAGTTTTAAAGTTTCTTCAGTTTTTAAATGTAATACATTCATTTGGCTCAAAATTTAGAGTATAAAAGGATAGTCAGTAAAGTCTTCTTTCCATCTCTGTCCATCGTTTCCCATTTCCACATTTTGTATCATTCTACAGGTATGTGACTGTTGATCATGTAAGATTAATTCCTAGAAATGTAATTCAGATTATAGGGGTCATGGATTTGTAATTTTGGTAGACACTGCCACTAGAGTATAGGAAAATAAAATTTCTCTATACCCTTTGTAGAACCACACATTATCAATCGCTTTTATCGTTGCCAGCCTAAAAGGTATTTTTTTCAAAGCTAGCTTAAATGGGCATTTCTCTAAGCTGTTTAATGTTAGCATCTCTTAGAGACCCATTTATATTTATTTTTATATGAACTGATTCTTAATTTTCTTTACCCTCTATTTGAACCCATTCTATTACTCTTTCTTCCTGAAATTCCAGCCTCTTGTTGTTTTCTGTTTGGAGGACTTTCTTTTGCTCTTTTTTTTTTTCTTATTGGGGAACAGTGTGTCTCTCCAGGGCCCGTCAGCTCCAAGTCAAGTCTTTGTCCTTCAGTCCACTTGTGGAGGGCGCAGCTCAGCTCCAAGTCCAGTCACTGTTTTCGATCTTAGTTGCAGGGGGCACAGCCCATCATCCCATGTGGGAATCGAACCGGCAACCTTGCCAAGAGCTCGCGCTCTAACCAACTGAGCCATCTGTCCACCCCTTGCCATTTTTTTAAGGGTAGGTCTGCTGGCAGTGAATCGACCTAGTTTTCTGAAAATGTCTTTATTTTGCATTCATTTGATGAATATTTTCACTGAATGTAGAATTCTGGGTTGATATTTCTTTCAGCACATAAAAATGTGTCATGCCACTTCCTTCTGGCCTATCTGGTTTCAAATGAGATGTGTTTTGTCTTTCAAATTGTTGTGCCCCTGTAGGTAACTTACTATTTTTCTCTAGCAGCTTTCAGTATTTTATTTTTGTCTTTCTTTTTTAGAAGTTTTATTTTGATGTGTCTTGGTGTGGGTTACTTAAAGTGTATCCTGTTTGAGGTTTGCTTAGCTTCTTGAATCTGTAGATCTGTACTTTGGGCCAGATTTGGGAAATTTTCTGCCCTTCCTTTCCCCCCCGACCCTCCACAGTTTCAAACTTTTTCTCCTGGGATTCTGATATCACAAATGTTAGATTTTTTGTTTATTCTTCCACAATTCTCTCAGGCTTTGCTCATTTTTTGTTTATTTTCTCTGATGTTCAGATTGGGTCATTTCTATTAGTCTGTCTTCTGGGTCACTGACACTTTACCATCTCTACTCATATTGAGCATGTTTAGTGAGGTTTTTATTTTGGTTATTGTATGTTTCTTTTCATTTGGTATTTTACATCATCTTTTTTTCTGAGTTTCTTTTCCACTTTTTGTTCATTGGCTTAAAGAGTTAATAATCGATTGTATTTGGAAATATTTTTAAGATGGCTTCTTTAAATTCCTCTTCAATTCCAGTATCAGTCTTCTGGATGTTGGCATCGTTTGTCTTTTTTTATTGTCTTTTCTCATTAAGCTGCAGTTTCCCTGGTTCTTAGTATTATTAGTGATTTTTTTTGTTTGTTTGTTTGTATCCTGGACGTTTGGGGTATTATGTTATAAGACTCTTGATTCTGTTTATGTTTTCTGTTTTAGCAGGCAATCACCTTATTTAGGTTTAACACGTAGGTCCTGGCCTATCTTTGCGGACTGTGGTTTCAATAATTAAACTTTCAGAGCCCTTGCAGTACTATTCAGTTGTGCTTTGTTTGTGTGCTACCCAGAGCTTAGCTGAAAACCTGGATGCTATTAACAATGCTGTTTAATTCTCAAACCTTTTGCCATATTCTGATCCCCAATTTCACTTGGTGGTCTTCCCAGGACTTCATATATAAGTTTAAACAATCTATTTCTACAGCTTCCTTCTCTCTTGAAATCCATGCCACTTGCCAGTGCAGGGAGGGGCACCAAAACCCAGGCTTCACATTTGGTCTCCACTGACATCACTCTGCCAAGGAAAGGGGGGAACATGCTTGCTGTCACGGGGAAAGGGGGTTGGTGGTGGAGTAATAGGTATATTGAAAATCCAAGTTCTCTACTTTGTCTCTGCTGACACAACTGAGGAGTGGATATCTTTTTATTTTCTTGGTATTTATTTACCTAGAGTAGGGCAAGTGTTGGTAACGAATATTTAAGGATAACACCAGCCATTCTTCCCAGTCTTTTCTCTGGAGAGAGCTTTTCTTGGGGCTTTTGAAATTGTGTCCCATTGGCCTTTCTGAATTTCAGGCTTCCCCAGCATGAAGTCAAGGTTATATGGAAGGCAAATTGAAACCATCATGTCATCCTCCAGAGATCCCTGGCCATTTTGCCTTCTGTTTTTCAGTCTTATGTTTGTTTTTTTGCATTATGCCTAAGGTTTCTACTTACACTTGGCCGGTTAGAGAGAGATGACTCTATTTCATCTTATACAGAATTGCCCCATTCCTTTTTTGAAGCTTTTTACCTTATATAAAAAGCTGCCCTTTTTAAATCCAAAATCTACTCATCCTTAATTTAAGCCTATAAGGACTTTGTTCAATGCTTATTAGCACTCTATAGGTACTTTAAAGGTATTACTTTCTGCTAGCTTTTCCTACTCCTATTTCTAATCCTAATATAGTTAATTCTGCTGTTCAGCTTGTTTTGAAAACATGCGTTTGTTCCATTTGGTTGATATATTAGAAAACAATTTGAAGATAACACCAGTTTCACCTATTACTGTGCATGATTTTGTTTATAAGAAATACTAAGTGAATTCAGAAAACCATACCCAGCTGAACAGCTTCACACATGCACATCCTCAAATATCTCCTAAGCTACCTCAGTTCATCACCTGTGTCATGAGCCACACCTAAGCACAATCTGCTAAAACTTTCCATCTGCTTTCAGATCATCCTCCTACTACTTTACAGTAACTTACAAGCTGCAGCCCGTGTGACGTTCACTTCCACAAGCAAACCCCAGGTCTTTTTCAAAGCAGTATTGTCATATTTATGTATTTCTTAACCATTTAACAAGTGTAAAAATCTGCCATTTTGATTAGTTTCTTTTCTTTTGATGTGTCACTGATGAAATTTCTGGGTTTTGTGCCCCATTTTTCCAATAGGCCATGTGGCTTTTATTTTGCAGTTTTTCATAGCACAGTGATTTATAGTAACACAAATGTTGTATAACTATACTTTCTACTTTACAAAGCCTTTCTACTTTACACTTGTCCTTGCTGACCACACTCACTTCTAAATCCATATACAATCTATAGTCAGAGTTTCTAGAAAATTTAGTAAGTGTATATGTTCCAATGCTGTTTGCTATTGAATTCAAACATGTTGATCTTACTTTCCAAGTAGATTGTAAACTCTGCAAGGGCAGAGCACATGTCTTACAAAGTTCCCTGTGGAACTTCCCCATGTATTCTACAATTCTTTCTCTCCGTGTCTGAGTTTCACGTTGAGTATATATCTAATACAAGTCAGTTAAACTGATTGCTGATCTGAGAAGGATAAAATTCCAGTCAGATTCACAATGTACCTAAATCATATTTAAATTTAGGTTAACATAGATTTGTAACTGAAGCTACAGTCTATTATTAATAGAGTGTAATATAGTATTGATACCATCGTGTATATTTTTTGCCTTATTACTCTTCTGTTTAACTGCCATTTCTCAATCATACCCTGGGGTTTTTTTGGTTTTTTGGTTTTTTTTCTTAGCAGACTCATAAGAAAAGGGCATGTAAATTAAATTTTATACATTACATGGACAAATATGAAAAGGGGAGCTTTTTCAACCTTAGCGGAACTTTCCAAACTCTCTTCCAGGGCATCTTTTCTAAAATCAGTTTCTTTTCCTTTTAAAGTTGATGTCATCTGATAGGCAGATAAAATTACCATGAAAATACTTATAAATCTCATTCTGGCTTTCCATATTGTTGTAATATCTTGCTTCACTCAACTGCATTATTTAGTGTAAACTAAATTATCGTCATTTGAAATATATTTAATACATTTGGTGGGGAGCATAGACTTGCTTTTTAAATAAATGAACGACAATGTATTTCTCATAGGAAAGAATCCAAAGAATGCAAAATAAATATAAAAGTTGGAATTAGTGAAAGCTTTGTTAATCTTTGGGTAAAGCATTACTGCTATATTTTGTCAAGTAATTTTAACAGCTATGTTTTGTGCTTATGTGGAATATTTTTATTTTGCTTACATATTGTGTGGTCTCCAATATTTTTATTTAGAGTTACTCATTCATTTGAATTTATTTTCTTCCTTAGATTTTTTTGAGTTTGATCCCTTCCCCCATCCCTCAGATTTTTAGTATATCTCAGTAGATTTTTTTTTTTGTAAGGTTGTACATGTTTGCAAAGCCAGTCTGCCTCACCAGTAACAGTGGTCTTGGGTTCAGGTTAACAACTGAACTCATGGGACAAGGTAGGCTTCACTCAGCAATAAGTTTATTTACCTTTACCTTTAAGTTTATTTAACTTTAAGAAAGGATACAGGACAGAAAACAGCACAGCTTATGTAGCAACAGCGTAATGGAAGTCTCACATATTCCAGGCAGAGCTTGCACACGTCCCAGGCATCTCACACTTGGTATTTTCATGATCCTGAGGGGCACAACTGGGTGAGGAAAGACCACCTTAGTTCAATAAAGCCATCACCTCGGGGTCCCTTCAGCTTTTTTACCTTGTTCCTACTCTCCAGTAGCATATCACTGTTACTAGAAAAGCAATTTTGACTAAACTACAAGTTCTCGACCAAGTGTATATAGTAACTTGAGGCAGATTCTCACTTATCTTGGATTTAGTGCATGTCTATAAAGTCTGAGCTAAGAGTCTCAAGAATGATTTGGCCAAATGCCAAATTCTTAAGTCTTCCTGAGACTAAAGAAAGGTTGCAAACCAGCTGTTAAACCTTCCAGTTAAGGTCTATAAACAGACAGCCAGCAGTCAGTCCAAATAAATACTTTGTCATTGATTTTTCTTTTATTGAAAATATTAACATACAGGGAAGTAATTGAAATAGTACAACAAAACACTCATGTTCATTACCCATGGGTTATGAATGATTAATTCATGGCCAATTTCGTTTTTCACCTCTGGTTGGCCAGTTCTCCATTTCCTGTTATTTTGAAGCAGATTCTGGGTATAACATTCTATTGCCAAATATTTCATTATTTATCTTTAAAGTGTGACTCTTTAAAAACATAACCAATACCATAACATGTACACATATGTGCACATACATATTCCTTAAATATCAAAAATCCTGACAGTATTCAAATTTCTAATCGTTTCATTGATGTTAATTTTTTGATGTTTGAATTTGAATCCAAATAAGGTTCAAACATTGGAGTTGGTCTTGAAAGTTTTTTTGTTTTTGTTTTTAATAGATTCCACTACCATCTCCTTTTATTTGCTTGAGATTTGTTCAGAAGTCTAGGTCATTTGCCCTGTAATGTTTCCCATTATTGTACACACTGGATTTTACTGATTATGTCTTTATATGTATGTTCCTTCTGTGCTTCCTATTTTGTACACTTTTGAAGTTCTAGAAAATCAATCAGATGTAGTTTGTTTTTTTTTTTTAATTCCTGTTGATAGGAGCAAGAGTCACAGAGTTGCCTTTGTGCTCCGCAGCAGCCATTGGTGATTAGTACCTCATTAGGAGTTGTCACATTATAATATTCTAACTATGATTCCTTCTTCTTTTATTCCTGGAATACTTCTGATAAAGAGCATCTCCTTTTCATCTACTATTTAGTTAGCCAGTGATACAGTTCATATAGAAAAAGGATAAATGCTTTATGTTTTATTTACAAATACCATTATGAACTGATGGAATCTAATATACTGATGTGTTCCAGTTTATTGTAGTTATCCGTATATCAATGTTGTCTCATCTTTGGCCTGAATTCACTTCTTTAATTCCACCATGGTTTGAATTAGAATACCTTTAGATGGGTCAGGCTTTATCCAGTTTGTCATATCTTTCCCCAGTTCCTGATGCATTACACCAGGTTAACATCACTAATTTATGTTAGTTGCCGAGTCCTTAAAGCATTTGAGTTTTGGGAACTCTTTTAAAATTATTGCTTCCTTAACCCAAAACAAAATTTCAATTTGAAATGATTTTTTGTAGAAACCCCAAAATATCGTTATTAATCATTAGTAAATAACTATCCTCTGCTGTAAGTCTTTTCTCTAACTTACAAATTTCTTAATCATCAGGGAATGCTCAGGAATTGAAACAAGCCCATGCCAGTGGACTTGTGTTTCTTATCTTTCAACAAAGTATTTTATACTTCATACAAAGTTTTGGTTTTGTTTTTTTCTGTTATTTCTCTCCTCTAGTTGTACCTCCAGTCTTGATAATGAGAGAAAAAGTTGAAAACTACAAGATTAGAATCTGGGATTCTTAAATGTTACTTCTGTGCTTTTTTATAAACTGTGTTATTCAAATGTTTCCTAAAATAACTTAGTTTATTGTTTTAGATTTACTTAATACTTTTCCAGAATTCTTTGGTTTACTAGCTGCAACTCTAACCCATGAATCTGGGTATCTGGGTTCTAATCCTGACTCTTGACTCCATTCCTGTACTCCTCAGTTCAAATAGCCAGATGAGCTAAATGTTAAATACTAGACTTTAAAAACATAAATTTCCACTTACAAAGTTTGTCTAAAAAGTATTGACTAAAGACCTGTTATTTTTATTAAAGCTAAGAAAGAAGAAAAGAAGAAGCATAAATCCTCCTCCTCCTCCTCCTCATCCAGTGACTCAGATAGCTCAAGTGATTCTCAGTCCTCTTCTGATTCCTCTGATTCTGAAAGTGCTTCTGAAGAGAAATCAAAAAAAAGAAAAAAGAAACATAGGAAAAATTCCCGAAAACACAAGAAAGAAAAGAAGAAGCGAAAGAAAACCAAGAAAAGGTCTTAATTTTATTTTTCCAACACTAGATTTATATTCTAATTCCCTTCTGTTTATAAGTAACTGTACTGGAATTTTGGATTGATTATATGGGAACGTTAAAATAGAAATATTTTATAGCATGAAGATAAGACTTCTTGATATTCCATAGTCTATAAATTAAATGGGGGTACATTCATCTTCATTTTCTTTTATTTTAATAATTTATTTTCAATTACAGTTGACATACGATATTATATTAGTTTCGGGTGTACAACATAGTGATTAGACATTTAAAAAACTTAACAAAGTGATCAACTCAGAAAAACTAGTAGCTATCTAACACCATACGTCATTATTACAATATTATTGACTGTATTCTCAATGCTATACTTTACATTAATCCCTTCCCCTTTTTCACCCAACTCCCTCCCATCTGGCAATCATCAAAATGTTCTCTGTATGTGTGTTTCTGTTGTGTTCATTTATTTTGTTTTTTAGATTCCACATATAAGTGAAATCATATGGTATTGGTCTTTCTCTCTCTGATTTATTTCACTTGGCACAAAACCCCCGTCTTCGTCCTTGATGTTGCATATGGCAAGATTTCATTCTTTTTTATGGCAGAGTAGTATTCCATTGTGTGGGTGTGTGGGTGCGTGTGTGTGTCTGTGTCACTTTATGCATTCTTCTACTGATGGACACTTAAGCTGCTTCCGTATCTTGGCTGTTGTAAATAATGCTGCAGTGAACATGTGGATGCACATGTCTTTTTGAATTAGGGTTTTGGGTTTCTTTGGATAAATACCCTGAAGTGGAATTGCTGGGTCCTTCTTTGTTTCTTGTTGTAGCCTTTGTTTTAAAGTCTATTCTGTCTGGTAAAAGTATTGCTACCCAGGTTTTTGTTTTTTTCTGTTTTCATTTATCTTTTTCCATCCCTTTACTTTTAGTCTGTGTGTGTCTTTGGATCGGAAGTGAGTCTTACAGGCAGCCTATGTAGGGACCTTGTTTTCTTATCTATTCAGCCACCCTGTGTCTTTCATGGAGCATTTTATCCATTTACATTTAAAGTCATTGTTGATAGATGTGTAGTTATTACCATTTTATTATTCACATTTTAAATCTTTTTTTTCTTTAAAGAAGCCCCTTTAACATTTCTTCTAATATTGATTTGGTAGTGATGAATTCCTTTAGCTTTTTCTTATCTGGGAAGTTCTTTTTCTGTTCTTTGATTCAGCTATGCTGGTAGAGTAATGTTGGTTATAGGTTCTTTCTTTTCATCTTTGAATATTTTGTGCCAACTTTTGTCCCTGCAAAGTTTCTGTTGAGAAATCAGCTGACAGTCTTATGGGAGCTTCCTAGAGTTTTGTTCTGTTTCATTTGCTACGTGTTTCTTTATCTTCATTTTACCTGCTTCCCTGTGTTTCTTTGTATTAGGTAGAGCTGCTGCATCTCCCAGTCTTGGTAGAGTGCCCTTAAATGGTAGGTGTCCTGTTGGGTTCAGTAGCACAGTCTTCCTGGTCACCAGAACTGGATGCTCCAGGTGTGTCCTTTATGTGGGTTGTGTGTGCCCTCCTGTTGTAGTTGAGAGATGTGGTTGCTTTTGGGACATGAGTGGGAGGGATTGATCCTCAGGCTGATTGGTTGTGAGGACTGGTTGTGGCTGCAGTGGAGGAGCTGTTGTTCCTACTTGCAGAGTGGGATTTGCTTTAGCAGGGCTCTCGTGGCTGCCAAGTCTGCCCTTTAGGTATGTCATTTGTGGAGGTGTTTGGGTCGTACTCTGGTTTGGCCTAAAGCTGGCCACTGAGTGTATTGGTTCTGGGGTCTCTTGGGAGAGGCTGTGGTGTAGGCCACGGTCAGGTGCTGCCTTTGCCCTGCCCAGGCCACTTGGTGTGCGCTACAAAGTGATCTGCAGATGGTTGCTACTTGTGCTGGGCTTGGAGGTGTCTGAGAGATCTCGGCTAAACTGTGAACCAAGGCTGGCTACCACTAGTGCCGGGCATGGGGCTGTTTATCAGGAGGTACAGGGTACACCAAGGCCAGAGGCTACTTGTTTGGGGTTTGTGAACCTTTGAGAGATTTTAGGAAAGTTCATAGTGTGAGTCAAGACAGGCCGTTTGTATGAAAAGCCACTGGAAGCTGCTTGAGTGGACCGAGGTCCCAGGGCATCACCAGAGTGGGGCAAATGGTGTTAGCTAGGTTGATGAAGACTCAACCTTACTGTGTGTGAGGGTTGGGTGGTAGAAGGACCAGCACTTCTGTCTGGGGAAAAACCCCCTCTCTCCAATCCTATCCTTAAAGCCAGACAATTCAGTTCCTCCCCATAAGCTCCTGATGCCTTTCAAGCTGCTGCCCCAGCACTGGATCTCAGAGCGAGTGAGTCCATCAGAGTAAGTTTGTGTGTGGACCCTTTAAAAGGAATGCCTGGGACTCCAGCTGCCTTTCATCTCACTTAGCCACAGTCTCTGCTGGTTTTCACAGCCAGAAGTCATGGGGACTTCTATTCCTGGCACCAGGCTGGGGAGCCTGGTGTAGGGCTGCAACCGCTTGCTCTTCAGGCAGGACCTGCAAAGCTGAGATATTCCTCCCTATTTTTAACCGCCACACGTGGCTGTGGGACCAGCTTATTCTGCATCTACACCTAGTCTGGACATAGCTTCTTCTCTCTTTCCTTAATTACACGACTTTTGTTTAGCTAGAGTTCAGGTGATTCTCAGTGATGGTTCTGCAGTTTGAATTTTGGTGTGGTTGTGGGAGGAGGTAAGCACATCATTTTCCTACTCCACCATCTTAACCTAAAGCCCATTCATTTCCATTTTCAACAAAACTATTGTTTATTTTGTCTGAACTGAATGAAATAATGCTTTTAGTTTTACAGGTTTGTATTTGTGGGAGGAATATAGTATTAGTGAGAATTATAGGAAACTTACAGTTGTCTTGCTTTGTTGTTATTTGTTTCACTCCTCTAAGGACGTAAGGGTAGAAAGCAGATAATGTCAGCATATTTACTTTCTTTGTTTTGTGTGGAATAATATGTTTTATACTAAAATTTGTCTTTATATGCCTATTGCCTCTAAAGTAATTAATTTCTTTACCTATATTTTGAAGTATTTTAAATTTATCAGAATACATTGCCTATGGAGAGTCATATTTTGATTCATTTTATTGGGAAATATTTTTTCAGAATGTGGCAACGGAAATATTTGCTTTGGGTTTTAGGTTGGTCACTTGGTTTGTCAGATGAATGAAGATTTTCCCCATGAAACTGCACCTTTGGAGGGGTACGGGATGGTGTACATATTGTGACATCTTCCAAAGGAAAGAAATACTAACCACTGGAAATTTGGGGTAGGCACATAATAACCAAATTAAACTTGTTTTGTCTTCCTATTAGTGCATCTAGTGAAAGTGAGGCTGAAAATCTTGAAGCACAACCCCAGTCTACTGTCCGTCCAGAAGAGATCCCTCCTATACCTGAAAACAGATTTCTAATGAGAAAAAGTCCTCCTAAAGCCGATGAAAAAGACAGAAAAAACAGAGAAAGAGACAGAGAGAGAGAATGGTATGTGAATGTCAATGTCTTGCACAGTGCCCCACATTCTGTACCATAAACTTTCTAAGTTTCTTCTTCTTTTAGACAAGATTTAATTGGTGATCTTGTTTCAAGATTGAAAATTTTTTTAAGAATAATGTTAGTAAATCTCTTTTTTGCTAACCACACAGCAAAAAGATAAATTGACTTAATTCAAACACATTTTGAGTCAATGTTACTTTTTAAGAAACTAAATACTGCAAATGCCAAAAAGATATGTTAAGTGGCGTTCTAAACCAATTTTATTTAAAACAAGATAAGTGTTTTACTGTGTTGTTTGTATGCATTAAACTTTTAAGGAAGTAAAAACCTTTATTTTTCAATTTCTGTGTAGGGAAAAATGCTCTTTTCCTTGTGTAGTTTATGATACTGTGGTAATGAAAATTGGTGTCATAAATACTTGCAAGATTTTTCTACATAAAAGGTTGAAGTCTTTTACTTATGATCAGAATTATGTTACATAAAAGTAATAAAATTCTGAGCAATCCCCCTATATGTTTACAATACAGTAAAAATATAAAAACGTCTTGCTAATTCAGACCAGTTTTGTTTCTGCTTAATTCACATTAATTACCTACTCTGCAGTTTTATTACCAATGAACAGCTGCTCATAGAATAATAAGGTACTTTGGAATAAGGTAGTTTTTAAATTGTTCCCTCATAGCATATAGCCTACTCTGAGCTCTGCTATGTTGATTTTCCTTAGTACTATCAAGTTAACTTCATCTTAGTTAATAATTTTATGACAATTTTATAACAGTGTTTCTCCACAGGACACAATTGGAATTTGGGGGCAGAATAGTTCTTCATCCTCGTGCATTACAAAATTTTAGCATTCTTGACTCCTGGGCACTTGGTACCAATAGCACCTGCTGGTTATTGACAGTTGAAAATAATACTCCTGTACGTTTCCAGATATCTAATAGAAATTGCTAACATTCCTTCTTGAGAACCCCCGATTATATATAAGATTTAAAATTTATTAGTTTAGATCAGTAAAACTGTGTTTTCCAGATTTATTTTGATAAAATAATGTGTTTGAATTTTCCCTTTCCTTCGTTCTAGTAATCCACCTAACTCCCAGCCAGCTTCATACCAGAGGCGACTTTTAGTTACTAGGTCTGGCAGGAAAATTAAAGGAAGAGGACCAAGGGTAGGTGATTCTTTTCTCATAAATCTTAATAGTGTTGTATGAGGTCTGACAATTAAGTACGAGAACTCATCCTAGAAAAACTGCTACATACCTCATTGCTGAATATCACTACTTTCACCTTCGAAGTATTCCCCTTGGGAAGCTATGCACCGATGCCAGCGCCTAGTCCACCCTTCAAAGTAATTTTGGAACTTTTTTTCTGAAATAGCCATCAGAGCTGTCGTCGTATTATTCTTGATGTCATCAATGTCTTGAATGTCATCAAAATATCTTCCTTTCAATATTTCCTTTATTTTTGGGTAAAGAAAGAAGTCATTGGGGGCCAGATCAGGTGAGTAGGGAGGGTGTTCCAATACAGTTATTTGTTTACTGGCTAAAAACTACTTCACAGACAGTGCTATGTGAGCTGGTGCATTGTCGTGATGCAAGAGCCATGAATTGTTGGCGAAAAGTTCAGTCGTCTCTTTTTCATGCAGCCTTTCAGCACTTCCAAATAGTAAACTTGGTTAACTGTTCATTTGGTACAAATTCATAATGAATAATCCCTCTGATATCAGATAAGATTAGCAACATTGTTGCAACAAGTCTGTGAACTTAATTGTTGGACCTCGGATTTATCTTAGTCTTAGAGTGTTTCTTAAATATTGTTTTACACGTTAAATGACTATAACTTAGAATAGATGTGGATATTGAAGTGTTATGTTCTTTTTTTTATAGTAACTTCGTGTTAATTACTTCCGAACTGAAAATCCATGGGATGTTAAGGGATTTTCCTTGTACGCATATTTAGCATTAAAATTACATCAAGGTCTTTCTTCTGCCCCCTTGTTACTTCCTGACCCCTATATTTCTACTCTTGATAAAAATTAATAAAAAGTAAACCTAGTCTTATGTTTTATCATCTTTGTCTTTACTGGATTTTCCCCATCAGAATTTAAATATCTACTGTGTTTTCAAAACTTAGAAACTTGGCTATACTTAGTATATTATTTCTTCTACTTCCTGCTCATTCGTCAGTCATTTCAGTTTGTCTTCTACCGTTCTGCTGAAAACAGCACTTGCCATGTGGTCAGCTACGTGTCATAAAATCCAATGGATCGTTTTAGTCTTCATCTTAATCTCCTTCCTCGTAATACTCTTTCAGCTTTGCTTCCATCATATTTTCTTCCTATTTCTATCTTGAATTTCCAATGCCAGTTCTTCTACCTCACCTTTAAATATTGTAGTACCTCAAGGTTCCAACTGTTCTCGTTCTACATATGCTCCTTGGGGCAATTTCCCCTCCCATGGCTTTAGTGGCTGCCTAAATGCTTATAACTCAAATTTTCATCTGCTGTCCTGTCACCTACTGGGTGCCTCAAACTCAGCATATACAGTGTTGAACATAAGCACTTTCTTCAGACCTGATCCCTCCTTTAGGTTCCTGGTCTCACTGACAGACACCACCACCTGTAGAGTTACTTAAGCCTGAAGCCCAAAAATAACTGCTTCCCCTTTTTTTCCTGCCTTCTGTATCTTATTGGTCACCAAATCCTGTCAGTTCAACCTCCTAATTACCCTGAAATTCATCTACTTCTCAAGCTTCACTCCTGCCAACTTAATTCAGTTCATTATTTAGTCTTAGAACTATAAATAGCTTCCTAACTGTCCTCCTGGCAGTTTTTAAATATTTTTGTCTTGGAACCTCTTAACACTTAAAAGAGATTGAGTATTCAAAAGATCTTTTGTTGATGTGGATTATATCTATCAATATTTACACTTTTAAAAATTAAAACTGAGAAATATTTCAAGCACAAGAATATATAAGCACATATTCCATTAGCTATGAAAGCAAAGGCATCAAAACATGTTAGGTTGTCTCTAAAAAACTCCACTGTTCAATGATGGAAGAATGAAAGTAAAAAAGGCAAATACTATGATATTGTGAGAATGGTTTTGACCTCACAGATCCTGAGTCTTGGGATCCCTATATCACACTTTGAGAATCACCGATCTAATCCTTTCTCTAAACAGTATCCAGAACAGTCGTTTAAAAATAAAAATGTGCTTATGTCACTTCTTTTCCATTTACCTTAGGATAAATCCAAAATTGTTACCGTGGCCTATAAGACCTTACAAAATCTAATCCTTGCTTACCGCATCAGGTTATCTAGTACTACTTTCCCTTGCAGTTTTTGTCTTTAGCTATCTGATCTATCTTCTGATCATCTCTAAAACATGCTATTTATTCCTGTCTCAGGACCTACAAACACGATATTTCTTACGCTTTACACGTTCTTCCTCACCCATCTATCCTCACCCCTTTATACTTTTCTTACATATTCTTTAGTTCTCAGCTTTTAATTTATCATTTAATTTTCACACCTTTTCCCTATACTAGGTCAGACCTCTGTTATATATTCTCTGAGTGCCTATTGCTTCTCTTTTACATTCATCCTAATTGTAGCTGTATATATGCTTAACATCTCTGATTATATGTCTGTCTGTGTGTGTGTTCTAGCCTTGTAGAATATAAGTTCCCAGAGAGCAAAATCTCATGTGTCTCGGCTCACTAATGTTTCCTCAGTATGTGGTAGAGTGGTTGGCCATCCTAAGAGCTGAATAAATATTGGTTGAATAAATAAACATCTATACATTTACTCAGTTTTTCTCATAATATGAGAAATGTCTGCTTTGAAACATTAAGAATACCTAGATCCAAATTGAAACTTGGCAATTTATAAGGGTTCCTGCACCTGTTGTGCTCTAGCATTACTTAAATAGGACAGTTCCATGGAGAAGGGCGGCTAGAGTTTCTGTGGTTAATGCTTCTTTGGAACGTACAGTATGACTAAAGAATTTCTGCCGCACTGATTTCCTATCTGAAAATTGGGAAACTTTAGAAATTTCAGAGGATACGGAAATTTCAGACATTTTGTTTGAACCTAAAAACATATACTCTTTAGCTATTGTTGTAATGCCTTTATTTTTTACATGTTAATTTTTTTCTCCTTTTTTATTTTCTTCAGCGTTATCGAACTCCATCTAGGTCCAGATCAAGGGATCGTTTCAGACGTAGTGAGACTCCTCCACATTGGAGGCAAGAGATGCAGAGAGCTCAAAGAATGAGGGTATCAAGCGGTGAAAGATGGATCAAAGGGGATAAGTAAGATTTAACTATATTATTTCAAATATAGTGATAAGTATTTTTTTACTATTGTACATTAAGTTATTTATAGCCATTTCAATTGTGTTTAAATATCTTAAGGAAAATAGAATATCATTTTAGCTAATAATGGATATCAGTCTTTCCCTAATAAAATTTCAAAACAAAAATTTTTTCTTATTTTTTAGGAGTGAGTTAAATGAAATAAAAGAAAATCAAAGAAGCCCAATTAGAGTAAAAGAGAAAAAAATCACTGATCATAGGCATATGTCTGAAAGCCCAAACAGAAAAAGTGAAAAGGAAAAGAAAGTTAAAGATCATAAATCTAACAGCAAAGAGAGAGACATCAGAAGAAATTCAGAAAAAGATGATAAGTATAATAAAAACAAGTTGAAGAAAAGGGCCAAATCCAAAAGTAGGAGTAAAAGCAAAGAGAAATCAAAGAGTAAGGAAAGAGATACAAAGCATAATAGACATGAAGAAAAGAGGATGAGGTCAAGGAGTAAAGAAAGGGATCATGAGAATGTTAAAGAAAAAGAAAAGTCTGATTCTAAAGGAAAAGATCAGGAAAGGAGTAGAAGTAAAGAGAAGTCTAAACAATTAGAATCCAAAAGTGAGGAGCATGATCATAATAAAAGTAAGGAAAAGGAGAGACGCGCACAGTCTAGAAGTAGAGAACGTGATTTAACTAAAGGCAAACACAGTTACAATAGTAGAACAAGGGAACGAAGCAGAAGTAGGGACAGGAGCAGAAGAGTGCGATCCAGAAGCCACGACCGCGATCGCAGCAGAAGCAAGGACTACCATAGATACAGAGAACAGGAGTACAGAAGAAGAGGCAGGTCACGGAGCCGAGAGAGAAGAGCAACACCAGGAAGATCAAGAAGTAAAGATAGAAGGAGGAGGAGGAGAGATTCACGGAGCTCAGAGAGAGAAGAAAGTCAGAGCAGAAACAAAGAAAAATATAGAAACCAAGAAAGTAAGAGTTCACACAGAAAAGAAAATTCGGAGGGTGAGAAGAGAATGTACTCTAAAAGTCGTGATCATAATAGCTCAAATAATAAGGAAAAAAAGGCCGATAGAGATCAAAGTCCATTCTCAAAAATAAAACAAAATAGTCAGGACAGTGAATTAAAATTTTCCACGTTGAAAAATGAGGATGAGAAGACCATATCCTCAGTGGAAAAAGAAAACCACAAATCAAAGGGTCAAGAAAATGACCATGTACATGACAAAAATAAAAAATTTGATCATGAATCAAGTCCTGGAACAGATGAAGACAAAAGTGGATGAGTGAGTTGTATAAATATCTTATTTCCATTCTGTCTCACATTTTAAGTTTTAGAGACTTGCTGATGAATCTTTTATGTTGTTTTCCTCTTTTCATTGTTTTTGGGTTGTTTTATGTTTTTTGGTTTTTTTTTTTAAATGTGGACTTTATTGAGTTGATCTTTTGATAATCTGCAACCTGGATAATTTGTACTGCTAAAGTTTTAATAAACTTGAAATGAGAAAAACACTTTGGTGTAATACTGTGTGCTGTGTTTAACTATCTCATGTATGCATTTTTGTATTGCAACAATCAGCCAGTAGCAAACATGCTATTCTGTATCTTAATTTATGTGATCAGCCAGTTAGAAACCAGTATAACTGATTGTTGGAATACATTGTTACAAAAGCTTTGTGTTCATGGTGATTAAAGTAACTTTAGAAGCCACTAGATAGAAGAAGTCTGTAAAGATTTTCTGATTGCATTTATAATAGAGGCTTGCAGCAGCAGCTTTTAATTACACAGAAGCAGGATCCTAATAACGAGATCTTAAATCATCACTTTCAATTTTATACTAATTTGTGCTTTAAAATAGATAAATATTTAGTTATTTATATTGTACATCATGTTATTCTTTACAGTTCCATCTGTAGCTTGTTTCATATTAATATTTTTTCCTATATAGCTTTGTTTTACTCTCCATAAAAATAGTTGAGTGTTTGTTTCCAGTTGATGTACTGATTGAGGTTGACTTGCTGTTATACAGCATCTGACAAGAACTAGACCCTGGAAGATCAGATTGTAATTCTCAATCTATGTTGATTTTTGGTATGAAGAAATGAAACTTGCTTTTTGACAGCATTGTTTTATTGTTAACCTTCTCCAAAATGAAAAAAAGTACTCTCTCACTAAAACATACCACTTTGTGCAACTCTTTAAGTTAAATTCTAAAAAATGTTAATATTAACACATTAACTTACAAGATTTCTTTTTTTGGCCACTGACCTATATACAGTTGAATGTTAATTCTGCATGGTTGTTTGTTTGTTTTTTATTTTTATCTTGAACTGATTAACACCCATAGCTGTGAGTTTCAAATGGCAAGTAAATGCATCTTTTCTATATCTGTATCACAATAGGCTATAGCATGTTTATGACTCTGGTTTCTTTCTATTCAGGTGGCTTTATACCATTACCTTTTACATTATTTTAGCTTGGCAAATATTGCCACATGCAGTAGAAAGTTGCGAAATTTGATAGCTTACAGAGTTAAACACTAAAGATATCTAAAGTCCGTTTAGAATTTTATGTGTTGTATATTGCTATTTTTGTGATGTGTGGCCTTTTATTCTGTAACTTTTCTTCTAAATAAAATACTGAACATCCAGCAAACACAAAACCTGCCTCATTTGAAAAGAAATTTCAGAATTCCGATTAATAGCTTCTAGAGTATTTTGTACTTTAATATTTGTCAACATAGTGTCTATTACCACGATAGCTTCTTGGTAAAAGCAATAGCTTTATTCAATGCTATTTATATTGAGCAAAGCAATGCTTAACATAATATTTCCCATTATTGATTAATATAGTAATGAAACATAATGTTTGCATAATGAATAGGGTAATGATTATAGATTGTTTGGAATATCTTGAAACAAATATCCAAAGTGGAGTCTTTACAAATTTTTTTTCCTAATCATAAAAGTTAATAGATATTTATAATAATTCAGGGTAGCTTTGACCACCTTGGGAGTAACTGAATCTTAAATGCCCAAGCTGTATAATCTGTTATATTAAATTAGTTATTTGTTTTAAATTCAGTAAATTGCATTTTAAAAATCTTATAAATTATTTGAGCTTCAAGAAAGGTGCTATTAAGAAAGAATTTTTAATAAACAATTACATTTAAAAAGAAAAACCCATGCTAAGTAAAAATACTATGTTGTCTGATCCCACAGCTTTATCTACTAAGAATCATAGGCAAGTAACTATAGGGAGGAAATTTTAGTAATTTCTATAAGTAGTATTGTTGTCTTTGGTTTATCAAAAGAGCAACTCCATGGTAAGCATTATTTATAGGCTTTTTAAAAAAAAGCTTTTTTAGTTTTTAGTGTAGAACAGATAATGGTAAAGGAGTGAAGAAGAGACGACAATCGGCTAGATTTTATTCAGAATATAAAGAACATTTAGAAAATGAGTAAACAGTATTAACTGTACCTGAAGTCTGCCTTTGCATCTGGATAGCGCATGGCTCAAACGGTCATTTCCTTCCGTTACATTTTTAATAGTTGTACCACCTTTAGTTAATACTTTGAGCATACTCGTTTTCATAAAGTCAACCAATTAATTCCTTCTTGTCAAATTGATTTTATAGTTTTCATGTTTACAGATTACCTAAAGGTGTCTGACTTAATATCTTCTTAAAGATATTTAAATTGGTTTGTCTTTATTGCAGAATTGGCAACATCTGAGAAATTTTTCATGATTATTATTTCACGTGAATGCTTTTTTTGGGGGGTGGGGAACCATCTGCCACAGAAATGGGTACAACATAGACATTAGTGAACAGTAGAAAAGATGCTGGTTTTAAAACATTTTTTAATTTTAGTTAAGAGTTCATACAAAGACCATTGTAGTTTGAGTTCCTTAAAGCCCTGGCAGAAGTTTCTGAGAGTTTGACTGATAAATGTACACTGGCTTTCCTGAATGGCCTTTGATTCTTGTACCCAGTAGAAGATAGGAAACTGAAATGTAAAAGTTCCCTAATATTATGGACAGGAGCACATCGGCTTTCTAGTATTCTTGAGTAGTGGTATTAACTGACAATTTTAAAATTTGTTTTCAAGTTAGTATACGGAACAAATTAGCATGTTTTTTAACAAGTAGTTCATTATGCTTCTCTCTGGGTGGCAATCTTTTACATCAGCTTTGAACCTTTTATAGTAAATTTCTATAGAAACTTGTTCTCTTTACCACCAGAAAGTACTTTAAATATACACAATATAGTTGATTAGTGTAAAGAAAAATGGGTATTTTTCTGTCTCTTTTTTGTCTTATTTACTATATTTAATCAGTTTAGTATACATACATTTACAGTTGAATGAAGTCTCCAAGGATTGTAGGTTCATAACTTGTTTATTGTGAAAAGATGTGTTTTGTTACAAATACTTGTTTAAACTCAAGGAAGTGCAGCATTGGCTAACAGCTGACCATAGTGGGCTTCCCAACTGCCTTTAAAGGATTCAGGCAAATGCAAACTCTGGCCTATGGTGTTACACAAGAAGCGAATAAAGGAAAAGAAAAATCACAAATTAAAATTCTATCAGCAAAACTGGAGAAGTGAGTTGTTGAGGGTTTTGTTTGTATTTAGGTGCAGGAGGGAGTGGTGGGGTGATTTGTGTTTCTGCCTTTTTTCTTTGTTAAAGCAAATTCCTATGATTACCAAAAGCACATGCTGTATATTTTGTTCCCCTTAGTATGTTTATAGTATTTTGAAGGATTGATAAATGAATTGGGTATTTGTATGTGGGGATGTTAAGAGTTGTGGCTGCTATATTTGTTGAAGGGAAAAACAAATGAAGTTAATGCACTTCTTTTCCTAGCTCAAAGTCACTGTGATGTATATTTTTTTAATGAAATTTAGGAATAAAGCGGTTGTCACAATTGCAAAATTAGTTCCAAATGCTGCTTCTCTTATCAGACTAATAACTTAAACTGTTTTCTGCAAACTGCATTTTACAGAATTTAAACTCTGAAACTATCAACTTTTATAGTTAAACATTGTATTAATCTATAATAAACTTTGTATTTTTAAAATTATTGTATTAGTTACTCAGCCTTTATTAAGAGCTAAATAATGAAGATAAATCAACTAAAATATGCTTTTATTTTACCCATGGGGATGTAGAATTTGTATTAGGAAAAAACTGAGCAGAGTTTAACAATACTGAGCTTCTTTAAGAATTTAGCCAGCAGTGACAATTTCCAGAATGTTTGGGAATAAGTTCTAGTGTAAATGTTTAACTATAATGCTTCAAATTGCAATGTGACTTTGCCTCAGCAAACTTTTAAGGTTACACTTGGAATTGGCATAACTATCTACTGGAATGCTACCATTTGCTTTTTAGTTCCTCCAAATTTCTCAGCATTGGGAACACTGTATTATATGCTGCGCCTGACAGTTTTAATGTAACATTTACTGTTGTAAAGCCATATAAATGTTAATTGACTTGTAAAAAAATTGACTCTGGTTTTTGGTTTCTTGTTTAGTTTTGTTTTTATTTAAATTAGACATTTAGGGAAAATATACCTACTTGATTTGACAGTCACAGAAAATATAAGTCGTGGTTTGTACGTATTAACAGGTGAATAATATTAAACTTTCAAATTATGGAGTGTTTTTAAATGCTTTATTTAGCCAGAACAATATGTAAAATGGGAGTGCTTCCTCATATAGACTGTGCAAATTGTGTATTAAAATACTTTTAGTATCGATTTGCTTTTTCAATTTTCATTGCTTTCTAGGTTTCTTTCATAAACATTTCCTAATCTAATACTGTATTTTTATTTTCGGTGCTGATACATAATTTTGACACTTTTTTCCTCAAAGTCCTCTCAATACCCAAAATGTCTTGGTTCGAGTTCACATCTTTGCCACACATTTTAGCTATGGGTTTCTTTTATCAAATGAGTAGACTAGAGCAGTTGTATTTCCACTGCTTTGAGTTTGTTTTGCCAGGCCGTTCTTTTCACTGAATTGTTTTGATTAATTTTAAAACTGCATAGCCTTTTTGTTTTTAATGTGCTTAATTCTAGTAGAAACCTCAGCCCAGTTGAAAATAAAACAAATGGTATGTTTACAGGAGAAAAGCTTATAGTGTTTTTGGTGTTTTATATTATCCTTCACAGCTAAGATGGTTATAAAACATTTATGTAATTAACCATTTTGTAGAAATTTGTTTCCTGTTTTAAAATATGCAAGTAACTTTATCCAAAACTAGTAATCATCCCTAAATAAATCACTCCCTAGAATAATTTACAGCAAAGGATATATGACAGGTTCCCAGACTTAATTCATTATACCTTTGCACCTCAGTAATTTTAACGTGGTGGCAACCCTAGTCTAAAAAAAACAAAAAAACAGTTCTATTAAATAGTTAAGTTCAAATAGCTAAAGTATGTCCGGACAACTTAGTATAGCTGCCATGTGAAAAAATGAAATATTTTTATTTCACTGTTAACCACAATTATTTATGAGATGTACACAACTTAGTCATTGTACTACTCAAACTATTCAGGTTGGATTCCATCATGCTCTTTTCTTACACATAAGTTAATTTTTGTGCCATCCTTGCATTTTATCCCAGCAACTGCTAAACTACTCAGGTTTACAAAGATAGGATGTCATCAGAAGAAATGGCACATTTAATATGTTGAAACTGAAACTACCTCAAAACAGTAATACCTGTGGTGTCCTATAGATGTAAAATATACTCTCTTGAAATTTTTAAAATATCCTACCAGCTGTGCCTTTGTGAGTTCACTATGGTCCCTTAGAACCCCTTGGCATATAATTTGGGAATCAGTGTATGTAGTGTTATTCTTAATAACTACATTATTCCTTTAACATAGGATTTGTTTAATCTGGGATCCATAAACACAAACTGATTCAGAATGGTGGCTTTGCCTACAGAATCATCTATTCCATTTTTAAAAAGTATGGGTGATCGATCGCTTCTCGGCCTTTTGGCTAAGATCAAGTGTAAAAAGTATGGGTGGCCATCCTTGTCCCAGATACACTTAATCACGCTCTTGGGTATGGGTGAGAGTCACTGTCCTATGTAACCTATGAGAGGGTGTTGTGGTCCTGAAATTCAAGTCCTGAAATTACGTGTAGAATATTGAGGGAGGGAGAGGAATAGTATACCTACTGCTGAAGGAGTGCTAAGTTTTATCAGATTCCCAGAGAGGATCATGGCATCAGATATTTTTGCTATAAGAAAATGATGGTCTGTAATTTATACCTATCCCCAGCGATCCTATTTGTAGAAATCTATCTCAAAGTTACATTGATGAAAATATGCAACAAATCTGTTGCAGAAATTTCTTTTTAAGATTTTTTTTTCTATTGGGGAAAAGGAACAGGACTTTATTGAGGAATAGTGTGTACTTCCAGTACTTTTTTCCACCTCAAGTTGTCCTTTCAGCCTTAGTTGTGGAGGGCGCAGCTCAGCTCCAGGTCCAGTTGCCCTTGCTAGTTGCAGGGGGCACAGCCCACCATCCCTTGCGGGAGTCAAAACCGGCAACCTTGTGGTTGAGGGGACGCGCTCCAACCAACAGCCATCCGGGAGCTCAGCGGCAGCTCAGTTCGAGGTGCCGTGTTCAATCTTAGTTGCAGGGGGCAGAGCCCACCATCCCTTGCGGGACTCGGGGAATTGAACCAGCAACCTTGTTGAGAGACCCCTGGCCCATGTGGGAATCGAACTGGCAGCCTTCGGAGTTAGGAGCATGGAGCTCTAACCACCTGAGCCACCAGGCCGGCCCCTGTTGTAGAAATTTTTAATAGCAAAGATTGGGAATCATATCTCTTGGTATGCTGCTGGTTGAATAAACGTACATGCAACAGAATACTATGACAATTGATAAAGGAACGGATGTATATGCTGCTGTGCTGTGATCTCTAGGATATATTAAATGAAAAAAGCAAGGATCCTTTGTGCAAGAGTAAAATACAAATTAAGTATTTACTTAAAATACTTATTAAAATACAAAATAAGTATTTGCTTTTTTAAAAAAGACTAGGCAAAGGACAGCAGAGTAAAAAGGTAAGATTGTTTTGGGGGGTGTAGGGGAGAAAATAATTTGCAAATCATGTACCTGATAAAGGATTAATATCGACACTGTAATGAACTACAACTCAACAAAAAAGTGAGGGAAAAGCTACTCAAAAGGACTTGAGTAGACATTTCTCCAAAGATGATACACAAATGACCCAACAGATACATGAAAAAAAAAATGCTCAACATCACCAAGTAGGGAAATGCAAATTAAACCATAATGAGATTGCACCTCATATCCTTTAGCATGGTTACTGTCAAAATAAGTGTTGGTGAGAATGTGAAGTGATGCAGCTCATGGAAAACTGATGGTTCCTCAAAATTTTTTAAATAGAATTGTCAGGATCCAGCAATTTCACTTTTGAGCATATGCTAAAAGAATGAAAAGCAGTGTGTCAGAGACCCATGTTTATAGCAGCATCATACACCATAGCCAAGAGGTGGAAGGAAGTTACCCAAGTGTCCGTTGGTGAAGGAATGGATAAAGAATATATACGTAAGATGTAATATTTTTCCTCCCAAAATACGGCTTTTTATTGTCTTGGAAGCAAGTACAGTTTTATTTTTGTTTTTGTTTTTTATTTTTATTTTTTGTTAATTTCTTTCATTTTAAAATACAGTTTTTAAACTTACATATGATGCAATATTGAGTCTTTAAAAAGGAAGGAATTCTGACACGTGCTACATTAGATGAACCATGAGGATATTATGCTAAGTAAAATAAGCCAGTCACAGACAAATACTGTACGATTCTACTTGGTGAGATATCTAGAGTGGTCAAATTCATAAAAACAAAGTAGAAAGGTAGTTCCCAGGAGTTGAGGGGCGGGGGAATGGAGTGTTGTTTAATGTATATAGAGTTCCAGTTTTAAAAAATGAAAAAGTTCTGGAGATTGTTTACACAACAGTGTGAATATACACTACTGAACTGTATACTTATAAATGGTTAAGATAGTGAAGTATCACAAAATTTTTCAATTAAAGAGCAGGGGAATGCAATGCATAAAAAGCGCCTATATCAAGTTGGTCGCCTAACTACATGTGATTATTTCAAGTGACCTTACAACATGGTAATTTGCACATGTGTAATGAGATACACTAAACCACAAATTCAGAAATTCAGAAATAATTGTAATATTGGTAGTGTTATTTGAAACTAAGTATTGAATAATAAGGTAAATAAGTACGTAAATTTCTTAAGAGGAAAGACTTCCAGTGGAATATTCAGCTATAAAAAAAATTACACATACACTTCTGATAATGGTACATGTATGAACCTTGAAACTGCTAAATGAAATAAGCCAGAAACAAGGCCACAGTATGATTCCATTTATTTGAAATGTCCAAAATAGGCAAATCTTAGAGACAAAGTAGACTATTGGTTGCCAGGGGCCAGGTGTAAGGAGAGTGGGGAGTGAGTGTTTAGGGACAGTTTCCATGTGGAGCAATGAAAAGGTTCTGGAACCAGATAATGGTAATGGTTATACAATGTTATGAATATAAATGCCACTGAACATTTTTAAGTGGCTAAAATAATGTGGATGTATTTTATCAAAGTCTTAAAAAAGAATGAATTAACCTTGGATGGTGAAGATCAGACATAATTGTATTTAGATGAGCAGTTTTATTAAAAGGATATAATTCACTTACATTTGAAAATAAACTTTTTCCTACCACATAAAACCTAGCCTTCCCTTAGACTTTTGAAAATTATATTTTGACCCCTGAGAGTTACAGAAAGGGAGCTGGACTCCAATGGCATCGTTTGCCTGATAGCTGGGTCTTAATCCACCTCTGTCCATACAAACGGGTCCAGGGCCACCTCCAGGCCCTTCCTGTGCAGCTTTTACAAGAGGATAAATATATTTACTTGTTGAATCAGACTCAAGCTCAGTTACTTCTCTGGCATAATCCTGAAATTCTTTCTCCTTTTCAGCCATCAGAGCTTCAGTAAGTCTCCAATACTCTAATTCTGCTTGTTTTGCTTGCTTCACATTAAACTTATTTTTGGCCTATTGGGGGAAGAAAGAAAATACAATCCTATATTGGTAAAGAAGATCAATTTTTTAAAATATAACATTTGAAGGTGTAGATATAATTTTCTAAACTCATTCATATTTGACAAGTTGACTTAATAACTATATTCCATAATTTATTTTGAAAACTCTCCCATGCTTCTCAAAATACCATCATGATCAAAAGTCATGGCTCAATGAAACTTAATAGTCTTCTGTGATGATACATCTTCAAACAAACAATACAGTAAAATGGTTAAAAGAATGAAGTTCGGTTAAAAACCAACCAAGTTTAGAATCCTGGTTCTCCATTTATAACGTGTACTTTGTCAGGTGTGGAAGAAATACCAATCTCTGTTCCCCCACCCATCCACTATTCTGAAGGAACTCAAACCCACTGTCCTCAGTCACCCCAATATATCATAAGACCTAGCGACCCACGTAAGACTAAATCGGCAATGAATATCTGAACTAAGTTAAACCAATTATACTCTCCATTTCCAAGAATCTGAACTTGGAACAAGTGACACCAATGTAGGCTACTCAGGAGATGGGGGCAAGAAGTACTCTAAGCAATCTACAAAAAAACAATCTACCGGCATTTTATAATTTTTTTCTTTTAACTTTATATTTACAAAAACATGTTCTTTTAACTGCTTATTTTATATGAGGTGATTCTAATAGCTTTTAAAGACTTCTATGAAGTTTTAGTTAACAACTTTTCAATTTTGTTTTCTCAGCAGCATTTTAAGAAATGCTGTCTGTCAAAAATTGAGTGATTTGACTTCTTATATTTAATATTCATGAAAATATTTTTCAAAGTCAGTAACTAATACTTCAGCACAAAATAGTAGCCCAAACCTGATTATCCACCATACATTGAAATTTATGAGGAAGTAGAGCAAGCATTTCAATATAAAATACCAAATTTTCATTACTGAGTGATACAATTCAAAATTAAGGCTTGCATCCTATTTGTTGGATTGGTGATAGAATACCAGGAGTTTGAAAATATAGAAAATGACATTCAGTAAGAAAAGGCTAAAAACTATCTCATCAAAAGTAAAATACTCTAATGTGGGGTCTGAAGAAGCAATTGAGATATGTTTATTTGGTGATAATTTGTAGAAAGATATTGAGAGAATAGGGAGAAACATTTGAAATAAAGGAAGTGACAATGGAAGGAAAGGATTACATAATGGCTCATATGATTGGTGCCTCAAATTTGATACACACTAAACATAAATACAGATTCATAAAGAAACTTAAAATATTGGTTAAAATCCTAAAATTTATAACTGATGGGGGTAAAGTACCAAGCACCTTTTTGAAGGTTGCTAGAAAGCTAATTATTTTAAAAATTGGAAAACAAAGTGAGAGAAGTATTTATCCTTTCATTTAAAAATTGTACCTCAGGGAACCAAACTGGTGATCATGAAAAGGTTTTTGAAGATGTCAGCAAATGAATCAGAAGGAATAAAAGACTATGAACATTTTGCCACCTCATGAATTAAAAGATTTAGGCAATTATCATCAAAGGCTGTTCATATCATAGAAAGTGAGACAATAGTCATTATGTGCCTTCTAAAGGAAGTACATAATACCACCTATGAGGAATTTCACCCCAAAATTGAACATAAATCTGAACTAAAGTAGATTTTATATGAAATGCAGGGAACATATTAAACGACAACATACGGATCCAACCAGCAAAATCCAGACTAATAATTCTAAAAAACAACAAACCCAGTTCTTCAATAAATAAATTGTAAGACACAATAAAGACAAGGAAGGAGAACTTAAGACAAAAATGATGGGGGTGGAGAAGGAGTTATATATTAAAAGAGACTTGAAAGACATATCAACCAAACAATATATGGACCTGATTCAAACAACACCATTTAAAAGGTATTCATGAGACTATTTGTGAGAAATTGAAGCACTGAATGTTTATTGTTTTAGATGTGATAATGGAATTGTGATGTTAATTTCTAAAGAGTCCCTGAGTTTTAGAGATACATACTGAAATATACATCAATAAAATGATAGGATCTCTGGGATTTGCTTCAAAATAATATGGCAGCTCCTACTTCTGGTAATGGCTGCATGAAGACGTTGGCCAATGCCCCTCCACAGATAGCAAGTCTATTAATAATTATTAAAATCAAATATTTCAGAACACTAGAAAGTAACCATGTGCAGACAACTACTTCAGAAGTTTCTTTTCATGAAAAACTGCTGCTGAATCAGGTAAGAACTGTAAGCTTATGGCATTGTTTTCTGGAGGGCATTGCTATCCCTCCAGCTCAGGTGATGAAAATTTTGCAGATGTACTGGATTATAATGGTAGATTCCATTTGGGTTGAGTGGCAAAGCAGCTAGAAATTTATGGGGGAGATTCTGGAAGTGAGACAGTTACAGAAGGGCTGAGATGATAAACTCTACAGACACCCCTGACTAACTGATAAACTACATATTCACACAGGAGACCTGAGGAAGCCTAGCAAAAATTAAACGCCTAGAGGAAATCATGAATTTACTGTTCTTTGGAATATCATCCTCAATCCACACACAGTTTACGCAGCAGGGTTACATAAAAGCATTATTGGCTTAAGGTGTCCCAACATAAACTCTATGTTGTCTGCCAAACAATGCCAGTACAGTGAGGAAACCTAGAGAATCGCGCTTTAAAAAATCAAACGCAAGCAGAGACATCAAAGGCTACCTATTGTGGTGAAAATAGATTTCGTAGCTTGGGTCCAGGGAAAGTAATTGCCTACTAAAACAAAAAGCAACAACTATCAGAACAAAACAGAATTTACAACATATTCTATACAACGTCAAGTTTTCGATTAAAAATTACTAGACCTGCAAAGAAACAGGAAGATGTTACATTGTTCTAAGGAAAAAAACAACTAGCTTTGAGTGGACTGCATATCGAATTGAGCAATTAGATTTCAAAGCAATTATTCTGAATATATTCAATGAATTAAAGGAAGTATGCTCACAATGAGTAAATAGATAATCTAAACAGAGAAATAGACACTAAAAAGAATCAAATGAAAACTGTAGAGTTGAAAGTTCAATAACTGAAAAGAAAAATTCACTAGATGAGTTCAACACCAGAATCAGTGAATTTGAAGACAGATCAATAAAAACTGTCCCATGTGAAGAACAGAGAGAAAAATATTGATGAAAAATGAACATATATAAAAAAAAAAAGAAAAGAAAAAGAAAAATGAACACAGTTCCAGAGATCGGTGATATGTCAAATATCTCTTTGTATGTGCAAATTGGGCCCCCGGAAAAAAGAAAAAGAAAGAGGCAGGAAAAAATATTTGAAGGAATAAAGTCAAAAACTTCCCACATTTGGTGATATTAACTGGAACATCCAAGAAGTACCACAAACCCCAAATAGGATGCACACAAGAAAAACACATCATAGTCAATCTGCTGAAAGCCAAAAATAAAGAAAAATCTTAAAACTAGCAAAAGATAAATGACACATCACATTTAGGGGCCAATGATATAATTAACAGCAGATTTTTCATCATAAACATATGAAGGCCAGAAGACACTGAAACAACATATTCAAAGGACTGAAAAAAATGATATCCAATAATTTTATATCCAATGAAATGAAGGCAAGATAAAGAGATTATCAGAAAAATAAACTGAAAGAATTTATTGCTAGCCCACCTGTACTATAAAACATACTAAAGGAAGACTTCAGGCTGAACAGAAATGGTTATAAGCATATAAAAAGATGTTCAACATCATTAATCAGAGAAATACAAGTTCAAACTCCAGTGAGATATCATTTCAAACCCATTACGATGACTATTATAAATAACAAAACCAACAACAAACCCAGAAAACAATAATTTGTTATGGTTTGGAGAAATTGGCACCTTTGAACATTGCTCATGGGAATGTAGAAAGGTACAGCTGCTGCAGAAAACAGTGTGGTGGTTTTAAAAATATATATTAAATATAGAATTACCATATAACCCAGCAATTCCACTTCTGGGTATACGAACAAAAGAACTGAAAACAAATTCAAATAGGTATTTGTATACCAATGTGCGCAGAAGTATTATTTGCAATAGTCAAAAGATGGAAACAGCCCAAATGTTCACTGATGGATGTGTTGAATAAACAAATGTGATATATATGTACAATGGAATATTATTCAGCCGTAATAAAAAAATGAACTCTGACACATGCTGCGATATGCATGAACCCTGAAGACATTATGCTAAGTGAGATAAAAGACCAAAAGGACAAATATTGTATGATTCCACTAATATGAGGTACCTGGAATAATCAAATTCATAGAGACAGAAAGGAGAGCAGTGATTACCAGATGTTGCAAGGAAGGGAGAATGGAGAGGTACTGCTTAATGGTATAGTTTCAGTGTAGGATGAAGAAAAAGTAATAGATATGGATAATGGTGATAATTGCACATCAGTGTGAACACTTAATGTCTCTGAACTGTACACTTAAAGTGGTTAAAATGGTAAATTTTATGTTATATATATTTTACCACATTAAAAATATTATTTAAAACTCAACAATAAGGGGCCGGCCCGGTGGCTCAGGGGGTTGGAGCTCCGTGCTCCTAACTCCGAAGGCTGCCGGTTCGATTCCCACATGGGCCACTGGGCTCTCAGCCACAAGTTTGCCAGTTCCATTCCTCGACTCCCCCAAGGGATTGTGGGCTCCACCCCCTGCAACTAAGATTGAACACAGCACCTTGAACTGAGCTGCCGCTGAGCTCCCGGATGGCTCAGTTGGTTGGAGCGCGACCTCTCAGCCACAAGGTTGCCGGTTTTGACTCCCGCAAGGGATGGTGGGCTGTGCCCCCTGCAACTAGCAAAGGCAACTGGACCTGGAGCTGAGCTGCGCCCTCCACAACTAAGACTAAAAGGACAACAACTTGACTTGGAAAAAAAAATCCTGGAAGTACACACTGTTCCCCAATAAAGTCCTGTTCCCCTTCCCCAATAAAATCTTTAAAAAAAAGAAAAAGGAAAGAAAGGGAGGAAGGAAGGAAGGAAAGAAAGAAAGGGGAAATAAAAAAAAACCTCAACAATAAGAAACCAAGCAACCCAATTGAATAATTAGCAAAAGATTTGAATAGACACTTCACATAAGAAGGCACACAAGCTAAAAAGTACATGAAAAGATGTTCAATACCTTTAGTCATTAGGAAAATGCATAGTAACACCATGAGATATCACAACACTAAAATAGTTAAAGTCAAAAGACAACAATACCAAGTATTAGGGAAGAAATGGAGCAATGAGTCCTCAGATCTGTTGCTAGTAGAAATAGAAAATGGTACAGCCATTTTGGAAAACAGTTTTTAGGTACAATGATTGAATGCCAGGTCCTCAATACATGTTCTAAAATCTTTAGTACCCATACTCGCCTCAAATATGAAACCAGAGAACCCAATCAACATAGTCTCTGGGTTATGGTTATAAAGAGGGGGAAAAGTAAAACAAAAACGATAAGCATCATAGCCAGACATATGCATTTGTATTTTCTTTAATATGTTCTAAAGCACAATAGACACTATTGAAAGGTAAATATTTGTGCAAATGACATGAACCTGTTATGGGCACATCAATACAGATAAAAATAGAAACTAACTTTGCATTTCTTATATATTTTATTTGTCATAACCACAATGACCATCTGATCTTACTTGACAAAGGAAACTGCACGGGAAACAGAAAATTAATGTGACTCTATACTACATCTTTATCCCTAAAATAAGTATAAAGATTTAGGTATAATTACCATTTGCTGAATATGGGCATCTTGAATTTCTCGATGTTCTTTATCAGCTTTGCGTTTTTTCTCCTTTTCATGCTCCCAGAAAAACTGATCTGCTTTCAAGACAGCCAGCAATTGTTCTTTAGCCTCTATTTTTCTTTGTCTTTCTTCTTCCTCTTTATTTTTCATCTAGTGTTAAAAAGGCAAAGGAAAACATTAAAAGCATTTTTAACCATCAATGCTCTCTAAAAAGAGTCAGAAAGCTCCAAGCAGAAATGCTGCCAGGAGCAATGCAGGGGCAGAAAACTGTAGGCAACTGGGCTGATTCCCATGTGGACAATTTACTTTGGTTTTATTTTATTTCCTGAATATCAGGAAACCCATGTGGACAATTTACTTTGGTTTTATTTTATTTCCTGAATATCAGGAAACACAATGAAAACTTAAATAGAATAATATTAAGAAGAAAATAGAGGAACAGAAAAGGAGTATCTTCTCAAGATAGGGAAATATTTGTAGGTAGAAAATTAATACAATGTTTACAAACTAACCAATTTAAATGTCTCACAGTTAGTCATGTATGAAATAAATTCTGAAGGAGTAAGAAATACAGAAATACAGTAAGAAATAGAGTAATTTCTACTTGATTTGTCTTAAAAATGTTCAAATGAAAAGTATATTAAATGAATAACATTTTTGTACTTCAGATGGTTCTGAAACAAGAGATTATTTGTACCTGTAAACACATTATTTGTAATGAATTGTCATGTCATCTTGTGTTAGAAAGTAAATATGGTCTGATTTCAAGAACATAGGAAGATAATTTATACATTGTTTTTCAAATCTGCTACTTTTTTTTCTGTCAGAGAGGCAGAGGGAGTGGAAAACTACAGTGAATGGGCTTAAATTTTAAAATTTTTATTTGTCATAATTGAATTGCTTACCACAATGCCTCTATATTCTGCAATTGCTTTTAATTCTGCTTTGTTTTTTTCATATTTCTCTTTTTCTCTTTTTTCCTGTTCAGCCTCTGCTTCTGCAATATCTCTAGCAATAATCAAATCTTCATTGTCAAGTTTCTCTTTCATTAGTTCACTCAGGAAGTTATTTATTCGTTCTCTATGTTCCTCCATTACCCTATAACAAAATAACCATCACTTGCCAAACCTTCATGAATAGATCTGCTATGGAGCCAATATAATTTAATTAGAGAGTCAGATATTTTATATAGTCTTGTAAAAGACTAAAAGGAGCCCCATTGCTCCTTAAATATACAGATTGTTTTAAGTGGAAATTATTTTTTAACACTTCATTTTTAGAATAAAGTATGCAGCAGTCACCTCTTGTCTGTGGTTTTGCTTTATA
The DNA here is from genome assembly GCF_964194185.1 of Rhinolophus hipposideros. Classification (NCBI taxonomy): domain Eukaryota; kingdom Metazoa; phylum Chordata; class Mammalia; order Chiroptera; family Rhinolophidae; genus Rhinolophus; species Rhinolophus hipposideros. The sequence continues at coordinate 46,684,492 of NC_138052.1, forward strand.
TGGTCAATCAACCATGGTCCAAAAATATTAAATGAAAATTTCCAGAAACAAACAATTCATAAGATTTAATTGCACATCATTCTGAATAATGTGATGAAATCTCTCTCAGTCCCGCTCCATCCTGTTCAGGACGTGAATCATCTCTGTCCAGTGTATCCACATTGTGTATATCCACTGTATGTACCCAAATGTTAGTCACTTAGTGGCCATCTCAGTTTTCAGATCGAATACTATCATATTAGAGTAATTCTAAAAATCCAAAGGGAGTAATGCATATAATATGATCATGTATGTGTATGAAATAAAGTATTAAAATTCTCCATAATGAAAAATATTTTATATACTTTATTATACAACCCTGCTTACTCTAATGTTGGAGGCTTAGGATGTAAATTAAAATAAATCAAAGGCCTTTCTTTAAATAAAAATTGCAAAAATGTCTAGTAAAAATTATCAAAATTCTGAATAAATCCATCCTCTCATTATCCACAAAACTGTGGATAAGGGGGACTACTGTAATTTTTTAAAGGAATGGGTCATTTTTATTTAGAAAATTTGGCACAAAATACTTTTAAATATAGATGTGACAAATTCACTAAATTATTGAGTGAATTTGCAAAGCAACTTGGGAAAAAGGATGAGAAAGGACACAGTGCATGCCTCAAGGAAATTACAATCTAAAGTGGAGAAAAGACATTTATGCACATAACTCTACAAGGCAAAAGGTGATAAATGCCATGAGAAAGCTGGAAATGATATGGACAAATGAAAAAAAAAAAGAAAGTCTTCATGGAAAAGGTGATATTTTATCTAGGCATCAAAAATAGTATTTTAAACTTTGCCTACTATGTGCCAGGCTCTATTCCAGGTGCTGAAAACAATAATAATAAACAGAAAGATTAAAAATCTGTCCCCTCATGGAGCTTTCATTATAGCTGAGGTAGGGGGACAGTAAACAAAACAAATAATTAAAATAGTGTTATATCATGCAGTGAGGAAAAAGGAAGCAGTTAAAAGGATAGCAATGCAGGCAGTGCGGTTGTAATTTAAATAAGGTAGTCAGGGGAGGCCTCAATGAGAAAGTACTATTTCAGTAATGATCTGAAAGAGGTAAGGGAGGTGAGTATTTCCCAGAGGCAGTACAGGGGAAGTCCAGTGTGAATGATGAAGAACAAAAGGCAGAGACAACAGTAGGAGAGGAGGTCTGAGAGATGAGTCTGGGGGCAGCTGTAGTAAAGACTCTAAGTGTGATATAAAGCCATCAGAGGATTTTGCCCAAGGGAAAAGCATGATACTGGCAGAAACATGAGGTACTGCATCTAGATTCCTACTCTCCTCTCTCACCTCGTTCCAAACTGCTCACCAAGGCAAGCAATGACCTCTAAACATGATGAATCCTTCATTTTAAAAATCTCATTGAATCCCTCTATTGATCTAATACCGATCATTGCACTTTTCTTACTGAAACTCTCCTCCCTTGCAGTTTTCCTCCAGTCCCTAGAAACTATTCTTTGGTCTTTACATTATCTTCTTTCTCCATTTGACCCTTAAATATGGACTTCCCTAGGGACTATGCCACCTTCCTTCATTACCTACTTCTGTATCCACACCTCCAATCACCTTCCACTTATATCAATGGCTCAAAGCCATCTCCAACTCATATCCGTCTTGTAGAGCAGCGATTTCCAACCATCTATTAGACAGATGTCCTTGATATTCCAAGGGAATCCCAACTCACATGCCCCAAACTGAAATCATGATGTCACTAAACACCCTCGTCATGTATAAAATAATGAGACCTTTATTCCTAAAGGCTACTCTCATATCACAACTTCTGATTTATAATAAAATAATTCCAGATAGTACATTGTTAATTACATAAATTATTTTAAAAGCTTACCTACGTGCTTCAGCTTCTTTTTCTTTCATCCTTTGTGTAAGACGCTTTTTGGCTTTGATAAATTTTCTAATCTTTTCATTTTCCTCCTCTTGCTGCTGCTGTTCTACAGCTTTGATGATATTTTTATCATTCATATGTTCCTTGGAGAAAAAATATTGTGTTTTATCCTATCACGAAGAAAAATATTTCTCAGCATATCAGAATCTAAGAACCTGTCAAATGGGCACAGCTTCTGACCCAGTTATTTCTCTCTCGGAAATTTATCCCAAGGTCATCAGAAATGTACACTAGGTTTTATGTACCATGTTCTTCATCTCAAAGTTGTTTATAATGGTGACAAATTGGAAACAACCTCTAAATATTCAATAATGGAGAAATAGTTAAATAAATTATATTCTCAGTGACATGAGAAGGATACAAATAATTTGTAAGTAGCGGGGAAAAGCAGAATACAAAACACTACATAGCATATTTAGTTTTGAAAATATATATATAAGTACAAGTTTATAATGTATACATAACTGGAATAAATGTATCAAATGTTAACAAATGTAGTTATCTCAGGTATGACTTTTACATCTTCTTAATGCTTTTCTGTATTTTTTTTTCAAATATCTCATTTCTTTAAAATACTCAATTAAAATAATTCTATAATCAGAAAAAATACATTAAATATATACATTAAATACATTAAATACACAATTTTCATTTAATGTTTGAATAGTTAATAATCACATAGCACAAACATTAAAAATATTTAAAAGATACACAGTATAAAGTGTCCTTTGGTACACAATCCACTATATACCTACCTATTCTTAATTCACCCCACCAGACTTAATCACTGTGAAACTAGTTCCTGTCCAGACTTTCTTTTTGCATATATACAAGAAAATACACAGACGTATATTCTAACAAAAATTTTAAAAATAGGTCATTATTTAAAAAAAAAAAAATCTGTTCATATCAGCATACATTCCAGGACCCAGCAATCATAAAAATAGGCACCTTTGAAAACAATAGCCTGGCTACACAGATACATTACTGTATTCTGTTAGTACAGATAGAAACCAATTCAATGCAAAAGTTATTAGAAGCAACATTTAATCTTCAATATATTTAATCTTCAATATCAGGGTCTACTATGTGCCTAGAACTCTTAATTATTCTTCTATTTTATGGGTTGTTACTTTTAAAAGCTTGTCATCTGGTTAAAAAGATGCATTAGCCAACATGAAAAACTAATAAAAATACCAAACTGTTAAAAGTGCTTGTTTTGAATGATTTCTCAAAAGTTTTATTTTCCTGTTTTTTCTAAGTTTATTGAAATGTTCATATTTTTTTTAATAAGGAAAGCATAGAGTTAATTAACACAAAGTTAATTCTCAATTTTAAAAACTGAAAGCCTCAGCTCAGGGTCACATAGCTAGTAAGTGGCAGAGGTAGCATTCAAAACAAGGTCTATCCCATTCCAAAGTGACTTGGAGAAATAAAAATATTGCATTCATGAAGCAAGGATAAGATATTTTACAAAAAGAACAATAAGATTACATGTAAAACTCTTAGAAATTAAAACTTTGAGAGCTAAAATTAAAAATTCAATAGAAGGCTTGAAGACAAAATTGAGGTAACTCTCAAGATTGAACAAAAAACAAAAATGGCAGGAACAATTAATTGCCTACCCAAGATTTTTTTCTCTGCATTAGCAGCAGGACACCGATTTTGTTCAGAGAAGCAATATGTTCAGCTAAAAGACTGTATTTCCAAGCTTTCTTTTCAGCTAATGTGACTAAATTATGACCAATGAGATTTAATGGAAGTCATCAAGTGGGACTTCTGGAAAAGTTCCTTTAAAGGAGAACAGATAGTTAGGGCACTCTTTTTTGTCCTTTATCCTTTCTTCTTTCTTGGTGCCTTGAATCAGGACATGAGGGCGGGAGCTCCAGCAGCCATTCAGGGCCATAAGGCAACCTTGATGACAGAAGCCATCTATATTCCAAGAATAGCAAAGCAAAAAAAGAGAAGCTGTCTCAGTTGAGCTAAAATCCTCAACTACTAGGGCAAAGACACATAAAATGTCTAAAATAGAAAAATCAAGGTACATGTCTTTAGAAGTTAATATATACATTTAAAATATATAATTATTTAAAATATAATTTTATACCAGAAGATACAGCTAAAATAGCTTGAAAGTGGTTGCCTCCAAGAAGCAGAACAGATGAAGCAAAGAACTTCTACTCTTCTTTTAAGCCTTTTGGTCTTGTTTGATGTTTTAACTCTGCATGTATTACTTAAGAATAAAAACTAATTTTAAAGAAAACAATGTAAAAAATTACAAAATAAAATAAATTGCAATGGGCATTAAAAAACAACCATTTATTGAGCACAAGTTAATAATGCAGCGGACACCAAACATATGTTACCCCATTCATTCCTCATAATAACTTTCATTTTAAGGATAAGAAAGTAAAATCATCTGGAAAAAAAGAAATCTCATTCTCTTCTGTCTTTATTATCCATGCATGAGAGCACAGCCACATAAAACCATACCAAATATAGCTCCCCCAAAAGTATACTTAGAAACCCAAGTTAATAGCAACTTGTTTTCTACTCCACTGTTATTAAAATACATTAAAAGTTAGGCATTGGACTTTGTACATATTTTAAAGAGATACTGTTACTTTCAACTTACAAAAAACAGTCTCCTGCTTTCATTTATCTCTTCTTTTTTCTTTTCTAATTTTTTCCTCATTTCTATTTCATACAATGAATTCTGTCGCTTTATTTCCTCAGCATCCTTTTCTTCAAGTTTTCTCCTTCTTTCTTCTTCCTCTTCATGTTCCTTTATTCTAAAGCAAAAACAGAATTATAATTGAAAGCAAAGGAGAAGAATAGGTTACATTTTAAAGAAATGAATTAGATTCTAACCTGGGATGATTTGAAGCTATAAGGGAAAACTTGGGGATTTGGGTGGGGAGGGAATATGTAAAGAGCAGTGATTAAAACCAAATCCAATCTGGGTTAGTCCAGAATTGCAAATATTTTCCTTTGTTTGAAATTTGTTTTACTCCTCATCAAAATTAAATCCTACACTAGATTCAAATGTTCCTTTCCTTTAGAAAGAACCAGTTAACTGAATGACTGTAGAGTGGAATGGGGACCTTAGTTTTCAGAAATCCCTAGTGCTTCTCAATTTCAGCACTAGACGACGCTACCTAAAATATGGGTCTAGCCCCTCAGATGGTGTTTGATGGAAGCTTAGGAACAAATATTTCCTTAACCAACTGGCCAATTTCTCATTCTTCCTCCGGCCAACACTGAGCAGCTATTGATGCCTTCTGAGTGGTAAGCCACCAAATGCTGCTTATTTATTTTAAATAATTTTAGATAGAGCTGTTCCCTAAGACAAGGAAGATTTCTTTTAGCTGGTGAAAGCCCATGGATAAAGACTGGGAGAGTAAAATTCCCGGCAAAAGAAAAAGCATGTGAGAAGGCCCTGAGGCAAACAAGGGTTTGACAGATCTGGAATATCAGAATTAAGTGCAGGAGCTGGTTGTTTCTGAAAAGCCTTCTCTAACTGGATCAGGTGTCCACTTATACACTTCCACACGCCCCGAACTTATAGTTGTCAAAATATTTATCATCATATTCTCTACAGTTGACCCTTGAACAATACAGGGTGGAGGGGTGCTGGCCCCATGCAGTTGAAAATCTATGTATAACTTGACTCTAAAAACTTAACTACTAATACCCTACTGTTGACCAAAAGCCTTACAGATAACATAAACGATCAATTAACACATATTCTGTATGTCAGATGTATTATATATTATATTCTTATAATAAAGTAAGTTAGAGAAAGGAAAATGTTATTTAAAAATCATAAAATCTATGTATAACTTGACTCTAAAAACTTAACTACTAAAACCCTACTGTTGACCAAAAGCATATAGTTTTAGAGTACTATAGATATGTATTGGAAAAAATCCACATGTAAGTGGACTCAAACAGCCTGTGTTGTTCAAAGGGCAACTGTAATTATTTGTTCCAGATGTATAGCCTCCACTTCAGACTGTGACCTTAAAGAAAAATACTTTATTTTATTCAGCTTTATAGTTGCTTTTTCTTCTCCCTGGATCTCAGAATGAATAATGCGCAGAGCACATGGGAGCCCTCCCCACAACAAGCAAACCCCGCCAGTTCTGCAGTTTGAAAAGCTGCCCAGCCAAGCACAACCAACCCACACATACATGAGAAATAAATGTTTAATACTGAACCCACACATACATGAGAAATAAATGTTTAATACTGAATGCCACTAGATTGTGTGGGTGTTTGTTATGCAGCATTGTGACAATAGTAACCAACACATTATCTTGGGTAAGGGCGTAATAGTGATGTAATTGTGATTTTTAACCTCTATCTTTGTATTTTTTTCTATTTTACTTACTAAAATACTTACAAGGTATTTTAGCCTGTATTACTTTTTTTTTTTACTTACTAAAATACTTACTAGGTATTTTAGCCTGTATTACTTTTATAATCAGAAAAAAAAATTTATATCAATTATGAGAAAAAGAAGAAAGTACAAAAAAGGTAGTTTATGTATACATACTGTTTTAAATGATCATTGGCAAGAGCCACTCTATCTCTGCGTTGTTTTTCTGCTTTTCCTTCTTCTTCCTTAAAAGCTTTTTCAATGTTCAGTTTCAATTGTTCCTCCCATTTTTTATCTGATTTTATTTTGTTCTTTTTGGATTCAATCTGTGCATCACGTTCTTTCAAAACTCTACTAAGAAGAAGTCCTGACTACAAAAAAAAATTTCAGTATTTAAGAAAATAAAGTCTAACTATGTATAGATATGTTAAATATATATGTATATGAATATAAGACAATCAAGTAGTACATGAAAGTTTTTCACTCTTTCTGTCTGGTAAAATTGAAACTGCTTTGCATATTCGATGGCCTTTTTTCTTTCTCCTTGTTTATATATTTCTTCTTCCAAATCAAGAATTTGTCTTTCTGCCTCTATTTCTTCATCATGCTTCTTTTTGGCTTTAAGTTTCTGTTCTTTCATCCCCTGTAAAAAGATAAAAGCATTTTGAAATAAACAGTCTCTTTGCATGGTTAAAAAAAAAAAAAAAAAAAGATAAAAGCAGCTTTCTGTTTTCACTTTTTAATTTACAAAATTTAACATTATAATGTGATAATTTGAGTTTTCATTATGAGTCTTTATAGTATTTACTATACTACGTGGTTCAAACATTTACATGGTTCAAAACCCCAAAATATAAGAGTATACAGTGAAACTCTCCCTCCAACCCTAACTCCCATCTTCAGTCTCTAAGATAATCACTATTAGTTTCGTATGTTTATTTCCAAAGTTCCTTTATATATTTACACAGTAAATATATATTAATACTTTTGTTCCTTTAAAAAATCAACAGTAACATATTTTACATGCTCTTCTACACGTCTGAGGAGTCTACTTTCTATATCTTAAGAAAATCTTACCCTAAAATCCTGAAGCTAGTCCATGATTTATTTTTAAAATTTTAGTGTTTTGCTTTTCACATTTAGGTCTTTAATCTAACTGAAATTCGTTTTTGTGTATTCTGTTCCATGGGGATATAATTTTATCTTTCTCATATGCCAATTATCTCAGTATCAGTTATTGAATTCCTATCCTTTCCCTTCTGATTTGCAATGACATTTCTGTCATATGCCAAGTTCCTATATATAACATAAGATTGTTTCTAAGCTCTGTCTTCTGATCTATTATTTTGTCACTCTCTGTGCCTATATATTACAGTTTTTACTACTACATTTACTACATTTTTTTCTTCTTCTTTAGTACCCATGGAGATGTAAAGTATTACGTATAGTGTGCTACTTCTGTGTAAAAAACATTAGGGGATCTGTTCCACTCCTCTATACCTTTAGGGACCAGAGGGTTTTTTGAGAAATGAAAGCCTATGTCCATACATAGACTTACACATGACTGTCCATAAGCAGCTTTATTTAGGGTAGCCAAAAACTGCAAACAACTCAAATATCAACATTTGGTTGATGTCAAACAAACCAACAATTGAACAGATAAACAAATTGTGGTATATCCATACAATGGAATACCACTCAGCAATAACAATGGAATGTTATAAACAAATATAACAATTTATAAATTTATAACAATTTATAAATTTATAAATAACAATTTATAACATTGTTATTGTTATAAGCAATAACAATGAATGAATAATTGTATATTTCTTGTGTTGAAAGAATGTCAAAATAATTGTGCTGAGTGAAATTCATAATAGAAAGCAGATCAGTAATTGCCAAGAGACAGGAGAAGAGGGGCAGAGAAGAGTGAGAGAGAGTAAAACAGGGTGTGAGGAAACATTTTTGGGGTGATGAATATAATCATTATCTTAATTATAAAGACGGTTTCAGGGGTGTATAAATATGTCAAAACTTATCAAATTGTACACTTTAAATGTGTCCAGTTTATAGTATGTCACTTATACCCAAATAAAGCTGTTTAAAATGTGTTTTAATGCATATTTATATTTTACATGTAAAAAATACGTATAAGAATACTTTCTGAAGAAAAGCAAGCCTTCAGTGCATGTGTACTCCTGGGTGGTTAACACTTACTGCGTATGTATTAGTCCAATGTTTTGCCACTTCCTGGGATCGGAAATGCATTTCTTTCTTGGCCTTTCTTTCTGCACGAAGGCATGCGGCTTTTCTTGTCAAACCATCTAGGCTATCTCGAATCCTTTTCCACTCATTGTGTGGAATTATGGTGACCTGCCGGAGATCCTCCTTACTAGGTAGAAGAGGTGGATAGAGAACTTGGTCTTGAGAGTTCTTTATTTCTAATAAAGTTTAAAAAGTGAATATTAAAGACTTTCAAGAAGGGTCAAGTGATATTTCTTCTCAGACATTTTTATATTGTCATAATATCTGGAAATCATTTCAAACAATAATTTTTTTCTCGTTATCTTAAGAACAGCTGGGGTTAAGTGGAAAGTATACAAGACTTTGAAATCAGAAGACATAGATTTGAGTACTTGCTTGGTCATTTCTTTACTATGTAAACTTGGGCAAGTCAATTAACTTCTTGGAGACTTGGTATCAACATCTTTAAAGTTGAGAGCAATAATACCTACTCCAACGGGTTGTTATAGAAGCATTTTTCAAAGTTAACTAAGTAGCAGTTTATAAATGGATAACTTTGGGATGGTCATCTTTGGCGGTTGTAGACTTTGTGATTGACTCTATTTACCCCCTTTCCTAATTGGGTAGCAGCAATGTCCTTTGGAAAAGCCAGGGTCGGCTTCATTAGTTTAAGAATACTTGCATCTCCCTTGCCAATAATTATTTCTGTAATAAGCAAATAAATAGGAGAAGAGGTTTATTTGAGACTTTTAGAAAAGTTCTTCCTTGTTCTTCTGGGAGACATCTGAGAGTGATTCACAAGGTAAGTATGAACAAGAAAGCATGAAGCCAGATAGGCAGCCATCCTATGACCACAAGAGGATGAACGTGTTACTGGGAACCACAAAGAGGAAACCAAAAAAGCACCTGGAGCAATGAGGATCTCATATACTGCTAGATCAATCAGACCTGAAGCCTGGAGTTCCTGTTACATGAACAAATAAAATAAGGAATCATTTTAAAACATGATTGAGTTGGGTGTTCTGTTATATGAATTCAAAAGCATCCAAAATGACACAATGAGCTCATAACAGCTCCTCTCTGAGAAATGCTCCTATCCTTTTAATCAATTGAGATTCTTAATTATAAATAACCAAACTCATTCTACCTCGTTTAAGCAGAAAAGGAATTCATTTAAAGGACATTAGGCAGCCTACTGAATCTCTCAGTGAGCCAGAGAGTGTAAAACATCACACAAACCACATCACGAGGTTCCAGTGAAGGCTCATGGCAAGTGGCACTGGGTAAACACCTCAGCTGGCCCCACTTACATCTTGCTCCACTGCATACTATATATCTGAACCTTCACCAGCATTGCCTATGAAATTGGTACACTTTTGCTGCTCCTCTCCCCAGAAAATGGATTCAACATGGTGTTTGCTTCCTCGTATGGCTCTCTTCAAAATGTAAATCTTGTACACGTACAACTGATTGGTCCCATGCCTGTGCACTAGCTACAAGGGAGGCAGAAAACTGAATTCTGCCTCCTATGTGAAGAGGTAAAACTTGTAAAGAGGGAAATGTACGAAAATAGTAAATTCATTTAATGATGGGTGGCCACAGACATAACAAAGGTAGTAAAGCACAGTACGGATGTGTACTATGGAGACTCCCTGGACTTTTTCTGAACATACCACATACGAACTATGTGAATCTAGACAAAATTATTTAACCCTCTAAGTCAAATTCCTTAATTGCAAAATGGAGATATTAAGAGTAACTACTTATATGATTGGTGTGAGAATTAAATGAAATAATATTTGTAAACAATTTAAAATAGTGCCTGGCATACAATATGTTCCCAGTAAATATTAGCTATTATTATTATTATTATTATTATTACTACTATTTTTATTAAGAGAAAAATGAAACAGAAGTAGAGAGAATACTGGAAGCAAGAAATCATATGGCTCTGGAAAGAAAGAAAGTTATTGAGGGAAAATCTGCCAGGATCATTGGAGTCTTCTTGGGGTTTGAATTATGGCTGATGAGAGTGAGAAGTTGGTTGATAAACTAAAGTGTGAATTTAGAGCTGCCAGCACCATCTTGCCTACCACATACAAAATCTCCACATGCAGAATAAAGTGAAGGAAAGCTGGGAAGTAAAACAGTGTACTAGACCAAGTTATACCCAAATTGCCAGATATATGAGCCAAAATATTCCCCTTCTGTTTTAACTACAGTGAGTTAGTCACTTATAATTAAAGAATCCTAACCTTCTAGTCTTGTAACACATTTCCTTTGTTTTGCCTAAACTGGCTCAACTTTGTTTGTGTTACTTACAATCAGAAGCTAAGTAAACAAAGTTAAACTATCTGCATTTTGATTAACATATTGTTAGCCATGTTAATATCTTCTTTGACCCAAGAGTCATTCCAATTCTTGGGAAGTAAAACAGAGAAAACTTAATTCGCAAAATACTAAAGGGGCTGGGAAGACCTCACAGCCCTTATTGACAGGAGCTGCTTCCTACACAGCCTGGAGAGCAGGCTTTGGCAGTAGTGCAAGATGGAAGGAGAGCAGGATTTCAGAAGCTGTGCAATGCACAAGGGAACCCCTCCTCTATGACATCCCAAATCTTCAGCATTGTAACTGCATTCATGAGATGTTTTATTCAAGATCTTTTCACGGACTCTGATACAGGAAGAGAACCAAGAAAACAACCACAGAAGAAGCAGAAATGGGCAACCAAAAGAAATAAAAGATCCCACAGAAAGTTTGGGAAAGTTTTTTGACTCTCAGGCCACTGAAATTGGGACAAGTTCCCCCATCTCTTTGAGGATCAGGAGAGCTCTGATTGGTATCAGAGCTGTGGCTAATTTCACATGTCCATGCTTTAATCCACTGGGTTGATGGAGTTCAGCTCTCAGAGGATAATCTTATTTCTAGGATTCCTTCCTCACAGTAGCTCTCATACAATGCTAGCAGTGGCTGTTAGAGAAGTTACACAGGCCACAGATGAAAGAAGGGACAAGAAAGACAGATGGGCAGAGAAAAAAAAGAATATGAATAGGGAAACTCTCAAGCAACAGAGAGGGGAGAAATGTAGTGGTAAGTGATCTAAGGGTATCTAAAATCAGTCCACGAGTCTGTCATCACTGACACATTTTCTGTGGTTTACAAAATCTTTTTAAATTGAGATATAGTTCACATATTATAAAACTCACTATTGTAAAGGGTAATATCCAGTGTTTTTTGTCTATTCACAAGGCTATGCAATCATCACCACTAATTTCAGAGCATTTCATAACCCCAGAACGGAACCTGCACTCATTAGCACTCATTCCCCCATTCTCCCCTCCCACAGTCCCTAGCAACCATTAATTTACTTTCTGTCTCTATGGATTTGTCTATTCCAGACATTTCATATAAATGGAATCATACATGTGGCCTTTTTATGTCTGGCTTCTTTTACTTGTATAATGTTTTCAAGATTCATTTATGTTGTAATGTGTATCAGTACTTAATTGCTTTTTATAGTTGAATAATATTCCATTGTATAGATGTATTAGGTTGGGGCAAAAGTAACTGCGGTTTAAAAGGTTAAAAATAATTGCAAAAACCACAATTACATTTGCACCAACCTAATATCACATTTTGTTAGTATTTGGGTTGTTTCCACCTTTTGGCTATTATGAAAAAATGCTGCTATGAACATTCATATGTAAGTGTTTGTGTGGACACATGTTTTCTATTATTTTAGATATATACCTAGGAGTAGAGTTATAACTCCACGTTTAACATTTTAAAGACGTGCCAAATTGTTTTCCAAAGTGACTGTACCATTTACATTCCCATCAACAACGTGTGAGGGTTCCAATTTCTCCACATCTGCAATTGTTGCAAGCCTTTGGTTAATTTCCTGAGTTCTCAAAAAATTGATTTTGACTATTTTTGCCACTGTTCTTTTTGATTTAATGGAAGAGAGGATTTTCAGAAATCCTCATTACACCATTCTGGCTGATATCATCCTACTAAACCTTTACATAATTATTTTTTTTTACAGATATCTGTCTACATATCTGAACCCCTCTCCTACTTCATCCTCTTCCAAATAGAGTTTACAATATAGCAGTGAGGCTCCGGTGGAAACTCTTGGACCAATTACCACAAAAAATGTATCAAGTAAAAATCTAAGTCTTTCAGTGCAGTACTGCATACACAGGATAGTGAATGTGTTGGAGTAACTGTTTTTTCAATGCATGCCACATGGGTACTGTCTCTCTCCTACATACCATGACCCTCTGTTGCTACTTCTTAAGTCCTCCACTGCACAAATACCCACTAATGGATAATGGCTGGCTCTCACTCTGCATCTGGCGTAAAGGACTCAATTGCTACAGAAGCTCAGGCACTAAAATGAAGACAGTCCAAATTCCTAAGGTTCTAGTTGTCACCATGAGATCATTAATGGGGAATTTACAGACTTAAGAAACTACAATGGTTGGAATTGATAAGTAGCTCTTAAGATGTCTGACTAGTCTACTTCTGTTCTAAAAACTTTATAGCAGGTCATCTGAATTGCAATACCTTAAGTAGCATCGTTTTTTACAGCCTATCAAAGCATTTTTCTTAGGGTGAGACCATACCCTCACTTTAGAGATGAAGAAATTACGACATTTTCCCTTAGAGACTTTCATAAGAGCACTCAGTAGGTTCACATCAGCGCCAAGACTCTAATGAGGTCATCAATATTTCCAAAAGATATTCCAATTCACTCAATAAAGAACAAAGCTTAAGTGCAAGAGGACTCAGCAAACACCAGACTCGGAGCTGCAACTGCGCAGCTAGAGAATTGGATCAGCATTGTTACATTTTCTCCACCTCTACTTATGTAAACATTTCTCACGCCTAATTCACCCGAGGGCAACACTGTCTAATTTACGTAGAACCCAACGATGCCCAAAGGGCTGCTTTCAACTTGGTGGAGTCCATTTCACGTGGACTAGGCACCCTCACTTGGCACCCTCTTCTCTCACCCCATGCCTGGGGGCCAGAAACAAAGCCCGTGCCGGGATGGGCCAGTTGAGCTCACCCGTGCTTTCCCTTGCCTGTCCACAGCGCCTTCCGAACCGCGCCAGCATGTCTGAGGAGATGCCCAAGGCGACCCAGACTTGGGAAGGAGCCTCCAAGGCAGAGCAGCACAGCCTCTAAGGCAGCGGAGTGTATTGTACACCAAGCAGTTGCTTAGCAACGCCGCCGGAAATGACGGCGGCGGTCGCCGAGGAACGAAGACTACGCCGCAGTCTGCAGAGGGGCTGGAGAGCCTAGGCTGCGCCTGCGCGGGAAGCCGCGGCCGGGCGTGCGAATGAGCCGGCCCCGCCCACCGACGTGCGCGGGACCACTCCGCGGGAGCGGGGCGGGGCTGAGGCGCTTCCGGACGCCCGGCCGGGGCCGCTGAGGAGCCCGAGGGAGCCCGCTCGGCCTGGTGTTTCCGTTCTAATTCACTGCGTGCCTCGCGCGGGACGACCCCACGTCGTTTCAGGCGCTTATCTTCCCGGCGAGCCTCACAGGTGTGTGGGAGAGCGGGGCCTCGGCTTGGGTGCGTGCGGCCCACAGACCTCCTCGCGGCTGTAAAGGGGAAGGGCAAAGCCCGCCCTGAGCTAGGAAACCCAGGGATTAATGGACAGAAAACCTACTTTTAAGTACTGTGGTTACTTTGGTTTCTAAGGCATGATCCGGGCTAGCTGGGACTTAGCTGTTTAAAATACAGGAATGCTAAAACTTGGATGTTGTCTCAGAACATGCACGTTAGGACCTTTAAGATATTTTAAATTGCTTGGTAAATACAGTAAATTGAACGTATTTGGGGGACCTCTAAGGACAAAAAAAAAATCTGTTAAGAGTAGATGGTGGGCTTGGTTTCAAAAGATCCTTTTCTAACACATCAAGGTACAAATTGTTTCGTTACAAGCTAGTTAGCTACGGCGTGCACACATTAGGCACCCGGTTGGAGTCGCTCAGAATGAAAGGAGGTAAAATTATTAATCGCTAAACTTCTAACACATAGTTGTACTATTTTTCTTCAGGTGTTCTATCAGATGTTCCACCGTAATAATGCTAGTAAGTATGAAAGTATTAATAAAATATTTGTTGACAGAAATTAGTTCTTGCACATACAACGTTGGTGGGGATTTTTGGAAGCGTAGTGTTTAAAATGTCAAGAACTGGGAGAGGTCAGAGATTTTATCCTCCTTGCATACTAACAACTGGACGTAGCTTGCCACAGTTCTGTGGAAGATGCGGACCTGGATTACATCAGGTACACCTGAATTAGATGCAGAGGTGAAGTACAGCGGTAGCCGGAATCGCAGCAGTTTTGCCCCAGTCTCCACAGGATGATGTAAAGAAGGCCAGAAGTCCCCTGCACATGGAGTTAGGTTAAGGAACCCAAATCTTGATTACAATGAATAATAAACATGCCTTTCAAGGCTGTTTTCTATACACGCATTTTTGAGACAATCGTCTAGAGCAGGGGTGTCCAAACTGCGGCGCGCAATCCATTTTTTGTTGGCCCACAGCAAATTCCAAAAATATATTTAGTTTACTTAAATAAACCAGGTGAGACAATATATACTTCACCTCGAGTGAGTGGCCCGGCTGTTTGTGTATTTTACCGCATATGGCCCTTGGTGAACAACGTTGAAAAAAGTTTGGACACCCCTGGTCTAGAGCAAAGAGCAGTGAGTGCTTTGCTTGTAAGACAGGCAGAACCCTTAGAGACCCACGGAGAATTACCTTCCAATAAAAATTCTCTGGAATTTTTTACTGAATTGCTTACAAAAAGTATTGAGTCATATGAGATTTGATGTCAGGAAGTTGCCAATTTGACATGGTTGTCTGATATAATTTGACTTCCTACGCCTTTTTCTAGCTCTAACCCATGGATCTTCAGAGCCAGCTCAATCCAGAGTTAGTTAGCTCTCTAATACATCTGCTCCTTTTTTTTCTTTGTTAAGAAATTCAGAAGATAGCATGCGAGTATACGCTTTGATGTAAAACAGACTTTAAATTATTTTGGAGAAAAAAATCAGTGTAGAAAAAGATTGCACAACAATTGAATCACCCATGCTCCTACCACTGTATACACAGACACTTATTTTTTAAAAAACAAAAATGGCATTATACTAGGCATATTTTTGTGATTTGCTTGTTTAATTTAAACTGAACATCTTTGCTTTTACTGGCTAAATATTCCATTATATGGCTATCACATACATATCTTATTTAACAAGTATATCTTATCCCCAGTTTGATGTCTGTGTAATTTCTAGTTTTTATTATTGTTAGAAGTACATAGGTTATTATTAGACTATGGAAACATTGTGGATATACCAAATATACAATGCACATGCTTTTGAAGAGAATAGTTAATAACTATTTTGGGAATTTTAACAAATTGGTTTCAAAATAGATTTATATTAAAACTAAATCTTTGTGCACACCTAATTTTTGGAGACATCTCAAGTACAGCACTAAACCTTTTAATGTTTACTGACATTAGAATATCGTCTTTGTCTATAATTTAACAAGTGAAAAGAAAAAAATAGAATCTGGAAATCTCAACATAGTCAGCCTAACACTTGGGATTTTATCTATTGGATAACAACATATTTACGTAACATACCCTGTTTTGTATATAAAGTTTCTGTTTAATCAAAAATTTGTTTCTCCCATTGCCAATAGGTGCTTTTCTGATGTAGAGAAAATAGCATAATTAGAAAACAAATTAAAAAATATCTTACATACTCTTATTAATTTTAGGAGTTAAGAGGTCTCCATTCCTTTGCTCCTAACCAGAGGACTTTGTTTCCTGCATATGGAGTAGGAGTAATGTTGGTTAGAAACTGACTGTTGTTTAAAACTGAAGATTGTCCTGACTGATAGAACTTTATGGTGAAGTAAGATTGTGTTGGAAATACTAAGTTGGGTAAGTATTTTTAATAAAGTTTTATGTTGAATGCTGAAGAAAAGACAAATATAAAAAGATCTGAAATTCAGAAAGTTTGACTTTTAGATAGAAATTAATAGCAGTGGAACTATGTCAACTTCAGGCTTATGATACATCTTAGTTTTAGGTTAATAGTTCAGGAATTTCAGTAATTTGTGGCTAATTAAATATAAGCTTGAGATAGTTTTTAACCAACAGTGAGTTCCATTTGAAATAAAATGGTTAATTACGTATAAATTCAGAATACTTAAAAAGCATGTTTAACTTGAAATATACCTAGGTACAGTACTAATGTGATTGTCAACTATGCCTTATTGCTACTTATTGTATTGTTTCTGTGGGAAAGTGAATTCTGCACTTCAATCTATGGGAGCTAGTCAGACACCTGGATTAGACATTTAGAGATACAAAGATCCAGAGTATCAGAATATTATATACCATCTAAATTCATACCACAGTAGATACCCCTCTAGGTTATTCTCCAGATCTCCTTATTTTTATTTTTCAATTACAGTTAACGTACAATGTTATATTAGTTTCAGGTGTACCACATAGTTTTAGACATTTATGTACCTTACGGAATGATCACCCTGATAAGCCTTCTACCCCTTGACTCCATACATAGTCATTATATAGGGAATAATCATTATTCCCTATGCTGTCCTTTACATCCCTCTGACTATTTTTATTTTTATAAGTGGTAATTTGTACTTCTTAATCCCTTTCACCTTTCTCACCCAGCCCCTCCAACCTCCCTCCCATCTTGCGACCATCAGTTCATTCTCTGTATCTATGAGTTTGTTTCTATTTTGTTTGTTCATTTGTTTTGGTTTTTAGATTACAGGTATCAGTTAAATTATATGGTATTTGTCTTTGTCTGATTTATTTCACTTAGCATAATACCCTCTGTGTCCATCCATGTTGTTGCAAATGGTAAGATTTCATTCTTTTTTATGACTAATACTCCATTCTTCTTTATTCATTCACTATTTTTTTCTTTATTCATTCACTATTATTCACCACTTCTTCTTTATTCATTCGTCTGTCAATGAACACTTAGGTTGCCTCCATATCTTGGCTATTATTAATAATGCTATTGACTGTATTCCCTGTGTTCTACTTTATATCCCGTGACCATATGTGTGTGTGTGTGTGTGTGTGTGTGTGTATAGTTATTTTAATTATATTTGACATTCAATATTATATCAGTTTCAGGTGTACAATGCAGTGGTTAGGCATTTATACAATTTATGAAGTGATCCTCCCAGTAAGTCTAGTATCCATCTGATACCATACATAGTTTTTACAACATTATTGACTATATCACCCATACAGTATTTCACATCCCCGTGACTGTTTTGTGACTAACCAATTTGTATTTCCTAATCCTTTCACCTTTCTCACCCACCCTAAACACCCCTCCCATCTGGCAACTATCAGTTTGTTCTCTGCATCTATGACTGTTTCTATTTTATTTGCTTGTTTATTCTGTTCTTTAGATTCCACATATAAGTGAGATCATATCGTATATGTCTTTCTCAGTCTTATTTCACGCAGCATAATATCCTCTAGATCCATCCATGTTGTTGCAAATGATAAGATTTCATTCTTTTCTATGGCTGAGTAATATTCCATTGAATATATGTACCACTTCTTCATTATCCCTTTGTCTGTCAATGAACACTTAGGTTGCCTACATACTTTAGCTATTGTTAATAATGCTACAGTGAACATACGGATGCATATATCTTTTCAAATTAGTGCTTTAGACTTCTAAAACAGAAAATAAATTCTACCCAGAAGTGGAATTGCTGGGTGATTTTTAATTGGGGACCCTCCATACTGTTTTCCATAGTGGCTGTACCAGTTTATAATCCCACAAACAGTGCACGAGGGTTCTCTTTTCTACACATCCTCACCAGCACTTGTTTATTGATTCATTGATGATAGCCATTCTGACAGGTGTGAGGTGATATCTCATTGTGCTTTTAATTTGCACTTCTCTGAGGATTAGTGATGTTGATCATCTTTTCATGTGTCTATTGGCCATCTGTATGTCCTCTTTAGAGAATGTCTCTTTAGGCCCTCTGTCCATTTTTTAATCAGATTGTTGAGTTGTTTTTGTTTTTGTTTTGTTTTTTGGTGTTAGGTTGTAGTTGTATGAGTTCCTTATATATTTTGGATATTAACCCCTTATTGGATCTGTCATTGGCAAATATGTTTTCCCATTCAGTAGGTTGTCTTTTTATTTGTTGATGGTTTCCTTGGCTGTGCAAAAACTTTTTTGTTTGATGTAGTCCCATTTGTTTATTTTTCCTTTTGTTTCCCCTGCCCAAGGGTATATATCCAAAAAATATTGCGAAACTCATACTGCTTATCTTTCCTTCTAGGAGTTTCATGGTTTCAGGTCTTACATTTAATCTTTAATACATTTTGAGTTTACTATTGTATATGGTGTAAGAAAGGGGTGTCA
This sequence comes from Rhinolophus hipposideros, assembly GCF_964194185.1. Classification (NCBI taxonomy): domain Eukaryota; kingdom Metazoa; phylum Chordata; class Mammalia; order Chiroptera; family Rhinolophidae; genus Rhinolophus; species Rhinolophus hipposideros. Next base: position 46,703,540 of record NC_138052.1, read on the forward strand.
TTTCCTTTTCTTCTATGTATCTATCCAGTTTTCCCGATACCTATTATTGAAGAGATTGTCATTACCCTATTGTATATTATTGCTTCCTTTCTCATAGAATAATTGACTATATAGGCATGGATTTATTTCCAGGGTCTCTGTTCTGTTCCATTGATCTGTGTCTGTTTTTATGCCAGTACCATGCTGTTTTGATTACTATAGCCTTGTAGTATAGTTTGATATCAGGAAGTGTGATATCTCCAACTTTGTTCTTCTTTCTCAGTATTGCTTTGGCTCTTCAGGATCTTTTGTGGTTCCATATAAATTTTAGGGTTATTTATTCTAGCTCTATGGAAAATGCCATTGTTATTTTGATAGGGATTGCATTGAATGTGTAGATTACTCAGTATGGACATTTTAACAATATTAATTCTTCCTATCTGTGAGCATGGTATATCCTTTCATTGGTTTGTATCCTCTTCAATTTCTTTCTTCAGTGTCTTATAGTTTTTCAAGTACAGGTTTTTTACCTCCTTGGTTAAATTTATTCCTAGGTATTCTTTTTGATGCAACTGTAAATGAGATTGTTTTCTTAATTTTTAAATTTCTCTTTCTGATACTTCATTAGTGGTATATTAAAATGCAAATGATTTCTGAATATTAATTTAATATACTGTTACTTTACTGAATTCCTTTATTAATTGTAATAGTTTTTTTGGTGAGATCTTTGGAGTTCTTTCTGTATGGTATCATGTCATCTGAAAAATGACAGTTTTACTTCTTCCTTTCCAATTAGGATACCTTTTATTTATTTTTCTTGTCTGTGGCTAGGACTTCTAATATGACGTTAAATAAAAGTGGTAAGAGTGGGCATCCTTGTCTTGTTCCTGATCTTAAAGGGAAAACTTTCAGACAGGCCTTATGTAGAAGGTGTCCTGTGGGGCCCAGTGGTGCAGTTTCCCTGGTTACCTGAGCCAGGTGATCAGGAGTGTCCCCTCTATAGGTTGTGTGTGCCCTCCTGTTGTAGTTGGGTTTCAATTGCTGATGGCATGTTAATGGGTGGGGTTGACCCTCAGGCTAACTGGTTGTGAGGGCTGGCTGTGACTACAGTGGGTGAGCTGTTGTGCGGGGGCTGACCCCAAAGAGTGGGAGTCGCTTTAGCAGGGCTCTGTTGCCAGCTGAGTCCATCCTTCCCTTTGGGTGTGTCATTTGTGGAGCTAGTTAGGTGGGGCACTGGTGCAATCTGAATCTGCCCCCCAAGTGTGTTGGGTCAAGGTCATCTGCCGCTTGTGCCAAGCTTGGGTCCACTTGGTAGGAACTACAAAGTTATCTGCGGTTGGTTGTCACTTGTGCTGGGCCTTAAGATGCTTGGGAGAGGCTATGCTGCGAACCAAGGCTAGCTGCCACTTGTGCTGGGCATAGCATCCTTTGGTGGGCACTACGATGTGAGCTGAAACCACCTACCACTTGTGCCAGGCTTGAGGCTGTTTAGTTGTAGCTACGTTACACTCTAAGACTAACCTCTGCTTATGCCAGTTTTGGGGCCATCTGATGGGAGTTACAATGCAAATTGAGACCAGTCACCACTTGTGCTGGGCTTAGGGATCCTAGGCAGGAGCTACACTGCATGCCAAGGCCGGCTGCTGCTTGTTTGGGATTTGTGGACCTTTGAGAACATCTGCAGCGCAAGTCTAGGACAGCCACTATTCTTTTGGGGTTTGCAGTCCTTTGAGTCTGTAGCATGAGCCAAGGCAGGACACTCCTGTGGAGTTGCTGCAGGAAGAGGCCAGGCCTGGTGAGTGAGTTGAGTGGGGCTGGTTCTCAGGGAATCACCAGGGTGGGGCAAATGATATGAGCCAGTTTAACAGAGATCACAGCTTTGGCACGTGCCTGTACCAGGCCAATTGGGTGAAAGAATAGCCCAACAAGGAAAACGGTGTCTGCCAGCAGTTCTGTCAGAGTTGCCCTGACCCCTGCCCCTCCAGCCCTCACCATGAAATGAGTAAATTTAGTTCCTCCTTGTATGTCCCTGGCACTTTTCAAGCTGCTGAACTTGTGCTTGAGCTTAGAGTAAGTGAGTTTGTAGGTGAGTGAATCTATCCGTGGGCCCTTTAAGAACAGCACCTTGGTCTCTAGCAGCCCTTTGTCTTCCTTAGATGCCATCTCTGCTAGTTTTCACAGTTTGCCTTCAGCTGAGGAGCCTGGTGTGGGCCTGCGACCCCTCTCTTCTCAGTGGGGACCTCCATAGCCCAGGCATTCCTCCTGTTTCTTAATCTCTACACTGTGGATAAGGGACCTGCCTGTTTCATGTCTCCACTCCTCCTACCTATCTCAATGTAGCTTCTTCTTTATATCCTTAGTTATAGGAATTCTGTTCAGCTAGTCCGCAGGTGTTTCTCAGGGAAGGTGGTTCTATAATTTAGTTTTATGTGTGATGTGATCATAGGTGGAGGTGAGCACAGTTTACCTTCTTTGCCATCTTGACCAGAAATCCAGATATTCTAACCTGAAAGATACCAAATACTTACTCTTATATGGGTCATGAGCTCTATTCTCAGTTTCACCTACTAGATGTCTGTCGTTATAAATCAGAGAATAAATGTGGTTAAATGCCATGTTTTCCATTTTTAATTGCTCTCTTCTTTTTCTTATTTGTGGGGTTCTTCACAAATTTAGAACTTTTTGCTAAAACCTCAGAATGGTTATAAAATAGATCACAGATTTAATATTGTACTTAATGTGTACTTTGTGACTAATGAGTGTTTTCATATAATTAAACATATTTTCATCAAAATAACCATAGTATTTTATTTTTAAACAGTTTTTAAATATTCTATGTGTTACACACTAGAGTGTGGTATTTAAAAGCATGAACTTTGGAGCCAAGCCAACCTGAGTCCAAATTCCAGCTCTGCCGTTTAACTGATACTTAACCAACTTGGGCTACTTAACTAATATTTGGGCTCCAGTTTACATATTTTTAAGATGAGGATAATTCCTACTTAAAAGGGTTTTGACAGTTAAATGAGATGATAATTATAAAGTCTTTAGTCCAGTGCCTGGTGTATAGTAATATTTTTAGTATTACTCTTTTTTAAAAAATTTTTTTGTCTATACATACTAATTGTAGCTTTTGTTTGCATAATCTATAATTATCATTTTTACATGATAATTTTCAACCATACCATCTGTTGACCAATTCTTTTCTCTTTAAATTTATAATTAACAAGCTTCATTATCTTTTAATGTAAATAGAGATTTAAGTAATTGTCACATCTTAAGCAATATGATTACTCAGGTATATCCAGATTATTTGGCACTCCAGAGCTAAACTACCTAGAGAAAATGTCAGTAAATGTGAAAATTGTTAATAAAAATTACTATTAGTCTAGAAGAACTGAATTGTCCTCCACTTCAAGTAATATGTTTAGAATTTCAAGTACAGCATCAAGCAACCATTTAGTTATAGCATTGGCATTGACACTAGAAATTAATTTCAAGCTGAACACCTTTTAAAAAATTATTTAAAGTTTGCAAGATTTCATGTTATATTAAATTTGGTCCGAATTTTGGTTAGTACACAGAGAGTCAATATTATACATGACCTGTTAGTTAACATGAAGATTATTGTAAATATTTTAAGCTAATCGATTTGACTATGCTTGATAAAAACAATGAGAATGATTAGCCTACATTTTTTTCTGTATCTTTTTTTTTTTCCCTTTGGGGATTATTGGGGAACAGTGTGATTTTTCCAGATGTCAGATTGTTGTTTTTCAATCTAGTTGTGGGGGGCGCAGCTCAGCTCCAAGTCAAGTCGTTTTCAATCTAGTTATGGAGGGCACAGCTCACTGGCCCATGTGAGACTCGAACTGGTGACCTTGGTGTTATGAGCACCACGCTCTAACCACTGCGCCAACCGGACCCCCACTGGCGGCCCAGCTCCAAGCTCAAGCCGTTGTTTTCACTTTAGTTGTAGAGGGTACAGTTCACTGGCCCATGTGGGAATTGAACCGGCAACCTTGTTGTTAAGAGCTCACGCTCTAACCAACTGAGCCATCTGGCCGCCCCTTTTCTATATTCTTTTAAAACTTTTCTAAATTAGACTGTAAGAGAATAATTGTTTCATTACTTCTCTCAGTGGGCAGCTGTATAGTTTAATTCTGAATGGTCAAGGAACAATTTCCACAGGAATATAATAATACTGTGAGTATCCTTTTTAGATATTCTGTTTTCCATTCACTTAGAATATTCAAATGTGAAAACTTTACTTCTTAGGAAAAAAGTGCTTAAATGGTGTCTTAAAATGCTTAATCATTTTAATTTGTTTATATGTTTTAGCAGATTAACACTCAATAATGTTTGCTAAATAAATATAATAGCTAGATATGTGAAACAGAGTGTTTAGGGAATATTTTTTCTTTTTCAGAGTAACCCAAATCTGTTTCTGGAACCATGAAAATTTTGCTGGTTTTTGACTTTGACAATACAATCATAGATGACAACAGTGACACCTGGATTGTACGATGTGCTCCAGAGAAAAAGCTTCCTATTGAACTAAAAGATTCTTATAAAAAAGGATTTTGGACAGAATTTATGGGCAGAGTCTTCAAGTACTTGGGAGATGAAGGTGTGAGAGAAGATGAAATGAAAAGAGCAGTAACATCAATGCCTTTCACTTCAGGAATGGTGGAACTTTTAAACTTTATAAGAAAGAACAAAGATAAGTTTGATTGCATCATTATTTCGGATTCAAATTCAATCTTCATAGATTGGGTTTTAGAAGCAACCGATTTTCATGATGTATTTGATAAAGTGTTTACAAATCCAGCAGCTTTTGATGGCAGTGGTCGTCTCACTGTGGAAAATTATCATGCTCATTCTTGCTATAGGTGTCCCAAAAATCTTTGCAAAAATGTAGTTTTGGTAGAATTTGTAGATAAACAATTACAACAGGGAGTGAATTATACGCGAATTGTTTATATTGGTGATGGTGGAAATGATCTTTGTCCAGTAACCTTTTTAAAGAAGAATGATGTTGCGATGCCACGGAAAGGATATACTTTGCAGAAAACTCTTTCCAGAATGTCTCAAAATCTTGAGCCTATGGAATATTGTGTTGTAGCTTGGTCTTCAGGTGTTGAAGTAATTTCTCATTTACAATTTCTAATAAAGGAGTAATATGCCAACAATTAAAATGTGTGTTAGTTAAGTACAGCAGCATAAAACTAAAACTCCAAATACCAGTAGCTTAAGACAAAGAAAGATTTTTTTTCCTCTCACTTAAAAATTCCAGAGGTAGGTATCTCAAGGCTCCTGTGTTGCTCTACCAACTTCCAGTATTTGGCTTCCAACTTATGATCCAAGATTGTTGTCCCAACTCCAGCCCTCACATCAATATTATGGTCAGCAAGAAGGAAGGCAGTGAGTTGCACGCTCATTTAAATTGCATTGGCCAAAATGGCACAATGTCCCCACCTAACTATAAGGAAGAATGAAAAATATCACTTTTATTCCAGATGGTCATATGCCTGGGAAAAATTGGAAAAAAAGGAGTACAGAATTGAGGTAAGTGTGACTAGCGGTCTCTACCAAAGGTGCATGATAGAGAGATTACACATTTTTTAAATTCTCAGAGAAAGTAGTCATAATTTTACTCTCTTAGATATTTATTTCAAAACCATGTCTACTAGTTATGTATCTTTAAAAAAAGCCCAGGGGCCAGCCAGGTGGCTCAGGCGGTTAGAGCTCCGTGCTCCTAACACCTAAGGCTGCCAGTTTGATTCCCACACGGGCCAGTGGGCTCTCAACTACAGGGTTGCTGGTTCAATTCCTCGAGTCCCGCAAGGAATAGTGGGCTCTGCTCCCTGCAACCTAAATTGAACACGGCACCTTGAGCTGAGCTGCCGCTGAGCTCCCAGCTGGTTCAGTTGGTTAGAGCGCGTCCTCTCAACCACAAAGTTACCAGTTCGACTCCCGCAAGGGATGGTGGGCTGTGCCCCCTTCAACTAACAACGGCAACTGGACCTGGAGCTGAGCTGCACCCTCCACAACTAAGACTGAAAAGACAGCGATTTTACTTGGAGAAACTCCTGGAAGTACACGCTATTCCCTAATAAAGTCCTGTTCCCCTTCCCCAATAAAAAATCTTTTTTTAAAAAAAAGCCCAATGCTTTATTCATATAAGAATAAAAGACCCCCAAATATACTGGGGGTGCCAAAAAATGTGTACACATGACTTGTATTCATCTTTGTTATCGGTACATATTGAGTATTAAATTTTAATACAATTTTTTCCTTAAAATGTGTATACATTTTTTTGACAACCTCAATATAATGTTCTCCCAAATCTGTGTATTTTAGAGATAAGGATGCAGTACCTGTTGCCCAAGTTGTCATCAATTTCAGGCTTTCCTTTTGAGATTAAATGCAAATTAATGTTTTTGAAATATTTTAAATTAACATCAGTATCACAACTATAACTCCAGTATGCTGGCTTAGTCAGTGTGTTATTTCTACTGGTCAATGCACTCTTGAATGATATATGTAATTTGTAGGAATACTCAACATTTAAGAGACCTTTTTATATAGGGACAGTAGCAAAATACCAGGTGATCTAAAAAGATTTATAATTCCATGTTAATTTCTAGGCTCCCATGTTTTAAGCATATATGTCCATTATGTAATAATATTAAGGATTTTCTTTTTATGTTATAGAAAGCTCTGGAAATAGAAGTGTTCAATATAATTTAGTGGGGAAAAATGATACTTTTTAATTTTTTCAGGTTGGAAAAGTAAATCTCTGTTTTGCTTTACATTTTTAGGTTAGATTATGTTTAAATATATTTACTCCTATACATTATCATTATAGATTATCATCTCTACATGTGGAGGCCAGTGACAAATTACAAATTATGGAAGTAAATAATAATAATAAGACTTTTATTTATAATAATGGTAGAGCAAGTAATTTGGACCAGATCTTCTAATGAGCACATCTAGAAAAGCTGATAGCTTGAAAACATTTTTAAAAATATGTGCTTAAAGACATGAGAGAGCAAACAACAATGAACAATTGCTACGGAAGCACAGAAACGTAGGTAGGTGAGCTGATTTTCCCTAGAAGTGTTAGCTGATTCTGTAAGTGGTGTTTGAGATGCTCAGTGGCTATCTTGACAATCACATGGTATCAGGGGAAGAGGCATTGGGGTATGTGGCCTGCAGTGATAAAACCCTTCCCCTTAACTTTGAATCAGAATCCCAAAAGGAATTAGAGTTGCCCACTAGGGGTAAAAATGATCCAGAAGTATACATACCTGCCAAGGGTGGCAGCTCAGCTTTGAATACTCTTTCCCTGAAATTGGATTGAGGTTAAGATTTTTAGAGCTCCCAGGTGCATGGCAGAAGCAAATCTAAATTACCTCAAGAGAATGTTAACATCCTAGGAATGGTGGACAGATTCTAGGATGGCCCCCCCCCATTATCCCTGTATCCTGGTATTCCTTGTTTGTGTGTAAAGGAGGGGGCATGTGACTTGCTTCTAATCAATAGGATACCACAAAGATGATGGGATGTTATCATAGGATACCACAAAGATGATGGGATGTAAGATAATTATACATGATTATATTATATCATATTCTTATTCCCATCTTGTTAAGGAACTCTCTTCTCTCATTGATTTTGAAGCGATGTTGTAAAGCACCTGTTGTGTACTGCTCTTCAGAGAGGGCCACATGGCGAGCAACTGAGGATGGCCTCCAGCCAACAGCAAGAAATAATCTCTGGTCCAGCAGTCTACAAGGAACTGAATGCTGCAACCGTGTGAGCCTGAAAGTGAATCCTTCTCCAGCGGAGCCTCAGCTGATACACAGCCCAGGCTGACACTATGATTGCAGCCTGTGAGACGGTGAAACAGAATCCCCAGCTAAGCTGTGCTTGGACTCCTGATCCACAGGACCCATGAGATGATAAATGTGTGTTGTTTTAAGACACTGAGTTTGGGGTAATACTGTTATACAGCAATAGAAAATTAATGCAATAGGTCTCAAAATTATAAACAGTTTTGCAAGTACACTGTAAGTCACACAAAAAAATAGCCATACCAAGAGACATGATTGAACACCAGTAGAAACTTCCATTTAAACAGATATGAAGGACATCCAGATTCAGAATTTTCAGACACAAACTAAAGTTAGGAGAATTTTGGCAAAGAATTGAAAATTATTAAGAAAAAATACAATATGGAAATACTAATGCTGAAAATTACTATGACTGACATTAGAATCTTGATGGATTTCACAGTAGAACAGATATAGCTGAAGAGAGAATTAACAAATGAACACAAGTTAGAAAAAAATATCCAGAATGATGTAGAAAGATATCAAATAATGAAAATACAGAAAAGTAGGAGACATAGAAGATACAGTAAGATCTAACATAGGAATTCAGTGTCCAGAAGGAAAGGAGTAAGAAAATAATGACAGAACTTTACAAAGCTGATACAAGTCATTAAACTACAGATTCAAGAACCCCCAACAGGATAAAAAGAAAACAACATGAAATCACATCATTGTAAAACTGCTGATAACCAAATATGGAAAAAGCATAAAGTAGCCAGAAAAAAAAAGATGACATTGAAAGGAACAACAAACAGCTGGTATTCTTTCTTAAATGTTTGGTAGAATTCAACAGTAAAGCCATCTAGGCGTGGAGTTTTCTTTGTTGGAAGGTTTTTAGCTAGTAATTCAATTTCTTTAATAGATATAGGACTATTCAGTTTGTATAGTTTTTATCACATAATCTTTGGTAGTTGACAGTATTTGTTATCTATTGCTGCATAGTGAATCACCTCAAAATTTAACAGCTTAAAACTAAGCATTAATTACCTCACAGTTTCTGTGGGTCAGGAATTCAGGAGCACTTAGCTGGGTTGTTCTGGCTCAGGATCTCAAATGGGTCAAGATGTGTACAAGGCGCAGAAGTCATGGAAGCTTGACTAGGGCTGGTGGATCTGCTTGCAAGGTGGCTCCTTCACATGGCTTTCTACAGAAGGCCTCAGTGTCTCACAGATTATTATCAGTAAGTCTCAATTTATTGTTGGTTGTTGGCAGGAGGCCTCAATTTCCAACCACATGGGCCTCTCCAAAGAGCTGCTTAAGTGTCCTAAGGACATGGTTTGTTGCCAAGTGAGCAATCTGAGAGGGCCAAAAAGGAAACCACAATGTTATTTGTGACCTAGTCTCAGAAGTTATATATCATTACTTCTGCCATATTCTAGTTGTTAAAACAGAACAATAAGTGCTCAAAAGAAGGAGAATTAGACTTCCCCTTTGAAGGAGGAGTCAAAGTGTGGACATACTTTAAAATCACCATAGTGTCTCTTGAGGATTTTGTCTATTTCATGTAAGTTGTGAAATTTATGGACATAATATTTGTCATGTTCCCTTATTAACACTTTAATTTTTCATTGAACACCCGTATGCTTACTATCTAGATTTTACCATTAACATTTTACTCTGCTTGTTTTATCACGTATCATCCATCCCGCTATTTGTGTTTTTTTTTCTTTTGCCTTTTTAACATAAGCATTGTTCTTCCCCTTTGCGTCTTTATTTCCTAGTGGATCAAACCCAGTGCGTCTCAGGGTCTGATTGGAACTCAAATGTCTTCCAGTTCTGTATGATCTGTCGAAATTATTTAACTTATAGTTCTGAGGTCATTCTTTGCCCAGATTTATGGAGTTTCACCCTATGCATGTATGGCTTAGTATTCTGTCACAGACTGAAGGGGACATCTCCCCTTCCAGATTTCTGGAATTCTCTTAATTTAGCTCCTTCCTGTCTCATATTCTGCCCTACAAATTCCAGCCACTTCTGCCTCCCCAAACTTATTTCCATCTCCTCAACTCAGCGAGACCACCATAGTCTGCCAGGGATTCCCTCTTCCTGTACCGTGAGCTAGAAAGTGTCTCCAGGCAGAAATACAAGCAATTATAGGGCTGCTTCATCTGTTTCCTTTCTCTTAGGGATCACAGTCCTGCGCCACTTGTTCAATGCCTGAAAACTGTTATTTTATGTACTTTGTCCAGTTTCCTTATTGTTTATAGTGGGAGAGTTGGGTTAGTCCCAGTTCCTGCAGAAGCAGAAATTTTATCTCATTTTACACTTCTAATACAACATGGTGGTGAAAAGAAACAACAACAAAAAAAAACCTGCTATGGATTAGAAGATCTGAATTTAAGTTCAAGCCCTGAATTGCATAAATTACTAGCCTTTCAATACCTCAACTTCTTTATCTGTTAAATGGAGATAATAATAGTACCTATCTCCTAAGATTGTTTTGAAGGTTTACTGAATTAAGCATTGTATTAGTTTACGGTAGCTACTAACAAATTAAACTGGGTGGCTTAAAACAATAGAAATTTATTGTCTCATAGTTCCAAAGGCCAAAAGTTCAAAACAGTTTCACTGGGCTGAAGTCACGATGTCAGCAGACCCACTCTCCATTGGAGGCTGTAGGGAAGAATCTGTACCTTGACTCTTCCAGCTTCTGTGGCTGCCAGCATTCCTTGGCTTCTGGTTGCATCATTTCAATCTCTGCTTCATGGTCACATTGCTTTCTCCTCTTCTGTCAATATTAAATTTCCCTCTGCCCCTTTCTTATAAGGGTGCTTATAATTGCATTTAGGGCCCACCCACACAATACAGGACAATCTCCCCATCTCAAGATGCTTACCTTAGTCACATCTACAAAGACCTGTTTTCCTTATAAGGTAACGTTTACAGATTCCAGGGATGAGCACCTGATATCTTTGGGTGGCTATTATTCAGCCCACTACAAGATAATAAAGCACTTAGCACACAGTGGTAATATTCAATATATTTAACAACCACTACTGCACAGGCTCCAACCAATCAGAGCACAATTACGAAACAGAATGGATACTGGCCACAAACGTAACAGTGGCTGAATAGCACACCTGCTCTTGTCATATATGCTAGTACCTCACACACATACTATGCATTCAATAAATATTAGTTCACCAAGGTCGAACTTTACTGAGTCATTTCTACTTTCTTTTTTAAAGTTCTGGATATGTCCTTTTATCTGTGGGATCTGCTTATCTATTTTTTCTGAGTACTTTATATATGGAGGATACTAATGTTGCCATATTTGTGAAAAATACTGTTTGCATTACATTGTGTTAATCTTTTCTAAATCTTACATTTCATAATTTCTAGATAATCTGGTCTTAATCTTCATTTTTAAATATAAACATCTAAATTGAATATATGGCTTATTATGTCTTTAGGTTATATTTGATTTAATGAAACAAATATATTGATACATGCTAACTAGGCTTTTTAAAATGTCAGATTCTTGTTCTCTAAAGTTTTCCCTTTGCAGACGAAAGAATCCTGATATTTCCCCAATGGTAAGCAAATTCTTTGTGGCTATTTTTTACTATGCTGAAATGTGAGCTTATAAAATTGAGACGTTAGTTAAATGTGAATTGGAAAAGACTATTAAAGTCATAATAGGATTGGATAGGGAAGAATGGACATCCTATTCTTCTCCCGAGACTATAGCACAGCTATGGTAGGCAGAATTCCAAAATGGCCCCAGAGATTTTCCACTGCCTAGTGTACATGCCATGCGTATTCCCCAGTACTGTGAACTTGATATACGTTACTACTGTAATTAGGTTATGTTTTATGGCACAGGGAGATTTTCTGGGTAGGCCTGATCTAAGCACATGAGTCCTACAAAAGTAGCGAGTTTTCCTGGCTGATAACAGTAGAGGAGTCAGTGATTCGAATCACAAGCAAAGACTCAACATGCCATTGCTGGTTTAAAGGAGGGAGGCACACAGTAAGGAATGTGAACAGCATCTAGGAGCCAAGAGCAACCCCTAGCTGACAGCCAGCAAAGAAACAGGGATCTCAGTCCTACAGTTAACTGCAAAGAAATGAATTCTACCAACAACCACTTGAGTTTGGAAGAAGACCCTGAGCCCCAGATGGAAAAAGCACAGTGCAGGCTGACACCTTGATTTCAGCCCAGTGAGACCCTGAGCAGAGAACCCAGTCACACCACACCCAGATTTCTGATACATTATCAGATATGCTTTTGTTCAGAGGATGAGAAGAAGAGTCTTTTACTGACCTAGTAACCCCACAGCACATCTTCAGATGAGACCATTTGTAGGGAATAGATATTTGAATTGACTAAACTCTTACCTAATACCCTGTCATTTTGTGCATCCTTTTGGGTTTCTTTTTTAGGTGTACAGTAAATAATTCTGTTGTAGACAGATTTTTTGATGTGCTGTATAAGGGCTTATGGAATAATATATTCTAGGAGAGAAGTATAATCCATCCTACTTATTTGTCATACAAACTGGTATCTGTGTGATGATGGCTCATGTGGAAACAAAATACTAACATAGATGTTTCCTAACACAGAAATTCTTAGAAACTACTGTTTATGGAAGATATTACTTAGTAAAAAATTACTTTGTCTTTTATATTTAATTAATAAATTTTCAGTTGTATACCTAAACAATTAGTAAAAATATTTACAATTAAACTAAATACCATTTGCCGCATAGGATTTTTTATAATCAGTGCAAATTGGAAAATCTGCACATTCACATTTAGTTTACCACTCTACAGTCATGTTCTGGATTTTGTTACATGTCAAAATCACAGCTCTTCACAACCTGGTTCAGGCAATATTTTATTATTCTCCACTCAACATAAAAGTATATTGTTCAGGGCTTAATTAACAACTTAGCCCTTTTCACATTTAAATCCAGAAAAATATCTTATTGCACAATTTTGAGGGCTGAAAGTACTTCATTCAACAAATGTTTCGGGGGTACTAACTATATGCAAAAGAAACAGAAACCTGTGGGAGTATAAGAAGTGTAGGACTATGTCTTACAAAAAATGATGCCCTTCAAAGAACTTAACAATTTGATTGATGAGGTAGTGGGACATGTGTAATTTATAATACCAAAGTATGCTTCGTAAAGCATCTTAGTAATCAGCATAAACAAAAAGGACTTAGGTCAAGGAAGTACTAAACGACCATATAGCATTGTGTTTTCTATTCAGTCAATTGATTAATTGTTATATAAAAAGCTTTGTGAAAGAGGTAGACTGATCCACATCTTAAATGATGGAAAGGATTTAGAGACATGAAAAGGACATGGGAAAGCTTTCCAGGAGAAGGGAATAGTGTGAATCAAGATGAAAGTGAGCACAGCATATTCATGAGGTAGTGATGAGGTAGTTGGCCTGATGAAGTTAGGGGTTGAAACTGGGGAGTAATAGAATACAGCTTCATAAGTGGGATTTGGCTAATTTATGGACAGGTTTGAAAACTAATCAACTGAGTTTGAGTTTTTTTCCAGGAAGGTCTTAGCAGCAAGTAACGGGAAGTGCTGTGAAGAAAGTGGTGTTTGGGGAGTATATAGGTGGTGTATAGTTTGGGAGGAAAGGGGGGAGACTGACATGGGAAAATCTTGCAGTAAGTCAAGTGAAACGTGATGAAGACCTGATAAGAGTTGAGTCAGAAAGAATGAACAGGAAGGGATAGATACACCAGATGCTTTGAATTTGAAGTGAATAAAGCACAAAACTTTTAGACCATGTGCTACAGGAAGGCAGTGTCTGCAAATTAACTAATTTATGTAATTTATTAGAGAACTGTGGGCCCTTGAACAAGTTTTTAAAGAAGATTCAGAAAGTCTTTCTTTTAACCCCTTCATGTTTTCATTTATACAGCAAATATTTATTGAGCATCTGTTATGTTGCAGACACTGTTCTGGGAATACAGGAATGAACTGGGGATATAATCCTGAACAAAACAGACAAAAATCACTGCATTCATTCTAGTGGGAGATACCACACAATAAACTGATAAATAAACAAAATATGTAATATAGATGGGAATAAGTACTATGGATTAAAATAAAGCAGGGAAGGGGGATAGTGAATAGCAGGAGGAGTAGGGAGATAATTTTAAATAGGTTAGTAAATGAAGGCCATACTGGGAAGTTAGTATTTGAGCAAAAACCTGATGGAAGTGAGCAAGCCAGTCATGTAGCAGTAGCTGGGAAAAGAGCAGTACAGGTAAAAGGAACCCTAATCGTAAGGCCCTGAGGACATTCCTGGTGAGGACAGAGCAGGGTTGGGTGTGGGGGTCCTGGAGGCCATTTAAATACTTTAGCTTTTACTAAATGAGATAGGAAGTCGTTGGAGAGTTTTAATCTTTGACTTACGCGTATTTAAGAGTATTCTGTCTTGGTTTATTTAAGCAAAAGCTCTTTTATTCTTTTTCTAGTTGGAAGATTTGGGTTTCTATTGCTTGTAATTGAAAAAGATCCTAGTTTATGATCCTCTGTCTTGTATTAATTATATCTGGAATTGAGCTTTAATCGTGGCACCCAAAAACATTCTCAATAACTGCTCTCCTTTAAATGACCCTCCCGCCCACCCTACACCCCACAAAGAATAGTAGGCTAGTTCCTGTTTTGAGAATAGACCCATGGTCTTTCAATATTTTTTTGAACAAGTACCCCTAAAATAACTTTGAAAAACTATGTACTTACCTCCATATTTTCAGATTGATATGGAAAACTTTTCATCATAAGTTTAAACATTCACCAATGTTGTAGTTTCTAGTAAATTGTAAATAATGACTTTTTAATAGGTTTTTAAATAACTTTTAAATCTATTTAGTACAATCTAGCTATAATAATTTGAAACCTACCATCATTCATTTAAAAATACATAAATAAGTTGTTCTTTAACAGTGGGAAATTTTTATCTCATTCTTTTTCCTACTTGAGCTCATATTTCCATTCCACTCCTCCCAGAGAATGTTGTCCTATTGAAAATACAAGCAGTCCTCACTTTGCACAGTAGTGCAGGACCATAAAAATGACCATCCAAGATTATAATACAAAGTAATCTTGATAATCACTGGGAAAAACTATAATTATCCTGCGACCTTTAAAACTCTTTTGTCAGAACATTAAAAACTCTCTTACTGTCAGTTATAAAAGTATAGGAAAATGAAAAACATAGTAAGAGCAATATTTACTTAGTATAATGCAGTTATAAACATTGGAAATTAAAGTATTTTATTTCTTTGTAAAAAGTAATTTATCAAGAGCAGTTTGAATAATTCTTGCCTTCTTTTTGTCATCAATTACAATACGGAATGACCATCTTTCTATACCTTGATGAATTGTCATAAGTTCTTTCTAAGTTTGGATCAGCTTCCAACATTTTATCCTTTGCACTTTCAATGTTGTGAGGTATCTCCACGAGTTCCTTTAATATGAAGTTTTTTCCCGGCATCACTTCTACTGGGACGCCTTCATCCTTTTTGTCAACAACAGCTTTCCTCTCTTAAATCATAAATTCACCTGCACCAAGTTCCACTGCCTGCGTATCCAGAGTCCCTCCAATGACAACAGTGTCAGCATTTCCATGGTCATTTATTCCTTCTAGAACTTCACTGTGTTCCATTCAAATTTCACTTGCAGCATTATCACTTTTTAATTCTTTGATGCCCTTTGATTTTTGTTGGCCAATGCCATCTTCCAGTGATCTATTTTTGTTCAATATTACACAGATTTATTACTAGCAGATGAGGTAAGACAACTAGAAGCTTTGCTGTCTGTATGTGAACTGCATAACAGATGCACAATGACCAATCACCAGCAACCTTGAAAGCAGAGACATGATTGGTCATTGATCATGATGCTCATCTGTTATTTATGTAGTGATTTGTGGACTGAAGAGCTAGCAGGTGAAATTTGTATTTTATGCAATTACTCACAGTTAATATACCACAGTAATTGAAATTTGAAACCTGTTTAGGGATTGGCGTTATTTAACTAAACCATGATAAATGAAATTCGTGCATACTGGCACCATTCAAAGAAAGGATTGTCCGTATATTTTTATACTTGAAAATCTTCTATTAATTGTCTCTTAAACTTCTCTACAACAAAAATGTACATAAATTAAAATTTTAACTTTTGTGGCCTTGACTTTTTTCTCTTATTTTTAAAAAATATTTATTTTTCAATTACAGTTGACATACAATATTATATTAGTTTCAGGTGTATAACATAGTGATTAGATATTTATATAACTTACAAAGTAATCACTCTGATAAATCTGGTACCCAACTGACATCATATATTCTTATTACAATATTATTGTCTATATTCTTTTTGCTATACTTTACATCCCCATGACTATTTTGTACTTCTTAATATTTTCCCCCAAAACCCCTCCCATCTGGCAACCATCCAAATGTTCTCTGTATCTATGAGTTTGTTTCTGTTTTGTTTCTTTGTTTTCTTTGTTCTTTAGAGTCCACATATAAATGAAATCATATGGCATTTGTTTTTCTCCGTCTGACTTACGCCACTCAGCAAGTACTCTACTCCATCCATGTTGTTGAAGATGGCAAGATTTCATTCTTTTTCATGACTGAGTAATATGCCATTGTATATATGTATCCCCTCTTGTTGATCCATTCATCTATTGATGGACACCCAGGTTGCGTCCACATCTTGGCCTATTGTAAATAATGCTGCAATGAACATATGGATGTATATGTGTTTTCAAATTAGGGTTTTGAGTTTCTTCAGATAAATATCCAGAAGTGGGATTACTGGGCCCTTCTTTTTCTCTTGTTATAGCCTTTGTTTTAAAGTCTATTTTGTCTGATACAAGTATTGGTACCCCAGCTTTTTTTTTTTCATGACATGTCTTTTTTCCCATCCCTTTACTTTCAATCTGTGTGTGTCTTTCAATCTGAAGTGAGTCTCTTGTAGGCAGCATATGTAACTTTTGTTTTCTTATCCATTCAGCCACCCTATCTTTTGATTGGAGCATTTTATCCATTTATGTTTAAAGTAATTGTTGATAGATATGTGGTTATTGCCATTTAATTATTCATATTTTTGATATTTCATTCATTCATTCATTCATTCATTCATTCATTCATTCATTCATTCATTTGTTTTAAAGAAGCCCCTATAACATTTCTTGTAATACTGGTTTGATGGTGATAAACTCCTTTAGTTTTTTTCTTGTCTGGGAAGATCTTTTTCTGTCCTTTGATTCTAAATGATAGCTTTGCTAGGTAGAGTAATCTTGATTGTAGGTCCTTCTTTCCATCACTGTGACTATTTTGTGCCCATCCCTTAGGCCTGAAAAGTTTCTGTTGAGAAATCAACTGACAGTCTTATGGGAGCTCCCTTTTAGGTAACTAACTGCTTTTCTCTTGCTGCTTTTAAGATTCTCTCTTTGTCTTTAACCTTTGAAATTTCAATTATGATGTGTCTTGTTGTGGGCCCATTTGGGATCATCTTGTTTGGGACTCCCTGCACTTCATGGGCTTGGATGTCTATTTCCTTCACCAGGTTAGGGAAGTTTTCTGTCATTATTTCTTCAAGTAGGTTTTCAATTCTTTTCTCCTCCATCTGGTACCCCTATGATGTGAATGTTGGTACCATTGATATTGTCTCAGAGGACCCTTAAACAATCCTCTTTTTTTAAATTTGTTTTTTCTTTTTGCTGTTTTAATTGGGTGTTTTCTGCTACCTTACTTGCTACCTTATCCAAATCACTGATTCAATCCTCTGCTTCATCTAATGTACTGTTGATTCCCTTTAATATATTTTTAATTTGAGTTATTGTATTCTTCATTTCTGACTGGTTCTTTTTTATGTTTTCTATCTCCATTTTTATGTTTCCTATCTCTTTGTTGAAGTTCTCACTGAGATCATTGAGCATCCTTATAACCATTGTTCTGAACTCTGCATTTGGTGCATTGCCTGTCTCCATTTTGTTCAGTTCTTTTCCTGGAGCTTTGCTCTGTTCCTTCATTAGGGACGTATTTCTTTGTCTCCCCATTTTGGCTGCCTCACTGTGTTTGTCTCTATGTATGTATTAGGTAAGGCTACTACCGTGTTTCCCCGAAAACATGACCTAGCTAGACAATCAGCTGTAATGTGTCTTTTGGAGCAAAAATTAATATAAGACCTGGTCTTATATTACCGTGTTTCCCCAAAAATAAGATCTAGCCAGACCAGCTCTAATGTGTCTTTTGGAGCAAACATTAATATAAAACTCGGTCTTATTTTACTGTAAGACTGGGTCAATATAATATAATATACCATACCAGGTCTTATATTAATTTTTGCTCCAAAAGATGCATTAGAACTGATTGTCTGGCTAGGTCTTATTTTGGGGGAAACACGGTATGTCTCCCAGTCTTAATAGAGTGGCCTTATGTAGTAGGTTTTCCGTGGGGCCCATTGGCGCAGTCTCCTTGGTCACTTGAGCTGGGTGCTGCAGATATATCCTTTGTGTGGGTTGCATGTGCCCTCCTGTTGTACCCTGTTTCCCCGAAACTAAGACCTAGCCAGACAATCAGCTCTAATGCGTCTTTTGGAGCAAAAATTAATATAAAACCTAGTATACATTATATTACATTATTTTATATTATAATATTATATTAAAGACTGGCTCTTAGGGCCGGCCCGGTGGCTCCGGCAGTTGGAGCTCCATGCTTCTAATGCTGAAAGCTGCCGTTTTGTTTCCCACATGGGCCAGTGGGCTTTCAACCACAAGGTTGCCGAGGTTCGACTCCTGGACTCCCGCAAGGGATGGTGGGCTCTGCCCCCAGCAACTAACAACGGCAACTTGACCTGGAGCTGAGCTGCGCCCTCCACAACTAAAATTGAAAGGACAACAACTTGACTTGGAAAAAGACCTGGAAGTATACACTGTTCCGCAATAAAGTCCTGTTTCCCTTCCCCAATAAAAATCTTTAAAAAAAAAAAAAAAGACTGGATCTTATAGTAAAATAAGACTAGGTCTTATAAAGTCCTGTTTCCCTTCCCCAATAAAAATCTTAAAAAAAAAAAAAAGACTGGATCTTATAGTAAAATAAGACTAGGTCTTATATTAAGTTTTGCTCTAAAAGACGCATTAGAGCTGATGGTCCAGTTAGGTCTTCTTTGTGGAAACATGGTAGTTGAGCCTTGGTTGCTATTTGCATGTCAGTGGGAGGGATTGACCCTTGGGCTGATTGGTTGTGAGGATTGGCTGGTGACTACAGTGGAGGAGCTGTTGTGCAGGGGCTGACCCTACAAAGCAGAATTCGCTTTAGCAGGGCTCTTGTGTCTGCTTAGTCTGTTCTTTGGGTGTGTCATCCTTGAAGGTGACCAGGTTGGGTCCAAAGCTGGCCACCAGGAGTGCTGACCTTGGTATGCCCTTGATTCTTCAGTAGTAAAAAAGTTCCAGGCTGATTAATGTTGCAATTATTATAATTTATCCAACAACATAAATACATTTAAATTAAAAGTAAATTTTATCAAAAATTATTTCAAGCTGATGAATGGGACTATTTTCTTTTTACTTAGACCATAGATCTTTGGCTGAGTATTACATACTGCTAGAACAAGAGTTTAGGATGATATTCTTGTTTTTAATTCCTATAGATACAGTCCGTAAGAAAAAGTGTTCACATAGGCAAGCAGATGGAAATGAGAGAAATTTATTACAGCAGTGCCACTCATTTTGTGGATTCTTTCCAAATTACTTGTCAAAAATCCTCTTTAATTTTTATTGCAAACAAGAAATTGGAAACTTCGTGACTTGCAAAAGTACTTGTTATCCAATCATTAGAATGTTCACTTTCTTATTTTCCAGGAAGCGTAACAAAAAGACTGCCAAGAACATAGCAACTCCAAGGCAGCCACAGACACCCATACTGGTTGTATACTGTACAACTCCAGAGGACTGTGTTCACATTGCACTCTACTTGAGTGGAATGAGCTGGAATTGTATAGTGCATAACTTTCACAGCTGTATGTGGTGGCCTTATAAATTATACCCACTATGTTTATAGTTAGTAACAACTTGTTTAATTTAGTATGTAAATGAAGTATACAAAATTTCCTGTTTATACTCACCATTTACATACCTCAATAATGATTTCACAATTAGCACATCAAACACTTAACAGCATAGCAATACTTAGTGGAAAGATGTACTAATAAGGTAAAAACAATAAGTACAATTGTTATTTTTAGAAACCAACAGTCTTGAAAAGCTTAAGTGTGATGCCAAATGGCATCCAATTCCATGTCAAGTTTAGTATGTGCCAAGAGTCAGTTATGTTTCATCTTTGTAGTAGCTCTTTATTTCCTTATGACTTGGATTCACAGATGGCACATTTGTTTTCTTGAACAGTGCCATTAATTTATTTAACTTATGAATGCTAATTATATATTTTTGAGTACATCAAAACTATTAGCATTTGCAGTGGTCTCTTCGATAAAGCATGTGGTAAAGAGGAACTGCTAGCAATACCATTCAGGACATGCCCTTTTCTTGGCAAGTTGAAGCAGTCTAATATGTACTGATATACACCACATTTTTTGGTCTTTTTTACTGACATGTAACTTAAGTTTATACACTTTTAAGCAGTAATTCACAACCAGGGAACATCAGGCAGTGGAAGCAAAAGTTTTAATTGATCTATGCAGCAATGTGAAATAATTGTACCAATGACAGTAGTGAATTCTATTATTCAAGAATCGTTTATCTCATGCTGTTATGATTCTAGAAGCCCCTACTCTGAGTTAGAGCCTATAACATTTTCTGTACATCAAACCTGTCATCACAGCCACAAACAGCATTTCCACACTTCAGTGACAAACATGGAAAGAATGCCCCATCTTCAGTCAGTCACAATCGTGTCCTTGAATGACAACACCAATAGCACTACCCATTACAAAAGATGAACTGTCTGTAATTACAGTTAACTAAAACATTAATAATCTGTAAAGAAATGTTAATAAGATGCTAATTTCCAAATTGAGGTTGTGATGGAAATTAAGTGTAAATATCCTTTCATTATAGTAGCTAATATATGCCACATCCTAAGTGACACAACCTTCTGCCACAACTTTCTGTTAGGTTTAGAAAGTATGATATTTTTTGGTGTGTTTTACAGATCAGAAAACTAAGAATCAGAAAAGGTTAGTAACTTGTTTAAGGTTACATGTGAGATAAATGGCAGAAATGAACCTTAAGCCTGAAACTAAATTTCATTTACTTTCCTTCTTTACTAAACTGTAAACCACATGTTGGATATTAAACCTTTCTTTTTTCTTCCATCTTGGGTCCAACATATATTCTTCTAACTGCAAAAAAATCACTTGATGCCTTTGATTAGAATGCAGATTCCTAGGTCTTCACCCCAAGAAGTCTGGGTGGGGTGGTGGTACTGGTTGTGGGTGCTGCATAAGCAGCATCCCACATAATTGCATTGAGATGGTCTGAGATGTGGAATTAAACTAAAACCACCCAAATGACAACAGATGCTATTTATTTGGATCTTGCTATAACTGAGTCAGCCACCATTACTTGCCTTTGGCACAGGCTCAAAGACAGGTAGGGGAGTAGAAAAGCTTTACATAAAAGTGAAAAAAAGAGGAAGGTCTGGGGTCTGCTCTGACTGGCCTGGGAAAGCTGTAGACCAGCTATTAGAAGCAGAGGGTATTTTGTGTGATTGGTTCAGGGAGCATATTTGGCTTTCTCTGGTTGGTCCTGAGTTGGAGGTAAGGGTAAAAATATGGAAGCTGGCAATCTTGACCAGTCTTATTCTGGTCCAATTGCTGCAGAGGTTGTGGTTTGGCTTCCTGGGCTGCTTATGTGGTTCAGAGTTCTGTCCTATACAGTCCAGCCATTGTCCATTTGTATGTTCTGTCTTTCATACCACACTCTGAGATACCACCCTGGGCCTCTAGTGTGCCTTTCATGCTGGTCTCCTTCCTCTCTTAAAGTGGCTAGACTCTAAGCTTCAGGACAGCCATGGGCCATCTTTCACCACTCTTTTACCAATGTCTAGCCCTATCAAGCAATCAGTAAAGTCTTGCAAATAAATGAATGAAAATATTTGATATTGGCTTTTGTTGGAACAAGAAAATGAACTTTCTGGTGTAGCACATGGACATCTTTATGTAGTTAGACTGGCTGTTGTCAGGAGGAAAGACTGGATGGAGGCTGCTCATTCCAGCTACTCTGCTCTAAATACGGTAACCTGAATCCTTGACCTTGGCTGCTCCCAGTTTTTCTCAAAGCTTCCAGGTTAACCCATAGTGTGCAAATCAACCCCAGAGGCTCCCTCCTGAGTTTTCTGCTGGAGGCGGGATGGCGTTCGTGGGAAAGCGGCAGCTACTTCTGGCATTTTGAAGACAACCTCGACCCCCGACCTTTAGGTTTGCTGCATTTTCCCCACACTTTCCCCGGCCGGGCCTGGTTGGAGCTGTTGAGAGAAGGGCAAAGGGCAGCCCCCTCTCAGCCCCCATTATGTGCTCTTAATTCAGGACTTACCGAGTTTGTCTAGAGAGAAAAATGTTTGAGTTGCGCGTGTGCGTTAGACACAGACCCCAGGAGAGGGGAAAGCGAGCGGCGGGGGCAGTCTCCTCAGGGCAACCGTCCCACCTGCTGCGGGGCGAAGCGCCCCGGAGGCTCCTGCTGGCAGCGCGGCCCCCCACCCCGGCATTCCCGCCAGGGGCCGGGAGTCCGGGCCGCGCGGGGGGCTGATCAGATGGAGGCGGGCTGCAGCCGAGGCACCAAAATAGGAGCCGCTGGTGGGCTGGAGCTGCACTAGGAGGCAGCCTCCGCCGCGCCTTTGCCAAAGATGGTCAGAGGCTCCGGAGTCGCTCCGGCTCCCGCTCCCGCTCGCCGCTAGCCCGCGGGCCAGCACCGCGTCCCGGAGTGGCCACTGGAGGTAGGTGCGGTGCGAACTTGCCGCCCGAGGCCAGCCGGCGGGCAGCGAGCAGGACCCGGCGCGGGAGAGCGAGGCCGCGCCGTCTCCGGAGCCCGCCCGCCCGCGGCGGAGGAGCAGACAATGGCCGCGCGGGCGCCGTGCTGGGCCGAGCGCGGGGCCGCCCGCGGCGCCCTCCCCACACCTGTGCGGCGTCCCGCGTCACCGGGCCCCGCGGGCGGCCTGCGGGCGGGAACCCAGGCGCGGGGCGCGCGGAACCCCTGCGGCACCGCGGGGGAGGGGCGCGCGGGGGCGGGGGAGGGGGCGCGCGGGGGCGGGGGAGGGGGCGCCCCCTCCCCCGCCCCCGCGCGCCCCTTTCCTTTATCTCCTGCCTGCGGCAGAAAGGCACAAGATTTTCCTTTTCTGAGACTTCTTTTTGTCGCATTGTATTTCGATCATTCCTCTTAGCATCTCGAACTGACTTGAATTGGGGCCGAACAGAGATGGCCAAAGTCCGGCCTCGGGTGGGGTGACCCCCGGACACTTGGTTTGCCAGGTGTGGGATGTCTGTCCGACTGTGAGCTCGGGGCCGACTGTGGAGACTGGGTAACTGGGGCAGCAAATCAGTATTTCTTCCAGAAAGGACTACTGAAAAATCCGGGGGCTTCGTTTCAGATTCCGAGCTACCCTGAGTTTAAGGTGACCACCATATACTTCATCATATAGTCCGTCCACATTTTGCATTTGTTGCTTAGAATGTTGAAGTTGGTCTAGTTTTGCAGTATATTTGATGCCAGTCAATCATGATAATATTGGAATATTTAGCATTGATTATTTGAGGTTACATGCGAAATTAAAACCATGTTTATTGTTTCATATTTATTGCAGCCATGGCTCTAAAGGGACAAGAAGATTACATTTACCTTTTCAAGGATTCAACGCATCCAGTGGATTTTCTGGATGCATTCAGAACATTTTACTTGGATGGATTATTTACTGATATTACCCTTCAGTGTCCTTCAGGCATAATCTTCCATTGTCACCGAGCTGTTTTAGCTGCTTGCAGCAATTATTTTAAGGCAATGTTCACAGCTGACATGAAAGAAAAATTTAAAAATAAAATAAAAATCTCGGGCATCCACCATGATATTTTGGAAGGCCTTGTAAATTATGCATACACTTCCCAAATTGAAATAACTAAAAGAAATGTTCAAAGCCTCCTTGAAGCAGCAGATCTGCTGCAGTTCCTTTCAGTAAAGAAAGCTTGTGAGCAGTTTTTGGTAAGGCACCTGGATATTGATAATTGTATTGGAATGCACTCCTTTGCAGAATTTCACGTGTGTCCAGAATTAGAGAAGGAATCTCGAAGAATTCTGTGTTCAAGGTTTAAGGAAGTATGGCAACAAGAAGAATTTCTGGAAATCAGCCTGGAAAAGTTCCTCTTTATCTTGTCCAGAAAGAATCTCAGTGTTTGGAAAGAAGAAGCCATCATAGAGCCAGTTATTAAGTGGACTGCTCATGATGTAGAAAATCGAATTGAATGCCTATATAATCTACTAAGCTATATC
Organism: Rhinolophus hipposideros; assembly: GCF_964194185.1. Taxonomy (NCBI): domain Eukaryota; kingdom Metazoa; phylum Chordata; class Mammalia; order Chiroptera; family Rhinolophidae; genus Rhinolophus; species Rhinolophus hipposideros. The sequence goes on from NC_138052.1 coordinate 46,727,908, forward strand.
AACATAGATATAGATCCAGTATATTTAAAAACAGCGTTAGGCCTTCAAAGAAGCTGCCTACTAACTGAAAATAAGATACGATCTCTAATATACAATGCTTTGAATCCCATGCACAAAGAGATTTCCCAGAGGTCCACAGCCACAATGTATATCATTGGAGGCTATTACTGGCATCCTTTATCAGAGGTTCACATATGGGATCCTTTGACAAATGTTTGGATTCAGGGAGCAGAAATACCAGATTATGCTAGGGAGAGCTATGGTGTTACATGTTTGGGACCCAACATTTATGTAACTGGGGGTTACAGGACGGATAACATAGAAGCTCTTGACACAGTGTGGATCTATAATAGTGAAAGTGATGAATGGACAGAAGGTTTGCCAATGCTCAATGCCAGGTATTACCACTGTGCAGTCACCTTGGGTGGCTGTGTCTATGCTTTAGGTGGTTACAGAAAAGGGGCTCCAGCAGAAGAGGCCGAGTTCTATGATCCATTAAAAGAGAAATGGATACCTATTGCCAACATGATTAAAGGTAAGTGCAGATTACGTTTATTCTGTATTTTTTAGGTGTTGGGCCATTGGTCTTGCTTCTCTTGAGATAACTTTTAAAAGAATTTATCACTTTGGAATGCTATCTAGGAATTATAGTAGATTATACAAGTAATTTACAGAATGTTCCAAGTAAAAACATAATGTAGCTTGTTTGAGTTATGTGCTTACAGTGCACTACTCAGGCTAGAAAAGATATATCATTTATATTAGAAAGCAGTATAATTCATTCTACTTACTCTACAGCTTGTTTTGAGCCTAGATCTTGCTTTGACTCTTAAGAATTTATATCTAAGTCAAAGGCTAAACAGAGAAAGCTGGGTAGTTTTATTTGTGTTTATTTATTTATTTTGGCTTGCTTTTTATTATGCTCTTAAATATTCTGCTTTTTCCTTTCATCATTTGATCACCTCTCTTTTAAAAGGTCTTTTATTAAATTCTTGAAAGGTCTGGTCCCTGCAGGGTGTAACAAATTACTTTCTCTCAAAAACTAAAGACAAATAGCCACTGCTTTTCTGATTCAAGTCTTGTCTCATAGAGTAAAAGAGAGGGGCAGATTCCGTATCCTCCCTTACGTGGCCCCCAGAGCGAGGCACGTTATTGTGTCTCAGTATCTGTCTGATGAATACGGTAGTTTCTGCTGTTTGGCACTAGATTAGCCTTGCTCTCCTTCCCTCCCACTGGAAAAAAAGTTAAACTGGAATCGTATTTAATTACATGTGTTCATTGGTGCTGGGGAGTTGCACAGAAACAACTGGTAGGTTGTTACCAAATTTGTGTCATTTCATCCCCAGTGTTTCTTCCCAGGCCTTTCTGTTTCTTTTTTAACACTAGTGAGGGTGTGGGAATCTGACCTGGTGTGGGAATCTGACCTGGTGTGATCCATGGATGACAAGCAGGAAGCCTGAGAAACAGAATGGTCTTGTGATCAGGCACACTGCTTCTGAAGCCAAACTGCCTGGGTCCAAATCCCGACTTCCACTTCCTTGCTGGTGAGCTTGGGCAAATTATTTAATCTCCTTGTGCCCCAGTTTTGCCATCTGAATAATGGAGGTGACAACATTATATAACTTAGGGTTTTGAGAGAATGAAATGAATTTATGCAGGTGAACTGCTTAGAACAGTGTCTGGCACAGAGTGAGCACTCAGTAAGTGTTAGGCATTGCCTTCATGAGCATCATTATAGAACGTGTCAGCTCTGATAGGGCAGAAGTAACTCTCATATTAAATCATGACTGCTGTCTTGCATGCCCAAAAATTCAGCAGTGGGTGGATGGGTGGGAGAAGGTGGCTTAAAGTCCACTGCTATTGTTGCTCTGGTTTTTGACTGCCTGAGCATGTCCCCCACTTACGGATTCTAGGTCTCCTCTCCAAGGTGGTTCTAAATGTCCTGTCTGATGCCTCTTCCACAGAAGAAAAAAAGGACATTGGAAATATTTTAGCAGCTGTTGCAAACCTGGATACATTTCTGACTCTGTTTCTTAATGATGAGATAAGTTTCAATGGTTTTGTAGTTTACGGTACATTTCTTTGAGGATGGAAATGTATTACTTTGCCAAAATTTTGTTAAATCATTTGAAACAATGCTTGCTGATGAGAAAATGTTGCAATGGTGTATGCACCGTGAAAGAAAGCCATATGTGTACTTGACTCAGCCATGAGTGGAATGGGAGACCCTCATATGCCAAAGTCCTCCCCCACCTGCCAGCTGGGTCTGACATTACGATTTTTTTTTTTTTTGCTTTTATCTTGAAGGTTTGATTCTTCGTTATATCTAGTCATCCCAAGGAAGGGTAACTGTGGGGACAGAGTCCCAGAGAGCAGTTTCCAGGCTCTCGTCCTCACATGGAAAGGTGCGGGCTCGGGTAGTAGATGGTCATCAGCTGTGACTAGTTGGCCATCAGCTGTTACCAGTTAGCCATTAGCCACTGATATAACTGCCTTGGTACGCGGGTTGTTTGCTGGGTTGGCAGTGAAGCGGATAGCGGATTGCAGCTAGCACGTGCACTTAGCGAGCAGATTACATTGCGGCTCATGTTGATCCTACTTCCTGTGTCTTGCGCGGCTGTCAGCGAGACTAGGGTGCGGGAAGACCCCTCGTTGGGGTACTGACAGATGTTTGCTTTTGTGTCTCGACCAACCGCCATCGAGAATACAGTGGTATGACTCCCCTATCTATGGCTCCGGCGTTGTTCCTTTTTGGCCTCACCATATCCTGCGTTTTTGTGTTGTGGGGGCAGGAGCTGAGTCCCTGCATTACAGTCACACTTTTGTCAGTTATGCATTTTGGGCTAGTACTGGTTCCAGTGATCAGACTCATGCTGAACTTTTAGTTTCACATTTTTCTGTAGAAATAATAACATTTTTCCCAATTTGTTTTATTTTGTAGTCTTGAAGTGAACTAGCAGTTTTCTCTGGTAATGAGAACTTAAATTGGGTAGAATCAAATTTCAAATTCATTTCCTTTTTTGGTTCAGGAAGATACAGAGAAGAAATAGTTGGCTGTTTAGGAACTCCTAACACGTTTCCCCCCCCCCCCCCGCCCATAACTGCCTTGCTTATAAACTCACTTTTGTTTTAGAGTAGAAATAAACAAGGAGATTAAACTGCACCCCTGCATGTAGCAGTGCTAAAAGTTTGTTGAAAGACTAAACCGACTTTTCAACTAAAATGAACCTCATCATTTTTCTTCCCTCTTCTTGTTCCCCTGCTAAAACTATTTTCTCCTCCTCTGTATTTTTCAATGGCATCAACATTTCCCAATTTTGCAAGCTCAGGATTTCATAATGCGTCTTGTTTGTGTCCAACTCAGTCAGTTATCAGGGCTTATCTGTTTTACCTGTGTCTCTTGTCACTTTGCCCTTCGCTTTATACCCAAAGCCCCTTCTAACGCAGACCCTTAACACATTGCACCTGGATCAGTTCTACCTTTCTACCTTTGTAATCCCTCCCTTGCTTTGTTTAAAAAGCTTGAAAATCCTGCTGAATTAAGTCCAGATTTCTTAGTTGGGCATCAGGATTCTTTGCCATGTGGCTCTAACTTACCATGCCAATTTTAATTCCCACGAGACAACCCCAGGTATGCCAGAATCAAAACTGCTACTTGGATTGCCCAATAAGCATTTGCACTTGCCTTGCCTCATTTAGAATGGCTTCCTCTAACCTCTACCTGCCAAATTCCTACCCACTAAGGCCGAGGTCAAATTTTGCCACCTCCTGCCATGATTTCCCTAGTCAAAAGCAATGTCTCCTTGCTCTAAACAACCACAGCTCTGTACCCTGTGTTCTAATTATTTTTGTAAATGTCTCACCCTCTTTTAAGAGTGCAAGGAGCTTTTCTTTTTTATTCTTCAGTCCCTCGGATTACATGCCTTATGTGAATAATAACAAAACCAATATGGTATTCATCGTAAAACAGAATGAAAGATCAGCTGAAAATGTGATTTTAATGTGATTTTACTTACCCCAGGCGTGGGAAATGCTACTGCCTGTGTCTTACATGAGGTTATCTACGTCATTGGTGGACACTGTGGCTACAGAGGAAGCTGTACCTATGACAAGGTCCAGAGCTACAATTCAGACATCAACGAATGGAGCCTCATCACCTCCAGTCCACATCCAGGTAACAAAATACTGTCAGTAGTACATGTTGTGATACAGCTTATCAGCATAAGAGATGGCTACAAATGGGCTGGAAATAAAAAATACTACATTTATAGTAGACTACACATGGTGTAATTAAAAGGCTCAAAATACTCATATTTCCATGTAACAATAATCACAATGTAGATTATTCAGATTAGATCATGTCTTTAAATACTTTCCTTCATGTCTTTATACTACATGTATTTTAAGCCTGTGTGGTTAAAAGTAGTAGTTTTTAAAAATTTTTTTCACTTAGATTCTTTTTTGTGTGTTTCATATTCCTTATGTGCTTTCATTTACATATATTATATAAAACACAATTTAAAAAAAATTTTTTTATTGGGGAATATTGGGGGACAGTATGTTTCTCCAGGGCCCATCAGCTCCAAGTCATTTTCCTTCAATCTAGTTGTGGAGGGCGCAGCTCAGCTCCAAGTCCAGTCGCCGTTTTCAACCTTTAGTTGCAGGGGGTGCAGCCCACCATCCCGTGCGGGAATCGAACCGGCAACTTTGTTGAGAGCTCACGCTCTAACCAACTAAGCCATCCGTCCACCCCTCCGGAAGCTCAGCGGCAGCTCCTTGTCTTCATTCTAGTTGCGGAGGGCGCAACTCTCTGGCCCAAGTGGGAATCAAACCGGCAACCCTGTTGTTCAGAGCTTGCACTCTAACCAACTGAGCTATCCGGCCCAGATTTTTTAAGCAGTTAAACACTATTTTTATAAGCCCCAAAACACAATTTTTATAAGCAGTTAAAAAGCACTAGTCTAACAAATAGTTGGGAAGGATACCTGTTGATTAAGTTCAACAGAAGATGGTTTCTTCTTTTAGAAGCGTGGTCTTTCTGGGTTTCAATAACTGTTAAGCACTCACTCCTACGGTGTGCAGAGCCTCACGTTGGCCTCATTTTAGCAATCATAAAGGGGACGTGTTGTCTGCCCACAAGGAATGGCCTGCCTTCTGTGGTGTCTTTTGTTCTTTGACTTGTCTCTTTGTGAAGAGCTCGGGGGAAGCATAAGCTATAGCCTGTTAGTTATGTTTAAGTTTTTTTCATTAGAAAAGATTCATATCACCAAATCACTATACTACTTTTGAGTCCTTTTCCATATAGCATCACTTCTAAGTGGGTTACTGGAGAGCATAATTGAAATTCACAAGCTTGACCTATCTGAGAGTAATAGAAACAGGTAACCTTCTTGAGCACTTTTCATAAGTTAGGTATTGACTAAGCACTTTGCATGTAATATTACCTTAAATTCTAACTACAACCCTATGAGTAGGTATTGTTTACCCCTGTTTTACATATTTGGAAATGGAGGCTTAGAAAGGATAAGTAACTTATCCAAGGTCACACAGTTTGGAAGTGGTGGACCAGGACTCAGTTCAGGCGGTCTGATTGCGTAAACGGTGCTATAACCACTAAGCAACCTGCCTATTTTTTTTTTTTTTTAAGTTTAATGTATTTTAATAGCAAACTTGCAGGAACAGCACAGAAGACAGACAACATTAAAAACATGTACTTGCATGTAGGATAACTCAGTTAGAAAAGTATAGCGAATGAATGGAATCTACTGTATGATAAAAATGCTACAAACACCATTTAGTTGTCATCAATAAGAAATTTACTTGTTTTAAAAAAATCCAAATGCTGGCATTGTCCGGAAAAATTTAACAGGTTTATTTATAATTGTTATAAAGTTGAACTGCTGAAACTTGTTCACTGAAACTTTTGACTTGCATTAATGCTTTGTCCCGCATTTATATTAAAAATTCACACACAAATGAAAATGGAAAAACTGCCAATACCTGATTTCTGTCCCCTATTTTTCCACTTGCAATCGTATACTTAGGTACCTTTTGACCCCATGGGAAAAAAAAAATAACTAACATTCAGAACTACCAATAACAGGAAGAAGAGAAATTTTTTTTTTTTTTAAAGAATGAAATGTTTCCCATCATAGTGGATTCTTAAACACGTTCTCCACGTATGCGGCGTGCTAGCTGGATGTCTTTTGGCGTAATTGTTACACGTTTGGCATGGAGAGCACACAGGTTGGTATCTTCAAAAAGGCCAACCAGATAGGCCTCACTTGCCTCCTGCAAAGCACCAATAGCTGCACCCTGAAAGCGCAGATCTGTTTTGAAGTCCTGAGCAATTTCTCGCACCAGATGCAGGAAGGGAAGTTTGCGAATCAGAAGTTCAGTGGACTTCTGATAACGTCTAATTTCACCGGGTGCCACGGTACCAGGCCTCTAACGATGAGGTTTCTTCACCCCTCCAGTAGAGGGCGCACTCTTGCGAGCGGCTTTTGTCACCAGTTGCTTCCTGCGTGCTTTACCACCGGTAGATTTGCGGGCAGTCTGCTTTGTACGAGCCATGGTATAGAGACCTCCTTACTTACCCCCCTTCTCCTTCGGCTGGAGCTCGGCGAGCTAGAGGCGGCGCTGGCGTTAGAGAGTGACGGCGGCCCTGCCTATCCTTAAGGAAGCAGACTGTCCTGCTTTTGACCAGTGTGGCTAACACCCGCATCTCAGAAATGTCATCTCACAGTTTACATAGAGCAGAGCTGAATCTGGTGCTGTATCTCCATATGCCATGAGCTTTACACAAGAGACTTCAGCTGCAGGCTGTCCTGGCTCAGAAGACCTCATGGAATGGGTAGCTTCTGTGTCCTAGTAGCCCAGATGTATTATTCCAGACTCCTCACCACTTTCTGTTACGACCAATGAAGTTATAAGGAAAAGTATTAGGTTGGTGCAAAAGTAATTGCAGTTTTTGCAATTATTTTTAACCTTTTAAACCGCAATTACTTCTGCACCAACCTACTAATAACAGCTCACCCTGAGTAGTAGCTAACATTTTATTCAGTGAGTATGTGTCAGGCACTAACTAGTCCAATAATTTTCCATGTATTAATCTATTTAAATCTCACAGCAATCCTATGAGCGAGGTGCTATTGTTGATCGCATTTATCATTTCTTTTTTTTTTTTTTTTTTTTTTGTTGAGAGCCCACTGGCCCATGTGGGAATCGAACCGGCAGCCTTCGGAGTTAAGAGCACGGAGCTCTAACCACCTGCGCCACCGGGCCAGACCTATCATTTCTATTATCTAAAGCACACAGAGAGTAAATACATTGCTCAAGGTCAGCCAGCTAGTGCTTCTTAGAGGTGAGGTTCAAATCCAGGCAGTCTGGCTGGGAGCACCATGCCCTCAGTAACCACACTTAGATCATCTGCTCCTCATGTTCACCATGAGTTAGTTATTACTCTGAGTTATCTTTACAAAGAAAATCCAATATAGTATGAAGAGTCAAATTAACCAATTAGAGGGCAATTATTTACATTACAAATTTAATACATGTTTCGTAAAGGGGTTCTTTTAAAAGTAAATATCCCACAGCATATTTAAGTTGATATATAACTTATTAACTGCTTGCTTGAGAGTCTAAAAGACAGTGAGACTTCAAACAGTGTGAAAAGCCATGGAAAATTGAAAAATCAATCAGAAATAAATATTAAATTACAGTATAAATCAGTGGGAACTTATCATTCTATTTGTAAAATCTTGATTTACATTGGACTTTTTCCTGAAGTAAGATAAAAAACAAAGTTATCAAATTAGCACCCTGCATGGTATATTCTCTTTGGCTCTGACAGTGTTTAAAACATTTTTTAACTGGCTTGTTACCACTACTATTTAAAATTCAGGAGATTTCAAATAAAAATCATGATTTCTGGATTTTAGGAAAATGAGAAGAACTGGCAGCCTCAGACCATATTCCATTCTGGCAGCGATCATTGGGGTCAAATAGTGGCAGTTTCCTTTAGAAGAGGCTTGTGTGCACCTTGTCACCACAGTCTGTCCCATTCTCATCATGTCACAGACCTAGGGGGCCTTGTGCTGATCTTTTCTTACCCCTAGCAGGCTTCATTCAGCCATTCTGTTACCTCCTGAGCCTTTAGAAGCATTTGGATCTACAGCTTCTGAATTAGCACAAGATATGCTGCTTAGGTATTTTAGGAGCACCGCCTGAGGAACAAAAATGTCAGTCTTGAGCTTGTCAACCTTACAGTATACATAACTTAGATTGCAAAGAAATCATTACTGTTAAAATGTAATATAAATGTTATCTTTTTTTCCTTAATGCCTTTAAAAGGCAGTAGCTTTGTAAATTGAAAAACAGGGGACTATAATTCCATTAAATTCAAGATAACATTTATTGAGACTTTACCTTGGGAAAGATATCATTCTAGTTATTATATAAGATACAAAGATGATTAAGGGCTAGTCTCTACTGTGACAGGAACTCAGAATCTAGTAGCAAATATGCATTCATAAGTGGACTACAAGACAATCTTATAAATAAGTGCTATTGAACTTGAGGATAGAGAGAGCTTGAGTCTGATTAAGGGGAATCTAGCAATGTTAGAAGCTTCCAGGAATAGGTTGTTATGATTTGGGACTTTTTAAAGAATGGCTGCAATTAGGGAAGGTAGTTTTTGAGGGAGGGTTTTCTGGCAGAGAGTTAGCCAATGAAGGAAGGCAGAAGGGAAAGTTTGAGGTTTATTCCAGTACCTGGGAGTAAGTGTATACGAATGAGATGTAAGAGGGCAGAATGAAAGAGAGGATGGGAGAGTTCAGTTGAGTATATCATGGAGGGTTTCGAATGGTAGTCAGGAGAATTTAAAAAAAAAATAAAGAACTGCCAAAGGTTTCAGAGCAAGAGAACTGTGTGATCAGTTCTAGTTTTAAGAAGAGCGCTCCTTTTAGAATAGATTCGGAGAAAGACAGACTGCAGGGAGATCTGCAAAAACTATTGGTAATAAACCAGGTGGGAAATGCTGAAAGCCTGAAGTGGTAGGAGTGGAAAACGAGCAGATGTGAGGAATGTTATAAATTCAACATTGATTGAATTGGTAGTGATTGTAACCTTGACTGATTGGATATAGGAGATGAGGGAGAGAAAGAAGTTGACAGTTATTCCAGGCCTCTGTTTGGTTGATTGGGACGATGGGGAGCATTGAAGGAGCAGCCAGTAGGAAGGGAGCAGTGGAGAGATGATGAGCTCAGTTTTGTAGTTAAATGTGAAAAACTAGTTGGATAACCCAGAAGAGCTGTCCAGCAGTTGGTCTGCAGCTCAGGAGGAAGAGTGCAGCTAAATATAGAGATGTGGGAGTTGTTTGCTTGGAGATGATGGCTGTGGGTGTGGAAATGAATGAGATGCCTTCAGAGGGTGGGATGAACAGTACAGCTATGGGCAGAATCTTGGAAAATAGCAGGAGTGAAGGGATAAGCTGAGGAAAAAGAATGCATGAAGAACAGGGAAGAAGCAGTAAGTGATTAAGGAGAAAAACCTGTGGAGAGCTGTGTCAAGTCAGGAGAGAGCTGTCTCCTGGATCTCCTGTTTATTTACTTACCTAATCGTGGGCGGTGGCTTAAGCTCTTGGATCTTTCCAGTAAAATAAAGAAGCTAGGTTAGATAAACTGTACAGGTCTGTTCAGTGGCAAAAGTCTTTAGGAAAAAAATGTAAATCATTTCAGTGGATATGGAATACCTGGTAATATTGTGGTTGTCTCTGAATTCCCTACATGGCTTTGTTCATATCACTCATGTAACACTGAATACAGACTCATGTATTTATAGTGAATGTTTTCTTGTAAACTCTGAGCCATGACAGATGGTGCCATTCCCATGCTTGGTTTAAAATTGTTCATTCAGGGTGGGGGGAGGGAGATGAGGGTGAGCAGGATCAAATATATGATGATGGAAGGAGAACTGACTCTGAGTGGCGAACACACAATGGGATTTATAGATGATGTAATACAGAATTGTACACGTGAAATCTATGTAATTTCACTAACAATTGTCACCCCAATAAATTAAAAAAATGTAACATGCACCTTATAGCTTTAAGAATTAGGCATTCTTTTAAGAAGTAAATATAGTTTTTTAACATGTTTTTTTTTTTTTAATTCATTCATTCATTTGTCCAACCGCTATTTGCTCAGCGCTTCCTACGTGCTATGTACAACGTTAGGAGCTCACTAAACAAGACACAATCCCTTGACCTCAATAGCTTCGTAGTGTGACCAACAAGAAAAAAGGCAGTTACAGCTGAGGAAGAAAAAGTTTCCGTCAACAAACAATAACATAACATTATGTTGTATTAGGGTAAGGGGAAAAACTATCAGGAATCACTTTATTTTAAACATTTTTACTGCTATAGAAAGATTGAGATACCTCTCTTAACAAAAGAATTACAAATTGAGGATTTTTTGGTAAACTTTGAATAATTTAAGAAAAGCCTAGTAAGCTCATTGTCCATTCACATCAACTGATAAAATTTTTGAATCGTTAATTTTCGTAATAACCACTTGATGGAATGATTCGTATAATTTATATAAACAATGTTTCATAAGTACTGAAATCAACTAAATCCTATTAAAAATTCTACCTGTACATAACTGGAAAGTAGCAAATGGATTTTTCAGAGGTAGGAGGAATCTTATTTTCTTGGATATCAGAAACTTGAGAACAACAGTAAGTGGACTCAAAACAAAAGTGCCATCTTCTGAGACTTTTTCTTAGTGTTCAAAACCTAAATAGCAAGAGCTTTACTGATAAAAATTTGTCTTCCATTCTGAAAGGGGAAATCGCATTTCTGATTGTACATTCTCTCTTTCTAAAGAGGGGCTTACAAGCTTTTATTTTATTCCACAAAATAATGGGGGCACATATTTGGCCACAGAGGGTACATTCATTTATTGTTCCAACAAACATTTATTGAGTCCTTACAAGGTGCCAGACACTTGCCATTCCCCAGCTGGGAATGCAGCAGTAGGTAGGGCATAGTCCTGCACTGTTGGAAGGGAGAGTGAGACAGTAAGTAAGAAGCATACCAGACAATGAGAAGTGGAGAGAATTAACATCGTGTGATGTGGTAGAGATGCCTGACTGACCACTTCAGGTTGGATTGTCAAGGAAGGCCCCTCAGAGGAGATGACAGTAAGATGAGACCTGAATGACACGAAGGAGACAGCTGTACAAATATCTGGGCAAAGAAGAGATGTCCAGGCAAAAGGAACAGCTCAGTAATGGCAGAAAATGGCAAATAAACAAATACATCTTCATTTATTTGCTGTAATATTAGTGCCACTGACAAATCTTGCTCTTCCTTCAGGTCTGCAACTAGAAGTATTTACAAGATGGGATCAAAATATACGGTGAATGTTTAAATAAAAAAAATAATTTATTACAGTAAAAGACACATTGCCATTAACCCCCCTCACTTCAAACACACGTATCCCAATGTCCTTGCCACTTCCTGGAACAGTTCTGGAAGTCCTCTTTCGTGAGTGTCATTAGTTGCGCTGTTGTTACTGCTTCCATGTCCTGAATTGATGCAAAACATTTACCTTTCATGGTCATTTTGACTTTGGGAAAGAGCGAGATGTTGTACAGTGCCAGATGCGGTGAATAAGGTGGATGAGGACACACTGTAATGGTTTTACTTGACAGGAATTGTCGTACCAGACACGTACGTGTGACATGGAGACTTTCTGTTTTGATCAAAAATATGTAAATGCTGCTGCCCAGTGCCATCCAACCGAAAGGCAGGGATCGTCAATACAGGAAGCAGCGCTTTGAACCCTAGAACAGTGTGACAAGTTTCAGCTTGTTCCATGCAGTCAGTCAGGTGTGAGCTACAGTTGAGAGAAGATGTGTTTTAAAATGTGCCATAAATCATCATCATGACAGTGCTCCGTGTCACACATCTTCTGGTGTACAGCAATTTCTGTGAAATAAAAACATCACGGTGGGTCCTCATCCACCTTATTGACCGGATCTGGCTCTTTGCAATTTCTGGCTCTTCCCCAAAGTCAAAATGACCACGAAAGATAAACATTTTGAATCGATTCAGGACATGGAAGCAGCCACGACAGTGCAACTAATGACACGAAAGAGGACTTCCAGAACTGCTTCAGAAAGTGGCAAGGACGATGGAATAAGTGTGTTCAAAGCGAGGGGGAGTATTTTGAGGGGGATTAATGGCAGTGTGTCTTTTACTGTAATACTTTTTTTTTTTAATTTAAACATTCACCGTATTGTTTGATCACACCTTGTAAGTATAATCTTATGGTTGATATTCCCAGAGAAGGAACTCACTGGCTGGTAGTGACGTTAGAAATGCGGGCGTGGAGGAAACACCGGGCTGGGACTAGGGTGAGGCACGTGAGTCGCTGGAGGCACAGAGTTAAAGGCATCGCTCAGAGTGAGAGCCTCCTTGCGTTTCGCAGTGTGCGCCTCACTTGCCTCACCTAGTCCCAGCCTTGGCAAGAAGGAAGAGGAAGTGAAGTTGCAAAAGATCTTGCTGCGTTGAAGAGCCAGCAGATTTGGATGTGCATGGGGCAGATCAATAAAACGGGAAAAATTAAAACAGCCTGCAAGGCAGACCCCGTGGAGGCAGACGCCCATCTCCACCTCACACAGCAGTCAGTCCTCTGCCTTCGAGCACCTTTCACAGCTTCTGAAGATGATAGACTACAGTTCCCCACTAATATGGTTGTGTGTTTTTCTAACTTCCTGTGTCCTTAACTTGACCAGCAGTATAAGAGAGGCAAGCAAGGTAATCCGTGGGACACCTGTGGCAACAGACAGGCCAGATTGCCTGCCACCGGTTACAGAGATAGCTGCTAAGACTTGAGGGAACCTACACCAGTTACCTGGAATGTCTTCATGTCGGAGGGACTTGACTGCTACCATCCTTTACCCAGAGCTGTAGAATAAAAGACGTCTATGCTGGGTAATCCCCAGAAGGGTGGTCTGAGGATGAGTTCCTCCCTAGCGTCCTGCAGAGGCAGCTTAATGATGACCTGAGAGAATGGCAGGAGCAGGTCACCTGAATCAGGTGAGAGGGAATGGACCTTAAGGCCCGGTGTTGCAGGAGTGCGCTGAGATCAAAATGTCCTAACTACTCTATTTTTGTATGCTAAATTGTAAAGGATTATTACATCACTGCCCTAGGGTATCTCTTTTGTTTGTTATCCTAATAAAATCTGCTTTTTTTTTTTTTAATAGAATATGGATTGTGTTCAGTTCCATTTGAAAGTAAGCTCTATCTAGTTGGTGGACAAACTACAATCACGGAATGTTATGACCCTGAACAAAATGAATGGAGAGAGATAGCTCCCATGATGGAAAGGAGGATGGAGTGTGGTGCCGTCATCATGAATGGATGTATTTATGTCACTGGGGGATATTCCTACTCAAAGGGAACTTACCTTCAGAGCATTGAAAAATATGATCCAGATCTTAATAAGTGGGAAATAGTGGGTAATCTTCCAAGTGCCATGCGGTCCCACGGATGTGTTTGTGTGTATAACGTCTGATTGAATCCATAGAAATGACCAAGTAATCACTGTTTTTGGTGTCGTAAAAAAATGTAGGGTTTGGAGTATCTTGCTTGTTCTTGTGGACTGGTACATAATGGGTAAATTCTCATTCCTAACCCCCACTCTACACCATAACCCAATGATGAATGGTCAAGAAAACTCTTAGGTATATTTACAATTGAATCAGTGGGGTTAACACCTATAATCTCTGCTTTTGAAAGGTGATACAGAATGTTGAACACATGGTAGGAGGTGAAATGCCTTTGTAGTGAATTTTTTCTGGTAGCATGAACACTGGGTATTTGAAATTTAAGGAGGGAATCTTCTCTACCTCTACAAAATCAAATCACTTTAAAAAAAGGGTTTTTTCCTTTGTTGTATGTATAACTTATTGTTGTTGTTCTTTATTTACTGACTACCACAGATATACAAGATACTGTGCAAAAGTTCATTACTATTCAGAGTTTACAAACTAAATTTAAAAGAATGGCAAATCTGAAAAATTGCAGAGAAATAGTCAAATATTTGTTGATACTAAAAGCTATTTTTAATTTTCAGCTTTGATGTGCATTACTAGGTTAAGTATCTTTAGTTTAAGCATGTTGGAAAATCCTCTTTATTCTTAAATATAGACATGTCTGCATATAAAATTGAATGTTAGAGTCAGAAAGCATGTAGAACAAATTGTGATATAGTAGAAAATAACCTTGTTGAGAAGAAATTTGCATTGATTTCCCAGCTCTGCCACTAACTAGATTTTGTAACTTCAATTGAGTCACTTAACCTCTCCTCAATGAGAGCTTTCTAACCCACGCACACTGGCACTTTGGGTCACAAATGTGCCTCAATAAGGATCCTCATAATTCTTGGAGCATCCAGAGGTGGCCAGGGTGGCTGGGCTTCTGGGCCAGAACACCTTTGTCCATTTTCTATAACTTTGTCCATGTGTGCCATAACTTCAGAAAAGTTGGAAAGCATTGCTTAACTCATCTAAACTTTTAGTAATTTGTTAGATGATCTAGCCACACTCTTCATTTTTTCTACAGAGGCTATTTTTAACTTTAAATACAGAAGTTTAATATTATCTAACCCCTCTGATTTTATTTTTTTAATTTTAGAAAGAAACTGTTTTATTTCAGATGGCATTTTAAGTAGATACAACCCTTTGGGATTGTAACATGGTACTACATAAAAACAGCCATAAAAATGACCATATCTTTCTCATAAATTCTACTCCTAGATTTGTAACCTAAAGAATAATATAAAAACCAAAATGAAAAAGGTAAATGCACAAGGAGGTTTATGTCTGCCTTATTTATAATAGCATAAAATTGGAAATACTGTACATTGCAAAGAAGAAAGTGGGCTAATAAAAAGTGAAGTATCACACTACCATTAAAGTAATTATTTGCACGACTGTAGAACTATGGACGTGTCTGTGATATGTAGGTAAAATAAGCACAATATAAAGTAGTATGCACACTATGGTTTTGTGACTGTAAAATCTTTATGCATGTGGAAGGTAATATGCAAAACTGAAATTCATTGTGTTAGTGTAGGGGAATATGGAATGATTTGTAATTTATTTGAATGGTTTTCTTTAATACTACTTTGTATTTTCAATAAAAATAAATCAATCACTGTGTATGTTGTTAACACTGCTTGATTTGGGCCAGTTGAGTTGAAGGACAGTCTGAATTAGTAAAACAATTGAATTATAGACTATTTCAATCTACAATTGAATTACACACCATTTTATTGCTCTTAAGAACATTTAGCAATTAATGTTGCCCAGTAGTACTTTAGAGATCTGTTTTGTAAAGTAGATGAGAACCGTTGCACTCATCTGCCCCTCCTTTTACTTATGTAGGTCCTATAAAATTTTGACTCAAGTCCAACCTATGGGAATTCTTTCCTGACTGGTTCAGCCATAGTAAACTCCCATCATCACATTTAAAGAAGTAATTATTTATATGTCATAGTAAGTCTCTTGGCCAGTTTTGAGATCATGGATCACACCCTATTCTTAGTATTCTCAAGGTCTAGCATTTTGTTTGTATATCCAGTGTACTCGTATTTTTTCTGAAGGATGGTAGATTATTTTTACTGACAAGCATTCTGGAGGTGCTTTAAGGATCTTGAAAATAGTATGTGATCTGAGGTGTTTAATATTTTCTGTAGAATTCTTTTTTGCTGTTTGTGCACACAAGAAAATATTAAGGAAACTAAACATTTCTGTCAGAATTATCCCAGGTTCCAAACCACTGTAGTATAAATGAAAAATATTTTACTGTAATTGAATGCAAGCCCTTCCTTTGGAAAGAACAAACACTATTTTACGAAATAATTAAAAGTGTGGAGATGATTTTAAGCATGACTTAATTAAGAGGACTCTTAAGTATCCAAATTTTATAAGCTGCTGTTTCTCACAAGTTTTATTTTTTAGCTTCAACGGAAAAAGGATCAATATCTATGGTACTTGCTTTAAAGCACATTAGCCTTTGTTTTCACATTCTTGTAAATATGTGTTGTGTTATGGATTGAATGCTTGTGTCCCCCAGAATTAATAGGTTGAAGCCTTTGCCCCCATTGTGACTATATGGAGTTAGGGCCCATATGGAAGTGATTAAGGTTAAATGAGGTCATAAGGGTAAGGCCCTGAGCCTGATAGGATTAGTGTCCTTATAAGAAACTCTAGAGAACTTCCTCTCTGCCCCCTACCATGTGAGGACTCATCAACAAGGCAGCCATCTGCAATCCAGAAAGAGCTCTCACCAGAACATGACCATGCTGGCGCCCTAATCTTAGACTTCCAGCCTCCAGAACTGGGAGAAAATTTTCTATAGTTTAAACCACCCAGTCTACGGTATTTTTGTGATGGAGGCCTTAAACTAACACAGCCTGCAAAGGAGATAGCCTTTTATATGTTGCAGTTTTGGTGCCGGATCAGCTAATAATAGAAGTCTGTTCCCCAGACAATCCTTTCCTCCCCCAGTTAGCTTCCCACACAAAGCAACCAAAACACCTTTTTATTAGTCTGAAAATGTCCAACTCTAAAAATACAGCTTTATTTCTTAGGATTTAGTAGATGCAGCTAGGGGTTCTATCGTCCTCTTTCTCCCAAAGACCATGTCTGTGCAGATGCTCTAACTCTCGATGGGACACTTACATACTTGGGCTGTTACAGCATCTTGTCTCCAGCCAGTCGTCAGTGCAGAGACATGGCTGGCCCAAGTTTCCTGCTATGGGGACTACGCTGGTTTGAGTAAAGAGGACTGATACATAGAAGGCACAGCGACAGGGAGAGGGCACAACACTGATGTCTTGGTTTTGGGCCTTCTTGACACAGCTCCATTTCCCGCTTTTCTGCAGTTTGATTCTGTGAACCAGTAGGTTCGTTTTTGTTTTGAGTTGAGTTTCTGTTTCAGTTTTGGCAACCTAAATTGTATCTGCAACCTTTGCCCTGTAACTTAACATATTCACGGATTCTGGACATTAGGACATGGACATCTTTAGGGGCCATTATTCTATCTACCACAGATAGTAGTATATTAAGTCTTACCCTAACTATGACACTTCTATGTGGTTGAATTTATCTTTTTCTGAGAAGAGATTCTGATAGAAGGAAAAAGAATAAAACATGATGGGTCGCTGGAACTCCTAAGAACTGAAAGGTAGACAGATAGTACGGAGAAAAAAAGAGAAATTGGTGACAGTGTCATTGACCATTAGGTTATTCTGCAAAGCCTGAAAACAAATTCTGCTGCAAGAAAAATCACTGTCATTATGTCAGCAATGTCGATTGCCTACCCTACAACCTTTCTTTGCTGGCAGGAAAGTGCTCCAGATCTTTTTGTTTATTAGGAAGACATGTACCTTGAATCTTAATTAGTCTAAGGCAATTATGGCTATTCTATCCTCCTTGTCAGTGTTTGGTTTAGGAATGTGGATGAAGCAATTCTAACCTTTAAGACATGAGAAGTCTGCCGGGGGTGGGGGGGTGTGCGGGGTGGGGGGGGGCACACTACCAGCAGGGGGGAAATTTTTTTCTTCTGCTCCTAGGAAAAAGACAGGAAAACTGAACATGGGAAATATTTCATCTTTCTTGAGGTTAACATACAGTCTTTTCTTACAATTTGTTGACTAGTTATTATTACATGTCAATATACATAGGACAATCCCAAAGTACTTCCTCATATCAAGTATTTCATAGATTCTTTACCAATAGCAGTGACACTTGAACAGCTTAGAAAAGAGCAGTGTCAGACGAAAGCATTATTTCTATAAAAATTACAAAATATCAATACTGATATTAAAGCTTTATTGATTATCACAATAACTAAGAACATAACTTACCAATGTTTATTGAAAGGCTAAATATGAAATTCTGTTGTCAAGAAATTAAATAAGAGGAATTTTAATTTTTATTGAAGGTAATAAATACAGTGTCACTGAACAATATACAGTAGCCTAGTAGAATCAGAGATACATAAATTATTAAAATTTAAGAAATAAGACAATTTATGACATGAATTTCTTGTGGCAGTGAACGTAAAATTATTATCAGTGGACTGTCTCCTCATAACCCAAGGGCATTATTATCATACAGTTCCAATGGTATTTTGCAATTGTGAGTCAAACTGTTAACTCTTACTTTAGCCCTCCGAGTTGATAATATTCTCTTTGGTCTTTGGGGTTTCACTGGGGTGGTGATAAGCATCTTGCTAAGATTTCAATTAGCTGCAATTTAGGGGTGTTCTGCAGTTTAGGGGTGTTCTGGGCTGGCTTAAAAAGAGTTTCTTGTACAAATTGTTTCTTGTACACATATACACAAGATTGCCAACCTTTCAACTTTTACCTTTGAAATCTAAAACAGACCACAAGATATTACCTCTGTATGACTATAAGTGCTACAGAGGTTCTTGCTGGGGAGTGTAAAACACCAGCACTGTGTACATAATAGGGAGAGAGGAGCCAGGTGTTCTCTTTCCCCCCAGTTTTCACCAACATTTGTAAGGCTGTTGGGTGTGTGTAATCTATGATCACTTAGTAAAGGCTGCCAAACAGTGATGCTTGCTAAACATACCTTCCATGATATACCTAGAAACTTTCTGGTTCTTTCCTGTACAGATGGGTAAATAAAAGTGGCACTTGTAATTTCCCAAATGTGTATTTCTGCAGCCGTCTCCTATGCTTTACCTTTTTCCTTCTCATACCTTCTTCATCGAGGAAATGTGACGTGACTTTACCAGTGAAGAGATTATAGGATTTTGTACATAGGCAGACGTTTGAGATAGGAGCTTCACTGGTATAATTTAAAAAAAACAAAACTGTCAAGTACAAATACAGAAAGCCACATGAAACAAATGTACAGCTTAATGAGTTATTAAAAGGTAAGTCCTCTTATAACTGGTATCTATGTCAGGAGAGGACGTGCCAACCCCCCAAACACCCTTCACAGGCACCTCCCAAACAGCCTCCCACCCCTATGAATAACCTTTGTTCTCACTGTGGTGAGTATTCTTTCTCCTGGGTAGTATCACCTGTATTACTAGTTTCCTGTGGTTGCTATTAAAAACTTACCACAAACTGGGTGGCTTAAGGCAACAGAAATGTATTCTCTTAAAGTTTTGGAGGTCGGAAATCCGAAATCAAGGTGCCTGCAAGACTGCCTTCCCTCTGGAGTCTTTCAGGGAGGATTCGATCTTTTCCACCTTCTGGTAGCTTCGGCATTCCTTAACTGGTAGCCACAACTGCTTAATCTCTGTCTCTGTGACCAGGTTGTCTCCTCATCTGTGTCAAATCTCCCTCTGCCTAACTCTTTATAAGGACACTTGTAATTTGATTTAAGGCTCAACTAACTGGATAATCGATGATTTCCTCGTCTCAGAATCCTTCATGACATCTGCAAAGACCCTTTTTCAAATTAGGGCAACATGACTGGTTCCAGAGAGGAGGATGTGGACATGTTTTCACAGGGGCCACCATTCCATGCACTACATCATGCAAGTGTAAGTCCCTAAACACAGGGGTTAGCTTTCCCTTTATCTTGGCGTTTCAGTCTCTTAATCTATAAATTTGCCATCTATGTCTTTTTTTTAACCCCTTGCATTTACTTGTTCTTCTACTGGATTATTGATCCTGCTTTCCCAAAGTTGGGATTGTACTGATTGTGTTCCTGTTGTATAGTTAAGTATGTTCCTCTGCCCTCTGTTTCTTATCAAGTAATGGTTACATCCAGGAGCTTAATCAGATTCAGGTTTGTTTCCTTCCTTCCCTCCCTTCCTTCCTTCCTTCCTTCCTTCCTTCCTTCCTTCCTTCCTTCCTTCCTTCCTTCCTTCCTTCCTTCCTTCCTTCCTTCCTGTCAAAACTGCTTCATAGGTGGTGGTATGTGGATCAAAAGACACGTAATTGTCTCTTTTTGATATTAGCCGCCATAGATGCTCAATACCATTATGAAATGTTCATTTCCAATGTTATCATCTCGTCTTGGTGTATTTGTTGAAAACTTCTATAAAGGGAAACTTTCCAGTTGTTTACCCAGAAATATAGTTTGTATAGGAAGGGCAGGAAAAATGCTTGCTTCTTACCTCTGTGTACCAGTTTGCAAAATAAAACAGTTGCTAGCATCCTTCAAAGGTGATTTATTAGATTTTGTGATTTTTTAAATCATTATGAACTCATGGATTTAGACGTACTTGGCATTTTTCAGTCCATTGCAGCTATTCTTACTGCTGCTCAGTTTATTCTATCTTGAGCCAGTGGACACCTCTGCAGATTGCTTTTAATAGTTTCTTTGCTATCTGGTATAATAAGATATTCCTGGATCATTCTATACATTTCCTGCCTCACACCTGAAATCAGCCATTTCTCCAAGCAGTTCAGGTGTCCTTTAGTGAGAAATGGTATTTCAAGACCATAGTCTCGACACGAGGGATGTTTATTGTTATTAGATTTTGAGGCCTGAAATTAAAATACATAATAATAACACAAAAGACAATAGAAAGGTAGTTAGAGTTAAAATTTTCTAAGCTCCTAGCATTGTCAGAGAAGTGGTAAAAACACAGGGTGTTTACCTAGCCTCTTCCATACTAACATCTATAGTCCGTTTCCCACAGAAAGTATTCTGGTTCTCAAAATCACCTGGGATAACAGAATTAAATTATCATTATAACTCATTTGTTTTATCCCACATCTCTCTCTCACACACACACACACAATCTCAGAATAACAATACCAACATGAAGTTTGGATACAAATTTTCAATAATTTTGGACGTCTTCAAATTCCAAACAGAAAGCAGAAGGGAAAGGAAGGTTGAAACTGGCAAACTACCACCTGGGACTTCAGTTTTAAGTCAGATGGAAGGAAAAAATGGTAAGGAATTCCAACCAGAAACTCTAAGCTTACATAAAAAATAGGAAAGTTTTAGAGGATTTTATTCTCCATAATTTTTGAAGGTCTTTGAAACAGTCATTGTTAGAGCTTTTTTTCTGCTTTTCTATCCAATTCCTAACATAAGGTATTTATTCTTGGAAGCTCAGCCAAGCTCTTGTAGGACTCTTCTAGATAACATTTCCCCCTTGTGCACATGTTAGGAGGTCCAATGAACACAAAACACATAAAACTTTTCCAGTGTTTTAAAGTAAATAGAGAAACATAAAGTTATTGGTTTAAAAATGTATCTATTCTCTTTAAAAGAAGTTAGGAAGGCAAGGTGATGGAGTCTATAGCCTTTCTTTGAACAAGAAGAAACTTCTCTAAGAAGATTTGGGGCAACAATAAGCACACTGTTAAAGAAAAAAAGACCTGAAGCCATAAAACTCCTAGAAGAAAACATAAGTAGTAAACTATTTGACATCAGTCTTGGTAATATTTTTTTACATATGTCCCCTTGAGTAAGGGAAACAAAAGCAAAAGTAAACAAATGAGATTTCATCAAACTAAAAAGCGTCCGCACAACAAAGGAACCCATCAACAAAATGAAAAGACAGACTACTGAATGGAAGAATATATTCACAACTGAATGTTATCTGATAAGGGGTTGATATCCAAAATATGTAACTCATACAACTCAATAAATAAAAAAGTAAACAGTCCAATCAAAAAATGGGCCGAAGAGACATTTCTCCAAAGAAGACATACAGATGGCCAACAGACAAATGAAAAGATGCTCAACATCACTAATCATCAGATAAATGAAAATCAAAACCACAATGAGATATCACTCCTGGCAGAATGGCTATTATCAAATAGTCAACAAATAAGTGTTGGCAAAAATGTGGAGAAAAGGGACCCCTCGTGCACTGTTGGTGGGATTTCACATTGGTAAAGTCACTATGGAAAACAGTATGGAGGTTCCTCAAAAAACTGAAAATACAACTACCATGCAACTCAGCAATTCCACTTTTGGGTATTTATCTAAAGAAAACAAAAATACTAATTCGAAAAGATATATGCACCCCTATGCTCATTGCAGCATTACTGACAATAGCCAAGATATATATATATATATATTTTGCAACAACATTTGCAACAACATGGATGGACCTAGAGGATATTGTGCTAAGAGAAATAAATCAGAGGAAGATATATACTGCATGATTCACTTATATGTGGAATTAAAAACAAACAAGCAAAACGAAACAAAAACAGACTTATAGAAACAAAAAACAAACTGATGGTTGCCAGAAGGGAGTGAAGTGGAGCTATGCATTAAAAAGGTGAAGGGAAATCTAGTCAATAATAGTGCAATAATTTTGCACAGTGACAGATGGTTACTAGGTTTCGTGTAGTGATCACATCATAAGATACATAAATGTTGACTCACTATGTTGTACACTTGAAACTAATATAATAGGGTATGCTAACTATACCGTAATAAAAAATGTAAATTCAAAAATATTTTAAAAAGAACAAAAGAAACTAAAAAAAAAAAAAAAAAGAATTGCACACTGTTCAGAAGCCCTATGAGTCCAATCATTTACTCTGCCTCACCAAAATCACAGCACACATCTGGTTTATGAAATGATTGGTAAGTTTAAACCAAAATTGTGTCCAATATAAATTTTCATTGTTCTCTTGGCTGGACACAACTTCAGTCTTCAAGTACATTTTGTGGCTGCGTATTTCCTATTTAAGTTTTTTCATCTTGCATACCTGTAATATTTTGAAAAAGTAGTTCTAACTGGGCATCTTTCCATAGTGACAGCTGTGAACTTCCATGTGTTTATTCCATAAGTTATAAATAAAGATGTTCTGGGCCATTGCAATGGATGAGCTGAAGCTTTGAAATCTTTTTTCAATGAGGAAGCTCAAAGTTTTATGAGAAAACATCTGCAAAAGTGCCTCGAAACATGTGTGGAAGTAACACAGCATCCTGTTTCATAAATCCAGGATCAGAAACTTTCTCATCAGTCTCCTTCTCTTCTTTCCCGTTCTTTGTCTGGAAAAACCAAACATATAGAAGAATGTAAGATGAGGAAAAGGAGAACCAACCACCTAGTTCTCAGGTGTCCTAATCTCCTCAGCTTTAGTTCTGATCTTGAGGGAGAGCTCTTTGGAGAAACACCTCGCCTTGAAGCCTTGTACTTTTTTCATCAGGCTTCCTGATGAGCAGATAAATCCCTGCTGATAATGGTAACAATCTGGTCCACAAGACACTGTGATCATATCACTCCTCTGCTCCAATCCCAGTGATGACACCCATTTCATTCAGAGTTAAAATCCCTACAACAGTTTGCATGTGTGCTATCACATATCGACACAATGCTCAGGGAAAAGTTCAGTCTTGTTACAACAAAGTGTTAATAGATACTAAGTCCATTGATAGTCTTTGCAAATAGTAAAATGCTATAAAGCTACTATAATTCAAATTCTGCTGTGTTATATTTCAAAATAAAGAGGGAATGTTAAAGAAAAACCTCTGAGGTACCGAGACATGAATAGACACACGGATAATTTATCTTATATATTACATTTTCATATGTGTTTGGGTCTATATTCATGCTCACCTGGAAGGAGTTTAAACTGGTATATTTCTGAGGCAACGGAGAAAACTATCAAACCTATAAATTAAAAATCCTTTGAACCAGAAGTTTCCCATCTCTTGATGAGTCCTTCCAGAGGGAAGTAGCTCTACTAATTTAACACCCATGGCTTCTCTTGCTTCTCCCTAGGGAAGGAGGGATGACTTTTCTAATTTTGAACTTTTTTTTTTAAGGAGGGCGCAGCTCACAGTGGTCCATGCGGGGATCAAACCGGCAACCTCGGGGCTGTCAGCACGGCTCTGACCAACTGAGCTAGCCGGCCACCCCTAATTTCGAAATTTGTAAAGAATAAACTGGGAAGGCTCTACTTAGCCCCTCCTCACCCTAAAATCTGCAGAGAAGGCCTATAGTTGGCTAACATTGCCCATGATTAAATGGAAAAAGATTCAGAATTAGGAAGACCTTTTATGTGAAAATATAAGTCACATTCTTCAACTTCAGCTCTTATCGGTACGAAAGGTCCTCTTTTGACATTCTACCTGCCTAATTCTTTTGTCTTATTTCCCAATTGGCTCAGAAGTTGGTTGAGGATGAGGAGTGCTATTTATTTCTCTTAGATCAAACACACATCTAGGAGTTTTTCTTACAGATACATTTACATACGTGTGAAATGACATGTGTACAAAAATTCATTGCAGGATTGTTTGTAATAGATGAAAGACTGAAAACAATTTCAATGTCCATGTAGAATTATTTAAATAAAGATACTGCTGCATAATGGAGTACTATACAGCCATAAAACTTAGGGAAGCTCCAAGACAGATTAAGTA
Source organism: Rhinolophus hipposideros (assembly GCF_964194185.1). Lineage (NCBI taxonomy): Eukaryota > Metazoa > Chordata > Mammalia > Chiroptera > Rhinolophidae > Rhinolophus > Rhinolophus hipposideros. The sequence continues at coordinate 46,752,316 of NC_138052.1, forward strand.
AAAAAAAAAACACAGAAAAACCAAACCACAAAACAAGAACAACTTACCGAACTGTGAGGATAGAATACTATTAATTGTGTAAGAAAAGGAAAAGTACATAAATATGTGTTAATATATTCATAGGATATTTCAGGAAGGATGTACAAGAAGCTGGTGACTTTATTTACTTATTTTGCCTTGGAGGAAAGGAACTTGGTAACTAGGTGCATTTTATATTTGTTGCTCCCTAAAGTCACAGAAATAAGTGAATGAAAATTCAAATCAGAAATCATCCATCTTAAAGTCACATTAAATACCTATGTCTCTTTCAAATATTAGTAATGGATTATAAAATAATCATTCAATCAAACTGCATTTGTACTTATTTAGTCATGTAAATTGAGGTGACTGTTACAATTAGATTTTTAAAAAACTTAGTTTACACTTGAATAAATCAGCATGTAACTGAGTATTTAAATGAGTTTTTCAAGTAAATGTAATAAAAATGTAACTACATATAGAGTTTTACTATATGGCAGTTTCATCATGAAAAGTTATTTATCTGCCTATTTCCATTTGCTCAGAAACAACTTATTGAGAGCCTCCTTTGTGCCAGGCCTTGCTCTAAACATGGGGAAAGACAGAAGGGAGCAAGACATTAGTAGAGCCTCCCATAATAGGGAACACAGACAGTAAACAAGGAAACCAGCAGATAATTTTAAAATGTGATAGTGCTAAAACAAAAATAAAGCAGAGCTAAGAGGATAGAGTAAAGTGAGAGAGGAAGAGGGATTATTTTTCCCAAACTAGTTTGGGCGACGAGGGGATAAAATTTATTAAACACATACAATATGCCTCTCTGTGCCAAGTGCTATGTGGTAGCACTGAGAATCAAGCAGTCAACATAGAAGACACCCTGGATGCTCTCAAAACCTTTATGACCTTCTGTGTATGCAGACCGACAATAAAGAAATGAATACGTAAAATGCAGAGTCAGATTTACCAAGATGTCCTAGGGAGGGCTGGCGATTGCTGAGGGTTGCAGAATATCCTAGGTGGCAAGTGGAAGCAAGATTGCAACCACACTATACGTTCTTACAGAAGCATTTCTGGTACATTGCTTTACAAAAACAAATCGTAGAAGAAAGAACTGTATTTCCAAGCCTCCAGCAATTTGTTGTAATTTCTTTTCATATTGTAAATAAATATTCAATTCACTTAATTTTTTAATTTTAATTTTTATATATTTTTACAGATGGTACTGTATAAGCAGGCCCCACAAAGCCTGGATGTAACAAAATTTGTCACCCCAAAATATAAGGATTATCTTGGGCTGATTATTTTTAAGAACCTGCACACATCGGAAAAGCTCTAAAAACTTATCCATTGGTAAGGGACATATTTACATGTAGAAGAGAAACCCCCACTTGTAACAGTATCTCCCTTACTTTGCCAGGAAGAGGGGGTGACCTTATCTAGAGAACTTGTATCAATGGAGAAGGCAAGGACTTAAATCTGCATAACAAGCTTACCCCTGTTTCCTGTGCTTTTCCTGGTCGCCTCCCATAACTGACTCCTCACCTCCAACATCTTTCTTTGTCTTTAGTTGGCAATGTTATTTAAAGTTGTTTCTTCTGCCTTTTCAGAGAGTTACTCAGTTTTCCTGGGTCTTTCCCATGTATACAGGAGGTATACTTGTTATGAAACTTGAATATGTTTTTCTCTTGCTAATCTGTCTTATGTCAATTTGATTATTAAACCAGCCACAAGAACCTAGAAGAGTAGAGGAAAATTTTTCCTCCTCGACATAGCCATAAAATGTCTGAAATAAAAACAGACACATAGACAAATGGAACAGAATCAAATACCAAAAAATAAACCCAAGTGTATACGGTCAACTAATATTTGATAATGTAGCCAAGAATACTCAATGGAGATAAGACAGTCTCCTTAATAAATGGTGCTGGGAAAATTGGCTATTCGCATGTGAAACAATGAAACTAGCCCCATATCTTAGACCATGCACAAAAATTAACTTGAAATGGATTGAAGACTTAAATGTTAAACCTGAAGCCATAAAACTCCTAGAAGAAAACATAAGAAAAAAGCTCCTTGACATGAGTCTTGGTAATAATTTTTTCAAAATAAAAAATAAAAGAGAGGGATTATATAAAACTAAAAAGCTTCTGCACAGCAATAAATAAGTAAATAAATAAATAAATAAATAAATAAGTAAAATAAAATGGGAAAAAAATATTTGCAAACCGTATATCTGATAAGGGGTTAATATCCGAAATATACAGGGAACTCATGCAACTGAATAGCAAAAAACCCTAATAATCCAATTAAAAATGGGCAAAGGATCTGATAAAACATTTGTCCAAAGAAGATGTGTGCATGACCAACAGGTACACAGAAAGATGTTCAGCATCACTAATCATTAGGGAAATGCAAATCAAAACCACATGAGATATCATTTCATACCTGTTAAAAAGGACTAGCTTCAAAAAGGCAAGCGATAACAAATGCTGGTGAAAATGTGGAAAAAAGGGAACCCTCGTGTACTGTTGGTGGGATAGCAATTGGAGCCACCACTATGAAAAACAGTATGGAGGTGCCTCAAAAAATAAGAAATAAAGTTACCATATAATCCAGCAATCCCACTTCTGGGTATAAATTCAAAGGAAATGAAAGCACTATGTCAAAGAGATATCTGCACCCCCATGTTTGTGGTAGCGTTATTTACAATAGTCAAGACAGAGAGACAACCTAAGTGTCCATCGAGGGATGAATGGATAAAGAAGTTGTCAAACACACACACGCACACACACACACACACACACAGTGGAATATTATTCAGTGATAAAAATCAAGAAAGTCCTGCCATTTTCAACAACATGGATGGACCTTGAGGGCATTAAGCTAAGCGAAACAAGTCAGACAAAGAAAGACAAATACCATATGATCTCACTTATATGTGGAATCTAAATAAACAAACACAAAAAATAGAGATCAAATTTGTGGTTACCAGTGGTGGGGTGGGGTGAAAAATTGAATGAAAGTGGTCAAAAGGTACAAACTTCTAGTTATAAAATAAATATATACTAGGTATGTAATGTATAACATGATGACCATAGTTAACACTGCTGTATGATATATATGTATATGTATATACAAAGGGGGACAAAAAAATGTATACATATTTTAAGAAAGGAAAACTGTATTAAAATTGTAATACTCAACATATACCAATAACAAAAGATGAATACAAGTCACGTGTGACTTCTGCAATTATGAGAGGTGCTCAAAGTGGTTACCATCAGCATCCAGACACTTCTGATTACGGCGAACTACTGCTTGAGCAATTTTTGGCACCCCCAGTATATATATTACTAAAAGAGTGAATCCTGAGTTAGCACAAGGAAAAAAAATAAAAGCCTGTGATAAGTGTTATGAAAAATAAATCAGAATGAAGATGGAGTGGACTAATTGTGAGGGAGTCACTATTTATATAGGGTGGTCAGCAAAGGCCTCTCTGACAAAATTGTGATGAGGCCAAAGGGAAGAAAGACTGGAATCTTGGAAACACCAAGTGCAAAGGCCGTGAAGCATACGTGCTGTGAGAGCTTCTGTATACTTGTTGTCCAAAAGGATTTATCCTAGGCTTAGTGCATTCTTTTAGAATATGCATACTTTAGATCTCCAAAAATCAAGGAACAGTTATATTAATAAATGCATGCAGTCATTAAACAATCAATTTGGAAGAAATGCAGAGGGTGAATTTTCATGTAAACAAGTTCCCTTTCTTCAGATGAATCTGGAATTTACAAGCTGACTCACGTGTCCCTACTTGGTCTTCCATGATGATATTCCTGTTATGGGGCAGTGGGCCCTCCTCGGCGTGGTGTCCAGATTCTTAGCGTCTTGAGCAAAGCATTGAATGAGATACAGAGATAAAGTAGTGAAAAAGCACTTTATTAGAAGAGATAGTTCACGGCAAAGAAATAGAAGGGAATGCAGCAGTAGAGAATGGCTCAAGGGCCCAAGGTGGCATTATTAGGGGCAAAAGAAGGGGCTCAAAGGCAAAAAGGTCCAGGGGCTCAAGGTGGAACAAAGGAAGAGGCTCAAAAGGTAAAAAGGCCCAAAGGGCCAAGGGCCCGGGCTCAAGAAAAGGGCTGACTGGCAAAAACCTGGAGTTTTTATCCTTTTTTCTCTAGAATGGGCTATTCTTTCTGGACTAGGGACCACTTTATTGACACCTATGATTGACAAGAGGCTATTACCTCATCTTTTTAAACTGAGCAGGTGTGAGTGGCTGGTTCAATCTAGTTGGGTATCTTGTACCCATTTGTTTACAATGAAAAGGGGAAATTTTGGACAGGGGGGAGGTTATTTGAGCGGTAATGCATAGACCCAGTACCTATCTCTAACTGCCTGCCTTGTTTTTCCCTTGAGAGACGTGATCCCCATAAAATGTCTACAGGAAGTTGAGGCGCAGGAGGTCTGTTTTTCTGTATCTGCTTCCTGCTGGACAGGGGCGTAGAGCTGTCCCTACCTATTGGAGGATTCAGAGAACTTTTGCCCTATCTGATCGGGTCCAGAGATCCTCCTGGAAGACCATGCTGGCTTCTTTGGTTGGGACTGGTGATCTTGCTGGGGTATCCTGTACAGCTCCAAGGCCCCTGAATGAGGGAAAATAGATTTTAATTAATAAATCCATTAGCTCTATAGAGCCTGTGGCCATTCAACCAGTCATTTAAGTGGTGTCAGTTGTCCAGGAACTGGGCCCAGAATGGGTTGGAAAGAACATTAGGCTTCAGTGATTACAATCAACAAGTATACTGGCCTGGGAGGGGTTTGGAATGGCTTGGGGGATGTTGGGAAGTCACAGGCTTTTAAGTAGACAGTCTGTGTTTCAGGCTAGGAGCAATCTTTAGTCTAGGATTCAGAAACTGATTAGAAATGTAATCAAAGCCAGGAGCTAAGAAGCTAAGAAACTAGGGAAAAGGATTTAAAATTTCTATAGTGAGAGAGGCTTAAAACTTGCATAGTGAGGGAGCTCTCCCATATCACTCCGCAATCCTAAAACAATTAAATTCTCTTTGTTTCTCTCAGTGACCCTTTCTAGTGCTCTAATTCTATGAACAAACCTCTTTGAATTTTCTGTGAGTTTCCCAAAGTTTGTTTTGTCCAGAGACAAAGGAGGAAAAATCCTTCAAGATGGTAATTCTGAGCTCTGTTTTTAGAGTAAACATATCCATTTAATGAAAACAGACAGTGCGTGCACTGAGTGTTATTTTAAGGGAAACAGCAGAGGAGGAAGGGATGGGGGAAAACCGAAAGATCAAAAGGTTATTAAACAACCTGGAATTAATACTAATAAGCTTTAAAAAAAAGTTTAAACAGCGTATCCTGTTTTTTTTTCCTGTCCATCTTCCATAAAGAAATGATCATTGGAAAGAAGCATGACGAGTTTAACTAGACTCCAAGCTTTCCTGAGGCAAAAGACAGAGGCTGTTTTATTTACTTTTGTATCTTCAGGGCCAACCACGTGGTAGACACCCCATGTATATTTGTAGAATTAATAATTAATATTAAACTGAGCAATAGCAACCATAATTCTTCTATAGTACCTGTTGATACTTGGGTTTAATTTTACATATTGGTTTCTCATTGTTTTTCCAAAGCCTGACCCTGAAATACCCAAGAGAATGAAATGGAGAACTCCTAGGCCCTGTCCATTAGTCCCAGAGAGTGGTGGACTGTCTGACTCTGATCATCCCAAGAATTTTCAGGCCCAGAACCTAGAGGGTAGGTCTGAATTACATGGCTCACTGAGTTTCAGAATGATCACCTTACGTGATAGTCTAAGTTATTTCTGAGTTAATGTCGATGGGGATATAGAAGGCAGGGGCCTGTCATTCTATGCTCCTTTGACTTGGGCGATATCCCGCTCTGCAAAATTGCCAAGAAATGGCAACATTGGGTGCGTTCTGAGAGACACAAGGGAGGCGATGGGAAACCACATTCACCCCTCCTGTATCTGTCTGTATCTTATGTATAGCTTTTGCTCTGCTTGTTAGCTCGTCCGGAACTAAAGTAATAGAAAGGAAGCCAAGTCTTTTTTTTCTCTCCATTCCCGAAACCCAGACCAAATTCCATGACAATTTGTGCGCAGTGACTATTATTTTAAGAGAAGCTAGAGGAATATGCGCCAGCTCTCAAAGAGCTGATTTTCTAGTGACAGATACAAGAAGTCAAAAAACCATTACCATCAAAAGCAGTGTTGAAGCTACAGAGTCTAAGACTTATAATGATCCACAGGATCTTCAGTCCATTTGATGTAACTGTGGAAACTTGCCTTTTCAAATAGCTTACATTTTTTTTAAATAAAAATTTAAAATAAAAGATTATCTAGTAGGGAATTACTTAATCTAGCTAGACTTTCCGTATGAGTACCCCACAATACACACACTTCTACCCCTGCCTCCTCCTGTTACTTATGGACCAGAAGTCCGTTCTTTGGACCCCAAGTGGGGAATCTTTTCCTTTTTGGTGTCGCAAAGCCAATACCAAGGCCAAAGTGAGCCTTAAAAGCACACACTTTAATCAATGACCAGAGAACGGAGAAGCAAGCCACTGCCTTGCTCTTAGATCAGCTCCTGTTCTGTTAGGGGTCCAGGAATTGTCTAAATAGAATAGTGGAAATAACAGCGAGATTTATGTAAATTGATGGGAGAAATATTCATGGGTTTTTCTGGGAAAAGGGTGGTGTATTCCTCAGAATCAGGGTTCCACCTTCTTTCTATCTTTTTATGGTCTCTTCCGCCTGTTGTCATGGTGATTGTCAACTGTCATGGCACCAATAGGTGTGTCATTTAGTATGGAGATTAGATTATAATAAGCCTTGAGGTCCTTTGGTGGTCACTTAGGCAACCATCTTGATCTGAACTGGTTTTGGCAAGTTCTTAACAGCTATCAGGAGGCCTTCCTGTCCTCAGAAACAAATGGAGTTAGAGTTTTGGAAGGGTTCAGCCAGGCTTTGCAGACCTGCTGCAAGGTAACACTTCTTTGGGGTCAAGTAGAAGGCCACAGCAAATAACAAACAAACAAATAAAAAAACATAGCAACTAAACAGAGACGCTATTCTGCTAATGATCAGCTCTTTCAGTATCTTCATCAGTATTTTCTGCTTTCCCAGTTGTTACAAGTGCCATCACTCTATCGAATGCCAGGCTTTTCATGCTCTGGATCCCATCTTCTCTTCCTTTCTCAAGGACATCACTCTGGCAGTCATCCTGTCTCATGGATCACCAATTTCTCCCTCTATTTTATGGCATTTACCATCCTTAGAATTAAACTATCATCTTAAAAAATCCCATTGTTAAAAAAGAAGATCCTCACTTGATCCTAGATCTCCTTCCAGGAGCAGCCCATTACTTTCTTCCCCTTTGTAGCAAAACTTCTAAAAGGTGTTATCAGTCGTTCTCTGTTTCCACTTCCTCACCTCCCGTTCCCTATTACAACCCACTGTAGGGCTTCCATCCTCATCACATCACTGAAACTATTATTATCAAGTCCCTATGATTTTTATGTTGCCAAATTCAATGGACACTTTTCTTTCCTCATTTTACCTGAGGTATTGTGCAAACTGATCTAAGCCAGTTTGACCTTTCTCAATTATTAGGTTCTTTTGTAGAGATCAGTAACCTCCAATGGATGGAGGTAAACGGGGGCTATACTTTTTCTAATTCTTAACTCAGTACTTTATGGAGTGGATTCTAACAAACTTCCAATTAATTTCCCCTAGCACCGTAAAATCTTGAACTTTTATTTCTTCCAATTTAAAAAATTTCCCCCAAATACATTGACTCCAATTATTCATTCTGAGATTCTGATTATTGCCACCCTAAATTACCTGATTGGCTCCCTGACTATTTCCAGTGTTGCTTTACTTCTCACTGCAATTGTAGATTTATTACTTATACTTTGAATTTCTATTTTGGCCCCTCTAAAAATTTTGGGTTTCCCAGGATAGTTATCACTTGAAATCTGTCGTCTATTAATAATGATTCTTTTTTACTATTTTTCAAAAATCAATTAATTTTTAGGATAGTATATGAGAGATTCCTGCCCTCTCTACTCCACTGGCTGAGAGGTCCACCTGTACTTAGTGGAATTTATCAGTTCAGTAGGTTCAGGGGCCAGTTACCTTCTCAGTTGGTGTTATTTAGTGCCACTCTCAGCATTGTTGGACTTGTTTTAGGGAACCAAATTTCAAGAGTTGCAGCCAAATTAATTGGTTACTCTTGAATATTAAGAAACCAACTCATAGTTCTTAAATGGTGAAGAAAAGAAAAATCAAGCAGATATCCTTCTTTTCCTTTATTCTGTACATCAAGGAAACAAATGTTGAATATGGTCAACATTTTTTTTTTAATAGAAGAATCCCAACTAATGAATGCGAAGAAATGATAGACTATCACCATTTTGCCACTTTAATGAATGGATCTAGTCAATGGTCCACAGCTACTAAAATCTTTACATGAGAGGCTCATGGGGAACTGCATAATGATGGATCAGACTGAGAACACCGGGACACACTGAGTAATTTTAATATTCCAAGCAGAGAGACAGACATTACATGCCTCCTGGTGTGATGCAGTAAGAACACAGCATCATCTGTGTTTTCCCTAAAATATACACCCTGAGTCTTCTCAAGCCTCCATATCTAATTTTCAGTTCATAGGAAATACAGGGAGCAGATAAACATTTTACAATCAACCAAATCTAGAATGAACAGATTCTATAGGAAAAATGACTTGATTTCATTAACAAATAAATGGGAGGAAATACAAAAGAAAAGAACCTATTGATTAAAAGAAACTTAAGAGCGACATAAACAATGTAATATGTGAATGGAATTTGGCTCGTGATTTGAATAAAGAAACTGAAAAAGTATTTATGAGATAATCAAGGGAATTTGAAGACTAGATATTGATGACATTAAATTGTTAAATTTTACTTTTTTAGTATGATAATGGTAAAGATGGTTATATTTTTAAAAATAGTCCTTACTCTTAAAGATACAGACACAAAACTTTGTGGATGAGATCATGATGTCTACCACTTGCTCTAAAATAGTCTGGTGAGGGCTCTGGGGAAATGGATGTAGATAAAACATGTAGATAAAACAAAACTGGTCACATACTGATAAGTGTAGATACTGAGTGATGGATATTTGGGAAGTCATTATACTATTCTTTCTACTTTTGAAGTATGCTTGAAAGTTTCCATAGTAAAAATGAAAACAAACACACCCTTCCCCCAAAAAACACTTGCAACCCTTTGACCTCTCTTCTTGAAAATTCTTTCCAAAGTCTATGAAAGGTTTATTAGTAATATCTTTACAATACCTCATCTGATTTCTTTCCTTTGGAACCCCTGATTGTCTCAAAATTCTCCATGGTTCTTTTGAGTTAATTTGTTCTTTCGTTTCTGTTTCTGAATGAGTAGAATTATTTTCCCTGGCATTTTTCTATTAATAATTACAGTTATGCTCCCCAGTGTGTGGATTAGAGCCGTCCTTCCAGTAGGAGGCGCTGCCCTCCAGTATCGTTTCAGCTTATACTGGAGAGTAGATGCTCCAGGTCTTCCTATGATGCTGTACTGTCCACAGAGTTTTCCTGGGAGACCTCTGAGTGACAGCAGGTATCTTAAAGTAGCTTTGCTTCTGGAATGATTTTCCACCACTTCGCTGTTGGAGTTGTATGGGTCAGCATTTCCTCCAGAATGCAACTTACCTGTCTCAGCTGATTTTGCCTTTTCCTCCCTCTCGATGCAGTGCCTAAGCTCTTTTAAACATATGCCTGTCATCCATCTAAGGAAGTGCTTCTTGTTCTAATTTAATTGCTGTTGCTGTTATTATTGAACTTAGCCTAGTACCTACTTCTTTTGTGTATATTCTGAGCAGGGTCATATCAGGATGTGTGGGGCATGGTGCTAAATGCAATTTGGGGGTCTTCTTTAAAAAAAAATACCAAATTAAGTCGGAAAATGAGTATCTCTTTGAATAGATAAATAAATTGCAACAAAGACAAATACCACAAAATTCAGAAAAAATAATTTAAAATCATTTAATTACCGAAAACATCTCTATGATACTTTTATTCCTATATATTTTTTGGCTATACAGACTTTGATGACTCTTCATATAATAATTTTGTAATATTTTCTACAGGGAGGGTATTTTTCACAGAACGGGAATAAAGATAATTCAGTCTTTCCTCTAGAATAGTTAGAATTCCTCTAGGATGATTTTTATTATCGGATGCTTAGAAAACAGTCAGCGTATTTTATTGGTTATGCCTAGTAAATATTTAAGAGTATTATCAAATTTGGGAAAACGTCTATCAGTCTTTTTCACATATAGGCTGTAAGATTCCAGGCTTTGTAAATGTATTTGACGGCACTTATTAAATAGTTGGTCATCAATATCATTATAATGGTGTATTTTCAAATCAGCAAAAAATTTAATTTTTTTCAATGTGCACTTAAGAGTCTCTCCTTTTCATTAATTGGATTAACAGGAGACTAAAGAATCCAAGAGGCTTCTTCATTTCTTTTTTGAAACTTATCTCTTCTTATTAATGAATCACTGCCATTGGTATGATCTAAAAACTTATTTTTTACAATTTGTTTCTTGAAGTCAGAATAATTTCCCCTGATTTTGTGATTCCCTTTATTACTTTAGCTTCATAGTCCATTAATTTTATCTGAATTTTTCTCGGTTCTTTAATAAATAAATCAGGAACCTATAATTTCCTCACATATTTTATTGAAATGTTCTAAAATGTCTGCTCAAGTCATGGGTTATTCTCAATTCATCTTCTTTTTAAAACAGATACCAAAAATGCACATATCACTTCAGCACCACCAGACACTAAGGCAAGCAAGTAGAACGGAGGGAAATTTGAAATGGAAAGAACAGCAGTTTTAATGATTTGGGTTAAAATCTCTTACTGTTGCAAATTTAGCAAAAGCATATGATCTTGTGAACATTTGCTAGGGTTCCTCCCAGGGCCTTGGGAGGGGCCATGCAATCGAAGGATCCTGAAGCTTAAACTTCATTAGCTTCACGGTAAATCCATCTCTGATCCTGAGTGATTGATAGAGATATCCTCTTCCTCCTCTTGGACAAAGTGTGTTCCTTTGTTTTGTAAGTTCATCTTCTGCTTGTCCCTTCAGATCCACTTTTCACCAGCTCCTCTCTACCTAGGAGGTTAATCTATATGAACAACATCATAGCTGCTGGTTGAGTTCAGCCAAAAGGCAGCAATGACAAGATAGTAGAGGGAGAGGGACGATAGGCTCCTATCTTTATTCCCTTGCCTCCGTCCCTGCAGGGTTGGCATGAACTGGATTAGGGCCCTTTCTGTAACGTCCTCTGTCACCAGTGACCACTCCCTTCTTTTCCTGAGGCAGCCCTTCAGATGGTAATGGAACCCTCAATATTACTAGCCCTGCACTATCCTTCAGAGTTTATGTATGCCTGCCCAAATCCTTGTACAAAGTGTTTAATTAAACTCTCTTCAAATTACCCAGTTTGAGTATATCATCTTTTCCTACCTGGACTCTGATATAGATTGTAACATCAGCTTTTGTGTAGGCAGCACATTCTTTACTTCACATTTAACTTCCTCTTGTAAAAGTTAATAAACAGAAACCTCATTTAAAATGAACTCGGGAGGCCAGAAGGGGGAACTGTCAGGCCCTACATTGATCACGGAGCCCAAGAGGAAGAACTCTTTGTTTATAATAGCGCTCCCAAGTTCCTCTTCTCCTGTATGACAGTTTCCTCTGGTTTGTTTCTTAGGACTTGCACTTGGTTTGCCTTTAGACCTCAGAGTCCTGGTTTGCAATACTTTGTTGTTCCCAAATAAACCCATTTTGCTAGAGAAATATCTAGGGCCATCTATTTATTCAGGTCAGCAATCTCTAAAATCACTATTTATAAATGTCTTCATTTTCACGGGATCAGCATAGGGATATGCCCAAGGTGGGTGATCAAAGGAGAATTATCTTCCTTTTAGCTGCTTATTATCCGGGGTTTTTTTTCTTTATTTTTATTGCGGTAATACATACAACATAAAATTTATAATCTTATCCACTTTTAAATGTACAGTTCAGTGGTATTAAATCCATTCACATTGTTGTGGAACCATTACCAACATCAATCCTTATAATTCTTTTAATCTTGTAAAACTGAAACTCTTTACCCATTAAACAATAACTCACCATTCTCCCCTCTTCCCAGTCCCTGGCCACCACCATTATAGCACCTTTCTTTATGATTTTGATTATTCTAAGTGCCTCATATAAATGGAATCATATAGTAGTTGTATTTTTGTGACTGGCTTATTTCATTTAGCATAATGTCCTCAAGGTTCATCCAGGCTATAACATATTGCAGAATTTCCTTTCTTTTTAAGACTGAACTCTATTATACGTATTGAATTCCATTGTATGCCTTGCATTGTATATATTGAATTCCATTCCATTGCATGTATACACATTATGCTTATCCATTCATCAATGAACACTTTCTCGTTGTTTCCTCTTTTTAGCTGTTGAGAATAATTCTGCTATGAATATGAATGTACTACTTGGGTTTTTTAAGTAGCTAATTTCACTTCTTGTTTTTTTTTTTTTAAGTTTTATTTATTTAAATGTTTTTTTCCAGGACCCATCAGCTCCAAGTCAAGTAGCTGTTTCAATCTAGTTGTTGAGAGCGCAGCTCACAGTGGCCCATGTAGGGATCGAACTCGCAACCTTGTTGTTAAGAGTTTGTGCTCTAACCAACTGAGCTAACAGCAGACCCACTTTTTGTCTTTTAAAAAACCTCTTTCTAAATACGGATGACCATTCTAGAACTAGCCATGGTAACAATCTTTTCAATAAATAGTGCTGGAACAATTAATTTTCTATCCTCATAGCAAAAAAGGAACTTTGTAGTGTACCTTATACTGTGTCCCAAAATTAATTTGAGATGAATTACAAAAGTAATTCAAACGTGAAAATGAAACAATAAAACTAAAAGAAATCAGGGAAGAATATCTTCTTGATTTGGAAATGGGCAATTTTGTTAAACATAATTTATAAAGCCATAATCATCTAAAGGCACCACGAGGAGAGTGAAAAAGCAAGCCATAGACTGGGGGGAAGATATTCACAATACATGTATCTAACATAGGATTTGTGTCCAGGGAAAAAAAAAAGACAAAGTGCTTGGATAGCTGCTTTCCAAAGGAGGATGTCTACCACACCATCATTAAAATGACCAAAATTAAAAAGAATGAGAGTGCATTTTCCAGGATGTTTAGCAAATATGTTGTTGGTGCAAGTAAAAATGATATGATCCCTTTGGAAAGTGCATATTTGAAAAATTCATAATATTTGACCATGCATATTAAGGCTAAAAACAATCCTGTCCTGTGACCTAGTAATTTTACTCTTAGCTATACACCTAACAGGACCAGGAACCCGATGGGAACATTAAATAATGTTCTGCAGTAGACTGTATCTACAGTTTTACCCAGACGTGGTGGGGCATAAATGAGCAGTTACGTTTGTTTAGGTGCCACTGTCTCTAGGCAGTCTAGGTCTCCTTTTTATTCCCAGTGCCAAGCAAGCTCCATACCAGGAAGTTTGTAGGCATGTAATAAACACTTTGCTGAATGGATGAATGGAAGTACCCTGACATTCATATGATTTGTTCTATTAAATATCTACATTCTCATTGACTTGATCAAAAAGAGAATTAAGTTTTTAATTATGTCTGGCACAAAATAGAGACTAGACAAATATTAGTTGAGTGGATAAAAGGAAACCTGATTAGAGGTGACCAGTTAGCTCACTTGGTTAGAGCGTGATGCCAGTTCCATCCCCGCATGGGTCACTGTGAGCTGCACCCTCCTTAAAAAAAAAAAAGAGAGAGAGAGAACCTGATTAATTTGAATTTAAACTGAGTGTAATTGTATACTTTTTTTTCTCATTGGCTTGATGCAATGTTTAGACTGAATCTATAACTGCATTTTGTTTCCAAATAAATACATTTGCTGTATTTTGGAACTGCCAAAAAGCCCTGAGATCACATAACAGGCTATTTCACCAAGTTACTTCAAATTTTCAAGAAAATTGAGGGAAAAATAAGATTTTCTCACCACAAGAACTCTTTTAAATTAAGTGACTAAAATTATTGTGTAAAAAAGTATACTAAAGGGAAAGGGCTCTGACAGAGGCAATAGATTTCTGCACTAGATGGCATTTTGGTCATCTAAAATTGTTTGTTTTAATTTGACATATGCTGCTTCTCTTACTATATGCCAGATGCAGGTCCCAACAAGGTGCATATTGTATCACGTTTAATGCTCACAACAACTTAGTAAAGTAGGTGATATTTATCAGTGGACCCACTTTATACATGGGGGATAAAGAAATTTAGTAACTTGTCCAAGGTCAGTCTGTAAACCGGTGGGTGAGCTGTTATTTGAATGCAGGCAGTCTCATTCCTGAGTTCCAGCTCTTAAACACTAACTATATTATTTTCTTAATTCTAAGATTCCATGAACACGATGTAGTTTAGATATACATGGATAATTTTTAAATGTTTTTGAAATGCATAATCTGAAAAAAAGCCAAACACTTCTTATGAATGGAGAGCCTAAGGAAGGGCTGGAAATACAAATGCCGTCCAAAGATACCTAAAAATAAATATTTATCATAACATCCTCCAACACCCTGCGGATATTGTAACCCGATTCTCAGGAGTGTGGGCGGGACTCCGCGAGCCGTGGGAGCCCGCGGCCGGAGCGCATGCGCATCGCCGGCTTCGGCGCGCCCCAAACCCCGCCCATTCGAGCCGCAAGGGCTGCCGGGACTGACCCCATCTTCTTTGCGCGCGTTAGGCCAGCCGGCTTCGCTGGGAAGTCCGTGTGTTGTTGTCGCTCTTAGTGATCCTGCGGCCAGGCTCTGCGGGTCCCGGACCTTAAAGGTGAGCAACTCGCCGCACCTAAGGAGGAGAAGGTATAAAAGGGTCTGCTTTGCGTGGTGCGCGACGGCGCGTTCCCTTTCTTTGCTGCCTCATGCTGGGCGCTTTCGGTCCTCGCCTTCCTCTTGTTCGGATCGTGCGCCGCGTGGGCCGAGGCCCCAGGCAGCGCGCTGGGCGGAGAGCGGACAGGGGCCCCGGTCCCGAATGCAGGAGCCTGGGGTTCCCTGCACGTGGCTGGGACTCAGGCGAGCCAATGGTTGCTTTGGGACGGGGCTCCGGCGGAGTCTCTGGACAGAAGCTTCCCGCGTCCCCACTGCGTCTGTGAAGTTCCTGCCTCCACCGCCTTCCAGTGTCGCCGAAGGGGACGTTTCGGGCCAGCGTGCGAGATTCTGGGGAGATGGGTGCGGGCTGAACTCGGGAGGGTTGTTTGAATCATGGGACAGAGTGGAGGCCCGAGAATCGGGGCTGTGGGTGTTCCCCTGGCATAACACCGTAACTATCTTGGATTTTTAGGGTCCTCATTCACTCATATTAAGGCTTCTGTGTGAAATGGATAAGTGTGGCTAATATTTCACATGTAGTTGTACATTGCGGGAAAGTACATGATGAAACGACGTTGGGTAGGCCTAAGAAGTCTCGTAGGGGCTAAGTAGTTCTTTTATTTCACCCTTCGCTTTACAAGGGGCCCCAGATCATGATAGTAACTGGGGAATGTAGATTGTGTTCGACAAACCAATGCACAAGATTGAGCAACCTTTGTAGTGGCATGTGCACCGTACAAATCCCTGTGAGAGCTTCCAGTGTGCATCTAGCTCACTGCATAGTAATCGCCATGTGTATGCTGGTTACACCAGGTGTAAGGGATGCTTCCAATAAGTGTACCACGAATGGTTCATCACTAGGGAGAACTAATGGCAGAGATCCTCAATGAATTGTTATATACTTTTGTACAATGTGGATGACAGGGTGGCTTATAGAGCACTAGAGGCTAGTAATTTGAAGTGAGAAGATTGGGTTTTGTGATCCCTGGCAAACTAACCTCACAGCCTCCTTTTTTTCTGCCCTGCTGATCAGGAAACTGGATGAAGATGAACCAATACCTTAGTGAATTAGTAGGCCTATCCCCAGTTTCTCGTCGCTTTAGTGTCCCCAGGCTGTATAATTGTCATTTTCGTATGTTCCTGAATGTACAATTGAGCCCTGACTGTAATATGTGAATTTTATTTCCACCCTAAAGTTATGATATTTAATGTTTGCTGACAACAAGTTTTTGGTAAGTTAGCTCTGAGTAATTTTAAAAGATCCACACCAAACGAGTAGGACTGAGATGCATAATGAAGATAACCACTTGTTTTGTTATAGAAGATGGACCAGTGATTTACTGATAGTCTTTCATTTTCCATCGGTTATTCCAAAGATTTCTGTTGTTTAAATTTGAGAATTGAGTAGAGAAATTGAACCTGTGAAATTAAAAATTCTTGATTTTTAAGAAAACAATGGGATATTGATAACTTTAAAACATTCTTTTTCTGATCTTGAGTTTTATGTTAAAAAAATAATGCCAATTTGGGAAAATTTACAGATAGCCACAATGGCCGAAAATGGTGATGAAAAAGTGGCTGCTCTGGAGGCCAAAATCTGTCATCAGATTGAGGTATGATCCTTGTGCTATTCAACTGCAAATCAAGCTCTTTGAAAGGAAATTTAGGGCCTCAAAACAAATAACAGTAAGAACATTTAATTTTAGTACATGTGTTGATCTATTCAACATTTAGCTTGTCTTTGAGTCTTAGAATTAGATGTACATACAATGGTATATAGTTTTATATTGGTCGAGCCAGTTTATGAAACTAAAGGACTACAAACACTTGAAAAGATAATACTATAGACTTTTTTTCTTTAGTTTCCTAGTTTATGAAGTAAGGATAATAGAAGTACCTTCCTCATAAAGTGGTTGTGAGGATTATGTTATTTACCAGGTTTCCCCGAAAATAAGATCTAGCTGGACCATCAGTTCTAATGCGTCTTTTGGAGCGAAAATTAATATAAGACACTGTCTTATTTTACTATAATACAAGTCTGGGTCTTATAACATAATAAATATATAATATAATATATGTAATATAATATAATACCGCGTCTTATATTTTTGCTCCTAAAGACATATTTGAGCTGATGGTCCGGCTAGGTCTTATTTTCGTAGAAATACGGTAATACAATATAAAACATTTAGTAGAGTGGCACTTAATAACATAAAAATCCTTTGTAAAGTACCTTCCTTATTAAATAATACTTAATATTTTTGAAGTTCCTATTTTTTCTGCCCAAAGAATTTTTCTCAGCTATTGCAATATTTTTTTTTCAATGGCTGAGGAAAGGCAGTAAGTGGTGGCCCCTCCAGACTAGCTTTTTTTTTAAAGGAGGGCGCAGCTCACACTGGCCCCTGTGGGGATCGAACTGGCAACCTTGGTGTTATTAGCACCACGCTCTACCAACTGAGCTAACCAGCCACCGCTGTTGTAATTTTTAAGAGTATCTATTTTCAAAGTCCTCAGCATTTTTTGAACTTAAGTATTTAAGTTGAAGATTTATAGTCACAATAATATGATTTATATTCTTACTAAAGAACTTCAGATCCTGTACTTTGGTGTGTTTTTTGGCAACTCGCAATTATTTTTTAATTTCCACTTCTCTGCCATTTTAAATCTCCTATATTGCAACTTTTTGTAATGATTTCTTTATAATTGTGAAGGAAAATTACAAATTATTTTGTGTTTAATATTTAGAACAATAAAAATATGTATAAAGAAATAGTGTCCCTTCTACAACCTGCTACCTCTCTCAAATCCCACCCTCCTGAGGTAATCAAGGTTAAAAGCCTAATGAATATCCTTCTACACTAACATACATTTTGGAGGAGTAGTTTTGTCATCAATAAAATACCCAATCCCCTATTTGATATGTAGGATATTTCCATTATTTTTAGTTGTATTAGTTTTATGATGAATATCTTTATCTATAAATCTTAGTAAACATGTTTACTGACTTAAGATAAAATTCCTAAAAGGAGATGTACTGGGTCAAGGGTTATGCACGTTTTTAAAAACTTGCAGTACTTATTGCTAGTTTATGTCTCTGGCATGACCATTTCTCTGCGTTCAGGCCTAGGTTAAGTGTTCTTGTTTTTAGAATTTTGGCCAATTTGTTAGGTGAAAAATGCCATTTCATTGCTTTAATTTACATTTCTTTGAACTTTTTATGTTTATAGTCCATTTTTAGTTTTAGTAATTTTTAAAAACATTCTTTACTCATTCTTTTAAGGTTTTTGGTTTTTTATAAGAATTATAACAAACTTCTGTGTTTGTGTTTCTGTGTTTGTTTTTTATAAGAATTACTAACAAACTTCTGTGTTTGTCTTTGTGTTTACTTTTTATGCTACTTTTGTCATTCCAAGAAGTCACACCTAGGGCTTTTCATATATAGTTTTTTTCCTTGCATTTATACTGAAAAAGGGTGACTGCTTAGATATATGCTCACCTGTTTTTTTAACTTTATAAAATAGAGCTCTGAGCATCAGTCTGTTTACTAGATGGGTTACTGATGAGATCCTGAATCATTTAACTACAAAATCTGGAAGCTTCTCAAAGGCTAATAAAAAAATAAAAAGGAAATAAAAGAACAAAAAAAATAGTGATTAACCAGATTATTCCAGTTTTTTTAAACTTGACAATACGTTCTTTCCACACTGATTTGAAACGAGGTTTTTCACATACTAAATCCTTAAGTAGGTATTTGTCGTAAGGCTTTCTAGTCTGTTGGCTTATCTGTTAATTACATTCTTTCAGTAATCAAGTTTTAGTTTTATCTTTTTGTTAATTTGTATTATATTTTATTAAGTGTATTTAGGAGAAAATATTTATTGCCTCTTAAGTTATGACATGTATTTTTAAAGAATAGAACTTGGTGATGTAATGGTAATAAAAATAAAATCTAGGATTGGAGTATTACACAATGCTCTGAAATATATTATAATTATTTTGCAGTATTATTTTGGTGACTTCAATTTGCCACGGGACAAATTTTTAAAGGAACAGATCAAACTGGATGAAGGTTGGGTACCTTTGGAAATAATGATAAAATTCAATAGGTAAAAAACCCTTTTAAAAGTCATCTTTAGATTTTCTGTCTACAGGTGTTACTTGCAAGTCTTACAGTACTTCTATGTCTATTTTCTTCAGGTTAAACCGTCTAACAACAGACTTTAATGTCATAGTAGAAGCATTAAGCAAATCAAAGGCAGAACTCATGGAAATAAGTGAAGATAAAACTAAAATTAGAAGATCGCCAAACAAACCCCTCCCTGAAGTGACTGATGAGTATAAAAATGATGTGAAAAACAGATCTGTTTATATTGTAAGTGGGCCTTTAATGCATTTGATTATATCTTACATTTATTTAGAAAGTACATACTGTAGAGTGGGTAAGAAAAAGGTCTCAGGAATCATAGTTTCACCACTTACTATATATATGTCTTTGGGCAGTGTTCTTAACCGCTCTGAGCCTTATCTTTATAAATGGGGATAATATTTTTCACCTTATAGAACTGTTGTGAGAATTAAACGAAAAACCCAAATACCACTGGACAAAATCTTCGGCATATTCTAAGCACCCAGTGCATATCAACTGTTCTTATTTATCAACAGCTAAACTAGTAATTTTCTTTAGCATACTAATTTTTTTATTCTTGAAAATTTCAGACATAAGAATAGATTGGATATATAATGTACATCATCGAACTTCAACGGTTATTAACATGATTAATCTTGTTCTGTCTCTGTTCAAACTGATTATTTTGAAGCAAATCCCAGATAAATGAGCCAATTTGATTGCATTGGAGAACAATGGCTCTTAACCAGAGCTGTTAAACATTTAAGAGACACAGAGCAAGAGTGAGATAGATAGAGAAGTATATCCTGCCTTCATTTCAAGACAAAATGAATCAGAATTTCTGGCAAATTGTTTACCTGATTTGTACATTTCTTCCTACTCTTTACAGAAAGGCTTCCCAACTGATGCAACCCTTGATGACATAAAGGAATGGTTAGAAGATAAAGGTCAAGTACTAAACATTCAGATGAGAAGAACGTTGCACAAAGCATTTAAGGTATGGCTACTTGATGTTACAGACCTTTTCCAGTTACAGACTTTTTCTAGTTGAAAATATATCAGACATATTAAAAAAATATATTTTCTTCCCCTTTTAAAAGGGATCAATATTTGCTGTGTTTGATAGCATTGAATCTGCTAAGAAGTTTGTTGAGACCCCTGGCCAGAAGTACAAAGACACAGATCTACTAATACTTTTCAAGTAAGTCTTTTTGCGATGTTTCTCTGGCCACTTAGTTATATGGAATTGACACACTGGGGTAAGGAGCATGGATTACATTTCCTGTAAGGACAGTATTTTTTGTATCCATAGGCATCCTTTGAGAAGTGCTTGAAATTTGCTTAGTGGAAACTGTTAGTCCTTTGAGACTATAAGGAAGTGTTTATTAGTACCTTTTCTCTGTCAGCAACTAATAAAGAAGGTTAAATTTTAGTACTTATTTTGCATCTAAAATTTCTAATCAGGCTGCATACTAAAATTTGAGCTGTTGGTGTGGCTAGAGAGTAAATCACTACAATTTTTATCCTTGTTTCTCATAGTCTGTATATAGGCCTATATTTTTATACAATACAAAGGATTATTTAATAAGGATTTCAGATCACATTCTTTAATATGTGTGTCTAAAATGAGGACAAACCAGAGCATTTTCATGATAAAGTTAGGATCATAGTCCTCCACTCTTGCATTCAGTCTTCTAAACGCTGTGTGTTAAACCTAGTGTGTTAAACCTAGTGGACTGAGACGCACTGTGATGACGCTGTCAGTGTGAAACCCTGAAATATATTTTTTAACATGTGATTTTCATAATTGCTTATTCTTGGGTCTCAGGGATTTTCGAATTTTCTCCTTTTGTGAAATGAACTCTATAGAAAACTAGGAAACATTCAAGTATTTTACATAACTACTTTTTTTCTATACATGAATGATAAATAACCAATGAGATTGTTAATGGATGTGAGGTTTCTTTGGGAAAATATGAGTTGTTAAAAACATTGTACACTTTAAAATGGTGAATTTTATGGCAGGTGAATTATTTCTTAGTAAAGCTGTTAATTTTTAAAAAGAGTAATTTCCTTGGCATCTTTTGAATTTTTAGGTAATAATTATGTTGATAGAGTATGTTGTGACATTCCTTACACTATGTTTTAAATCATTGAATATAATTTAAAATCTTTGTTCTCATGAATTTAGTCTCTGTTTTGTGTACTTTAGGGAAGATTACTTTGCAAAAAAAAATGAAGAAAGAAAGCAAAATAAAGTAGAAGCTAAATTACGAGCTAAACAGTAAGTATACTGAGCCAGTCATAACCTTTTTAATTCCTTAAAGCTTTGACAAGGGTCGATAGCGGTTCTGGGAAGTGGAGCTGATAATGAGCTCTGAAATGAATAGGAATAGGTCTTTTTTTTACTAGTAAAACATGGAAGTCTTAAGCTGCCTTGATAATCTGGGGGCCATATTGTACTCTAGCACTGAACAATCAGAAAACCTAAGGACTGGCTTTGGTTACTAAATATTAATAGTTTAGTGATCATGAGCAAGGTTAACTATCAGGATTTAATTTTCTTAACATAGTATATGGAAACATTCTAAATACATTTTCATTTGTAGAGAGCAAGAAGAAAAACAAAAGTTGGCAGAAAATGCTGAAATGGTAAGTATCTATTACTGGGATCTAAGAAATCTATGGCTCACAGTTATGAGAATAAAGTCTGAGGGCTTTTTGCAGAAAATATGTAAGCAAGTCTGTAGTTGTCATTGCACTAAATCGCCAAATATTGCCTAAAATTATTCTTTATCCAGAGATAATTTAATAACCAGATTTATATAATTAATATGTACATAACTAATTAAATGTTACTTGTTGGAAAAATAAGTTAAATCAGAAGCCATTGTAGAACAAAGGATGACAAAGGAAATGAACCATTAAATTAGCTTCCAAATAGCATTTTCGTTTCTAGCCTTTTAATTGTATAGGTATAGATGGTATAAGCCATTTCTGATTTGTGGTTGTTTTTGAGAAACTTGTATATTTTCACAGAAATCTCTAGAAGAAAAGATTGGCTGCTTGCTGAAATTTTCGGGGGACTTAGATGATCAGACCTGTAGAGAAGATTTGCACATCCTTTTCTCTAATCATGGTGAAATAAAATGGATAGACTTTGTTAGAGGCGCAAAAGAGGTTTGGAAACATTCATATACCTTTCTAGCAATGTTTTAAAATCCATAGAAATTTATCTTTTGGTATAATTAAAATTTTATTAATGTGTTTATGAAAATGGTTTCTACTTGATCATTTGTCCATTTTATTACTGTCACTCAATGTGCGCTATCTGGTGTTTTCTCAGTTGTGCTGTGAATAATTGTTGGTGTCAGTCAGTGACTGCAAGTTTTGTAGTAACTTCCTGATGTTTAGTAAAATTCATTGAAACTGGGAATGCCATGGAATATTTGCAGGGAAGGAAAAATTACTTTGAAGGAATTAACTGTGGGGTTAAAAACTCAAAGGTGTGACTTTTATTTTGTCTTTGGTGTAGGGAATAATTCTATTTAAAGAAAAAGCTAAAGAAGCACTGGATAAAGCCAAAGATGCAAATAACGGTAACTTACAATTAAGAAACAAAGAAGTGACATGGGAAGTACTAGATGGAGATACGGAAAAAGAAGCATTGAAAAAAATCATAGAGGATCAACAGGAATCTCTAAACAAATGGAAGTCAAAAGGTCAGTTCTGATTTTTCTCTGATAGTCTGGTTATTTTAATTCATTTGCTTGAGTAAAAATTGTGTTCAAAGATACAAGAGATTTGAAATATTTCTTCATTGATTTCTCAAATTATGTCTCTGCAGGTCGCAGATTTAAAGGAAAAGGAAAGGGAAATAAAGCTGCCCAGCCTGGGTCTGCTAAAGGAAAAGTAGCATTTCAGGGCAAGAAAACTAAATTTGATAGTGATGATGAACGTGATGAAAATGGTGCATCTGGTAAGTTTTTCTAAGTTTTTGGTACTTTCATGACATTATTTGTGGGAGAGAACAGTGATAATGGTTTTTTAACTTCTGTATGAGTGACATTCTCGGATTACTGTTTACCTTTGTTATGCTGTTTTATAAGTGGAAAACAAGGATGTTTGGAAGATAAGTTTAGATAGCCGAAGGTCTGTACGAAAGGAAAACTTTTTCTTATTAATAATTATGAATTATGGTCAATATTAGAGTAAGGCTTACAGTGCACTTAACAAAAATTCTGTTATTGTATAGGAGCAGTAAAAAGAGCAAGAGAAGAAACAGACAAAGAAGAACCTGCATCAAAACAGCAGAAAACAGAAAATGGTGCCGGAGACCAGTAGTGTAGCAAACACATTTTTTATTCATTTTAATTAGGTTTTCAGCTGCTTTTGTCTTTGGAAGCTTTTAAAAAGAAAACCGAATTAGGTCTACTTCGATGTCCACCTGTAAGAAAGGAACATTTTTGTTGTTTACCTTGTCTTTTTTTGTTATCCAAATGAGCATTTTTTAAAAAAATGTATAGTTCTGTATGTGTTATTTCAGATGATTCAAAATGAAAAGAAAGATTTCTTGTACTAAATTGCCTTTGTAATATGAGAATGTATTAGTACAAACTAATAAAATATATACTATATAAAAAGAGCAAAAACTTAAGTTTTATTTATTTTTTCCTGCCCAAAACATTTGAGAAAGAATTTACCTTAAACCAAAGTATTGGCTGTTGGTTATAGGCCCGTCCCATAATCTGTCTCCTAGGCTGGCTTTCTGTATTTACTTGGGCAACTTAATAACATTAGAAATAATTACTTATTGTAAACTTCAAGAGACTTACTGATTTCTTTTTATGAAATTTGTATGATGCTGGCAGGTCATATCGCAGCTCTATAAAACAAAAGTCATCTAAGGATAATATTTCCAAGCATTTATCACCCTTGACTAAAAAAAAATTAAGAAAGCACTAAATGCTGGTAAACTGAACATTTTAGACCTGTCACTTTAACTTGGTATTATTCAAGGGCTGACGACATATTTCCAAGATTAGCCATGGCAAACAGATCGGCATTTCTGCTGTTTTGATCATTTATACCAAAATTTGAGGTTATTAGGAAGAGTTTAGAAGGATAAAAAATAGATAAGTTTATCCTATGAAAATGATAGTACCTTCCTAGTTTTAATTTCCTAATCTATAACCAGCAATTTCATAACAACTATGCTTATTTAAAAATTATGTTGTCTGGGTTTTAGTAATGGTAGTAAGTAGCTAATTACAAGCTCTCAAATGAAAACCCATTTTTCATATTCTAAATAATGTAGGTTCTCCAAACTTACTACTAGTCATTTTAAAGGGATGACAGACAATGAGTCTACCTACCCTTCATATTTTACAACAAATTCTAACTCTCTGGGTCACATCTCAAATTTTAATGTGCAATCAAATCACTTCAAGTCAAGTCTTGTTGAGGGGCAGATTATAATTCGTTAGGCCTCGGGGGGAGCCTGAAATTCTGCAAGTCTAACAAGCTCCCAAGGGATGTCAATGCTGATGAGCTGAGGCCCATATTTGAAGTAGCAAGGCCCTGGCTTGGTACACTACTAACCTAGGGTACGTCATGTTGCATATTATACTCCCTTAAGGAAGGACAATACTGAATATAACAGGAAGACTGATCTTTTACACATTACTAATTATAATGAACAGTAACATCTAATTATATGGTTAACACCATAGTGCTAATCCATAATTTATTATGTAAAACACATTTCCCCCTCATTGTACTCTTATTTCAGGCTTTTCAGAATTATTTGGATTAGTTAGCTTCTAGCTGTATGCTTTCCCCATTTTGATGTTTGTGAATATTATCCAATTTACTAATAAAAATGTATCAAGCATGATTTACTCACATTGTGGATGATTATATTCTATCTCCTACTAAAAAAGAAAGCTTCATGTTACTGACTTCAGGGGCAATTAGAAAATTGAAATAGGGAATCCAGGCATAATCTCGTGGTATTTTCCACAAATGGATTTCAAACTGAGGTTTGACCAACTCCAAGCACAAGCTCTTCAGTCACTGGGAAGTGATGTAGGATTCTGTTCGAGCCTGGAGTGATCAAATGCTTTGGTACGATTAGAAATTTTCAGTAAAATGCATAAATTAGGACAGCGTTAGGCAAACACTGGTACCCTACCTTTACTCCATTTGCTACCCAGTACCAACCATGCCATTTTGCCACACTGAAAAATGATTTACAGTATTCTTCCTCAGCATCTGTGTAAAAATGCTGGTTCACCTAATGCATGGTAGCTTTCTTAGATAATTTAAGATTTAGGAGAAAATTGTCTTACCTGCAATAATATCTATCTTGATTTTCCATTCTGCAGCTTTCTTTTGAATATGCTGAACATAAATAACATGTTAACGTGAGCTGATTTTTAAATCTTTAAAAATTGTTTTTACTAATATTTGATACTGTTTTCAAGCTTTTAAAATTTCATTAGAATTTAGACCCTTACATTTTTTTCAATTGGATAGATAGTATTTAGAAAATAAATGAAGTCATTTCAATATACTGGGGGTGCCAAAATAATGTATACACATGACTTGTATTCATCTTTTGTTATTGGTATACATTGAGTACATTACAATTTCAATAGTTTTTTCCTTCCTTAAAATTGTATACATATTTTTGGCACCCTGCATTTAACCATTTGAGCCAAATTACATGAAATCCAAGTAATAAAGTATGTACAACTAGTTATGTATCATCAGTATATACACCTATCCTGGAAACCAACGTATCTGTTTCCGTGAGCAGGCAGTTCAGTGGCAGTGTGGTATAGTAGTTAAGAACATGGTCTCTGGAATCGGACAGCCTGCATTTGAACTACAGTTCTGCTGTTTATTACCTATGTAACCCTGTGCTAATTACTCATCTGTGCTTTAGTTTTCTCATCTATTAGGATGATAATGGTATCTCATCAGATTGTTGTGGAATATGAAAAGTGCTTTGAACTGTCCTGGCACACGGTAAGTACTAAATGTTAGCTATACGTCTAAAATTCTTCAACCTCTTCATAAAGTTTTTGGTTGTTAATTTGTTGTAAAAATCACTTTATGAATTTAAAAAATATATAATACTCCAACATTAACAGGAATGGAAAAAAGTTACCCATACTTCCCTAAATAAGTTACATGCATAATTTTTTAAAAAATTATAATAGATATTTATTTAAAGTAATACATTTGCAGCCCAGATAATTCTAAATTGTACATTTCAGAGTTATACAACATCATAAAAATACTTTGAAGATAGCTGCATCCAAACATTTCCTTTACATGATTATTTCTTTGCCCATTCTTCTCTCTCTTTTCTTTCCCGAATAACCTCGTTCAGATATGGTTCAAGGTAGAATTTATTCTCCTCATATTTTGTCAACTGCTCTTTAGGCAAGATCTGCTGCCTCATGGTCAGGTCCAATGCTCTTAATTCGAAACACCTGTCATTATACAAGTTCTCAGGAAGCCTTCTTATTGCTTCTTTTACATCTTCATCCACATGTATTGTGTCATCGTACATTAACCCCAGTTTATTAAACCCTACGGCATTGAAATACCATTTTCGAATACCCTCTAGCCACCGGTTGATACTGCAACAGCAGGCCTGCTTGCCATTTTGGCCCGTGAACCCATGCATAATTTTTTACGAATACTGATACCAGTATTTCATATTACAATCATTTTTGTTCATGGTGGTAGCATTCATAATACTTAAGGCATCAAGTTGATTGATAAACTACTTAACTTGCCCTAAATTTTAGGTTTAAATATTTGTTATAAACAATACTGACAATATGTTTATGCTTATAGTTTTTTCTTGAATTTAATAAATAATCCTAATTTGGGCATATTTTCCCCCTAGTTTGGGACCTATTTCTATATAAGGATACAGCCTTGAATGTAAATGACATTGTAATTTAATGGAATCTTAGGATCTCTGACAAATCTGTAAGAAGTAAATTATGAAATTTCTTAGCTATTTAAGCCCTAAGGTTAGTGAAAGAGTTTTTAGACTTTATACAATGGAATGTGGTTCATTCTGGCGGAGATGTCAAAGAATGAATGGGCTAAGCTTGGGATAAACACTGAAAGAACAGAGGCTGGCTTATCTGCTTTGCTTTAACTATGAGCCAAGAACTAAATTTTCAAAATGCCTAATGAAGAACAATAGGGCAACAGCTTTGAGAGTCACACAGCTAATTATTAGCGTATCTGCTAAGATACACTTACATTTTACCTAAATATTTATCAAAAAATTACTCTATACAAATGCACCTGTAAGCATTTTTAAAAGACAAGGGTCTACAATTAAGGGGTCTGGGATAAACTTCAGTGACTTCAGTGATGTTACTCATTATATAGAATACTTAAGCAAAATTACCACAAACTTATAGCAGATATAGCTACAACATAAAATAGGGACTGTATTAATGTTAGAAGTTCATCCCCCATCATACCCCCTTCATGTATGCATAATATATACCAGATTAATTTCTTTAATAAGTCACTGTGCTAATGGAAATAATCACTGTCTAAAATGCACTTAATGAAATAATTTGCTTAAAATCCAACTATTAAGCCAGCCAAGGCAATGCTGATAATGCTGCCTTCTAATGGTGGAATATGGTAATATCAAACAACAAAGAAGGGAGTTCCTTGGTAAGTGGCTATAGGAGTTCATTCAATTAGACTTTGCTGCTTAATTGCAGTTTTTACTGGCATATTTTGCATGGTCTGCATGAACTGTATATGAGTGACAAAATTTATATTATGCAAGCTGTGCAGAAAAGAGTTCATAGCAGGCATGACTGCTTATTCTTAAAAGGCCTGCATATAAGGTTGGCTAGTGGCTAGAGTATTATGGGAACTTAGATTTTGGGAGGGTTTTTACTCCCCATCTCCTTAATTAATAACTGTGGCACACTGCTTAAACTGTTCATGCTGAATACCTGTTTTGCTCCTGGAACTCCAGAATTTGGCTATGTGCTAGGCATGGGGTGGTGCATACATAATCAGTCCGCAATAAAAACGTTGGGCACTGAGTCTCTAACGAGCTTCCCTGATTGACAGCATTTCACATGCTTGTTACAGAAATTCACTGCAGGGAAAATCAAGTGCATCATGTGTGACTTCACTGGAAACTTGTACCTGGTTTCCCCTGGACTCTGACCTTTGCACCTTTCCCTTTGCTTTTGCTCTATATCCATCAGCTGTAATAAATCATAGCCATGAGGATGACTGTATGCTGAGTCCTGTGCGACTTCCTTGAAAATCATCAAACCTGAGGATGGTCTTGGGGACCTCCTCAAGACAAGATTTTTAGATACCAATAATCACTCGTGTTTGCTTTCACATATCAAATGGAGATTTATTTACCAGTAAAGTTCTGTTCTGTTCTGCTGCTTATCTACATGTTAGCAGTATACATTTTTTAGCTATGTAATTTTATAGTTTTAAAGGGATGTTAGATTACCATATATTCAGAATTATTTCCAACTGGATTCCAGTACATTGTATTTATACAAAATGTTTTTTCCTATAAAACTTCCTTAAAATCTCTTAATACATGTATGATTTAAAATCTCTTAATACATGTAATACATAATAGTTAACAGAGCAATTACATATGCCAGATACTATTCCAAGTGCTTTGTAAATACCGACTCATTTCATTCTCATAACAGTAGATGGTACTCTCAGTTCCTCATACTCCCAGAGTACAGGTGAGTACGGTATAGGTGATGAACCTGAACTCAAGTACCTCAACCAAAATAACAACTGAGAAGCAGCAGATTTTGTTCTCATTCCGGCTCTATAGTTTCCGTTCTCGATCACCATGTTATACTGACATCCCAAAAATGTACCACCCCTGCCCCCAATTTTCTGGAATACATCTTATACACCCTCCTCCCATGTGTTATATGTTGGCAAGAAGAATAATGGAAGAGGTGGGTTTTAAACAGATCAGTTTAGGTCCAGGCTCAGTGTTCTTAAAAACCAGGACTTACTGCCCCCCTTTGTGCACCAGGCCACACAGGGACACTGGGACTACAGGCATTAACCACGACTTACCGAGGCAAACAGGACGTATTGTAACCTTAGTTATACCATACTTCTCTACTCCTGAATTATAGTCTCTTTCCTAGCAACAATTCCTGTCTGAACAAATCTTTGATAAAAGAAATGATACGGGCTGGAAGAAAGCTCATCACAAACGCTAGCCAGTTAAAGGAAAAAGTTCAGTTTCTAGTGCCAGATATTAAAAAAGGTCAGGAGAAACGGATACGCTGGTATTTAGTATTCACAGCAAATCCTTAAAACACTGCCATGAATTTAAAAATAAATGACAGAATAGCGTAATTTAAACTTACCTCTCTAGTTGAGGATTTGTGTAGAGAATACACTGCTGTTCTTGCCATTTCCAAAGCAGTCTTCAGAAATGTCATATCTGTCCCTGTTAAGAGTAGAAAAAGTTCCTATGTATATTATATGCCTGTTTTCAATGAATACCAGGTATTAATAAATAACCAAAATAGCCACTTAGCTATTTGGTTATTTATATAACCAAATAGCTCTGTTAACTATTATTACTTTAAATCATACAAAATAGCAAAAAGATGGTACACATTAAGTAAAATATCCAAATATCTCAAAGTTGACAGAATAAAACCAGAATTATACTGTTAAATAAGGCTGAAGTAAAATTTTAGTATATTCCAAATTAATGACTTTCAAAGAGAGTAGAATGGAATAGATAGAGTAGTAATCAGAATGGGGGTTTGTGTGGAAGCAAGGACTTTTTAAACTGTCTTGTCTTTTCCTCCTCTTTCTGACTTCCAATTCTCCCTGTCCACAGCATACACACAAAATAAATAGCCATAGAGTCACTGTTACTAATGGGTACATGTTGAAAATCTAGGGTGTGTTAAGGCATCAAAAAGAGGTTCTAAAAGTATAAAATCCTTTATAGATTCAATATCATAAGAGTTAGGTAAGTCGTTGAAAATGGAGTATAAATAAATGAATAAAAATACTATTCATTTAGTAAAAATTTATAAAAACAAAGACTGAAAAATTCCTTATCCACGCCTTAAACAAGTTGAAATTGAATTTGTAATAACTATAAAGGTAAGAAATTGATTTATTTACTATAGAGTGATAAAATTGCTTAACCTAAGCAATGATAAATTGGTTTTAAAAACTTGCTTTTCTTCTATAGCATACAGAATATAGTCAATGTTGCAACAACTATGTACAGTGCCAGGTGGGTATTAGACTAATTGGGGGATCACTGCATAAGTTATATAAACGTCTAGCCACTATGCTAGCCACTACACCTGAAACTAATATCAAATAATACTGAATGTCAACTGTAACTGAAAAAAAATTATTAACGAAACTTGCTTTTCTACAAATACACCAGTACACCTTATTCTTGTTACTAACCTTTATTATTTTTGGTCCCAAAGGGAGGATTCATAATTACTGTATCAAATGACTTGGATATTCTGTTAGATAATAAGCACACATCACATTGAACCATGTCAACATTTGTTAACTCAAATTCTTCCACATTCCTATTAAATATTTCCAGTGCATCTTCATCTATGTCAAATCCAACACATAACCTGTAAATATAAAACACACACAGTGTAACTACTTTTAGCTCCCAAGTCAACACAATAAAATTAAAACCATAATCTTTTCAACCCAACAGGCCAAGAGTGAGTGCTACCTTTCAACAGCGTGATTTCCCAACCTGGCAGGTGTTGAAAACTCAGGTTTGTATAAAAAGGGAGGTGGTATCTGACTGCTACTCTTACCATTTTGTTACCATTTTGTTTTTTAGTTTGTTTTGATGTTCTGCTCATTCAAAATGTACTTATTATCAGATTCTTGCTCCCCTTACCTCATACTTGTCAAATCCTGTAAATATAATCAGTTGATCCTATTTACACTTCTTATTAAAGTCAACCCATACCCAAGTAGTATATATTGGATCACTTACCCTGCTCCTAACATTGCAGTTCCGATGCTAAGCACTCCACAACCACATCCTAGGTCTGCAACCACTTTATTTTCAATGTCATCATATGTATTATGAATTGTATAGAGCATACATGCTAAAAGATCAAAAAACATATTAGAGAATAAGCAAGTTGATGACCAAAATCCAATTTGTGCAAATGACTCTAAAACAATTTCTTGCATTATTTAGTCCTTTTCCATATGGTGTTCCAGATAATTAGAAAACATAAGGCATTATACCTTGGTATGTAGTAAGAGGCCTCAAAAAATACAGTAACACATACCAGTGGCTCCCCAAAACTAGTCCACTGACAATGCCAAGAAAGACAAAACTTTTGAGGTAAAATGAGAACAATATGGTCAAAATGTTTCATTTTTCCTTATCCTGTTTAAAACATTGCCATACACACATATTCTTTGAGGTTGAAATATTACTCTTATGAAAGAATGGTAAAGTAGGTTTTAAAAATATCTTTCCTTATCAATATATAAACTTGGCAACCCTACATTAGTCTCCAAAATTATTTTGAAATTTTACTGATCTGTGAATCTATAAGTCAGGGAACCACTAATATCAAACAAAGCATTAACATTAAAATGGCACAGTACTTTTTTGCAAAACATTTGTCATCAGCCAAGACAGGTACGGTAAGTTTAAGCCATAATGGGAAAAGACCTACATCCACAATAGCCTTTACACACATACATTTATGATCTATGAATACATATAACCTACTAATGAAGGCTGATTAGAGAACTATTAAGGAGCAGAGCAGAAGCTGCCGTGATTGGAAAGGGATCTTTCAAATGCACAATGGCCTGGGATATACTGAAGTGTTGCATGAATAAGATCACTGATCTCTCCTTGTGGGGATATATGAACCCAGCAAGGATTACTGGCCATCACTGATGCCCCAGGATCCAGAGGTTTTTATCAAAAACAATTACAGGACATCTCAGGCTGACAGCGCTGTCCTTATTGCTGCAGGTGTTAGTGACTCTGAGGAGGGTATCTCAAAGAATTAGCACTCATGTGCTTGTTACACATTGGATGTGAAAGTGATTTTTTTAAAAATTGGATTCCACTGAGAAACCCTATAGCCAGAAGACATTAAAGAAGTCATTATCTAAATTGAGAAAACTTGTCTTAACCCACAGTTTTATGCCCGTTTTTGGTTGGAATTAAGACAGTATTTCGGAGTTAAGTGCAGTGATGCACTTATTTTCCTTGACTTGCATTGGCAGCTTAGAAACAGAACTATGTTGGAGCTGGACAGGATTCCTCCTTGCAGGTGTTGCCAACAAGTACATTTCCTAAGACTCTTCAATACTTTCATAATACGTTTATTAAACGTGAATTTTTTTCCTGTACTCTCTCCTAGTATTTGTCTCGCGCATAAAGCAACATTGCTGATTCTCAGGTCATTTGTTAAAATTGAAATGCATCCTAATCTTTTATAGCACCTATTCTGGATTTGTTAAACTCAGTCCTTCAATGACTAAGTCTAGTATTCATTTCTAGAACAGAGTACAGCACAGGACTCCTTGTGCGGACAACTCCTTGAATTGATTCTTTTTTTTTTTTTTTTTGAATTGATTCTTATTTAGCAAATATTTCCTGAGCTCCAAACTAGGAATTCTTACAGGCACTTGGGATTATATGAACAAGACCAACAAATTCTTTGCCCTCGTTTATAGTGTTACGATAGAAACAGATTAAAAACACGTCTGACAGCGTTCAGGGCTATGCAAAAACCACCAAACAGTGCGATAAGTGCGTGTCTGTGTCTTTAGCTGTGTAGTCAAGGAAGCCCTCCCTAACGTGATATGTAATCTTACAGCAGATTTCCTCTAGACGTTCTTCGTATCTAAATAACTGTTCTAATTTCATACAGGACTACCCCGAGGCAAGGGCATGGTCACCAGCCGCCCTACCTGCAATGTGCGGCCTGGTCGGATACTGTTCTAGAAGTAGCTTGGGCTTTTCAAATCCATCCACTTGTTGCAGGCGACTCTCTAGCTCCTTAAGCCTTAATTTCTTCATTTTTTAAAAAAAACTGGGTTCTCAGGATTTCACGGCACTGGATCTGCAGAGAAATCTATTTACCCTTCATTTCCATCCACCCCAACCTTCCCCCGTCCCTTTTTTAACGCCGCAAGCCAGAGGCAGGGCATCGGACGCAGGGCGTTACGGACACACCGGCCCAGGCCGGTTCTACTCTCCTCCTTGCGCCAGGGGCGAGCGGAGCCTTGGATCAGCCCTCAACCCGCCCGTCTGCAGAGCATCCCGCGCGGATCTCGGGCTCCTCCCAGACCCGCAGAACTTCACACACCACGTATGGGAACCGCAAGAGACAGCTCGCGCCTCGGCCGGGGCCGGAAGCGCCGCTACGCACGCACGCAGGCACGCACGCACGCAGGCACGCACGCACGCACGCACGCGTCGGAGTCTAGTGGTCCCGTGCCCAGCGGCAACTGTCTTCCGACTGTCGGTTTCCGCCGGCGGCACGAAAGAACGCGTCATCAGCTTCCGCCCCGGCCCGGTCTGCGTCGTCGGTATCGCTCTCCCTTCTCGTGGCCGGGGCTTGTCCCAGGCTCCTGTTACTTGGCCATAACCCAAAAGGATGAGGGAGAGAGGGTGAAAGTGAGGGTGAAAGTTACGGTCACTTTGTTTTCATGGCCATTGTGGCCCTCTCTGCCTTCCAACTCCCCTCTCAAAAAGTAGCAGTCTCCACTCACTTTTGCCTCCTGGGGCCATTAGCATGCCCTACTTTATCATAAGTTTGTTTCCCTCTTTATAGGTTGTTTGTGTCGCTTATATCTCACAGATGGTGATGTGAGCGACGCTGGAAGAAGAGAATTTATATGAAGGAACGGGTAAGTAGTGGTGTCAGACGCTGCAAAGAGGTCAGGTTTTCATGGAGGAGGAGCCAGATCAAGGCGTAGTGGGTTTTGAACTGAATGGAAGCTTAGGAAGTAAAGTAAGTGAACAATTCCTAAGAAACGTGGCTATGAAAAGAGGAGTGAGAATAGTTGATGTTTAGTAAGATTGGAGGAAGCTTTCTTTTTTAATGGTAGGGGATGTGAATGTAGCTAAATTCAGACAGGTTAAAGGTAATAGAAAAGTAGGGGCTCAAAATACAAGAAAGGATTTTGAATGGCGTTAGGATCCTGAGAAGTGGGAGCCAGTGCCTAAGTGAAAGGATTGCCTATAATCTGGGGAATAAACCCTTTTCATTATAAAAGGAAAAAAAAGAGGAATGGATGGATGAGGATAAAGTAGAGGGAGTGGTCTTTGAGGCTGCTACTTACTATGAAAAGTAGTTACTTATTCATTACTTACTATGAATTCAAAGTTGTCTATTATGAGGGTTAAATGAGTTAGTACATATAAAGTTCACAGCACATAAAGTTACTACATAAAGTTATTTTCACATAACAAGTGTCCAATAAATGTTTGTTGTTGTTGTGGTGGTTGGTGGTATCTGTTGAGACGGAGGTGGCTGTAGAAAGGAGTGTGAACCAAGTGGATGATTGAAACCAGCTGGATATATGGAAGGACAATTGACCCATCTGAGGTTGAAGGCATTTTTTTTTGTATTTTAAAAAATTAAACTACTCTTTCCGTGCCCAGCGCAGCCATGGCTCGTGGTCCCAAGAAGCACCTGAAGCGTGTAGCAACTCCAAAGCATTGGATGCTGGATAAATTGACTGGTGTGTGTTTGCTCCTCATCCATCCACTGGTCCCTACAAGCTGAGGGAATGTCTCCCTCTCATCATCTTCCTAAGGAACAGACTGAAGTGTGCTCTAACAGGAGATGAAGTAAAGAAGATCTGCATGCAGCGATTCATTAAGATTGATGGCAAGGTCGAACTGATGTAACCTACCCTGCTGGTTTGATGGATGTCATCAGCATTGACAAGACCGGAGAGAACTTCCGTCTGATCTACGACACCAAGGGTCGCTTTGCTGTTCATCGTATTACACCAGAGGAGGCCAAGTACAAGTTGTGCAAAGTGAGAAAGATCTTTGTGGGCACAAAAGGAATCCTACATCTGGTGACTCATGATGCTCGCAGTATTCGCTACCCTGATACCCTCATTAAGGTGAATGACACCATTCAGATTGAGTTGGAGACTGGCAAAATTACTGATTTCATCAGGTTTGACACTGGCAATCTGTGCATGGTGACTGGAGGTTCTAACCTGGGAAGAATTGGTGTGATCACCAACAGAGAGAGGCACCCTGGTTCTTTTGATGTAGTTCATGTGAAAGATGCCATTGGCAACAGTTTTGCCACCCGGGTTTCCAACATTTTCGTCATTGGCAGAGGCAACAAACCATGGATTTCTCTTCCCCGTGGAAAGGGTATCCGCCTCACCATTGCTGAAGAAAGAGATAAGAGCCTGGTGGCCAAAAAGAGCAATGGGTGAAATGATCTCTAGGTGACATAATTGGAAGAGTCTTTGTACTTAAGATAATATAGCATGAAAAACATTAAAACTTTTATTTTGAGATAATTGTAGATTTATATGTAATTATAAAAAATAGCACATAGAAACCCTGTGTATCTTTTACTCAGTTTTCCTCAATAACACTTTGCAAAACTGTCGTACAGTACCAGCCAGGATATTGATGGATACAGTAAGGACATAGCATTTCCATTACCACAAAGATCCTTCGTGTTGTATCATTTACCCTCCTACAAGCAATGTATGAGGGTTCCAGTTGCTTCATCGCCTCACCGACACTTGTTATTTTCCATTTAAAAAATTATTGTTATCTTAGCAGGTATGAAGTAGCAATTCATTGTGGTTTTGAATTGCATCTCCCTGACGGCTGGTGGTGAGCATCTATTAATACACTTCTTGACCATTTCTATAGCTTCTTTGGATAAATGACAATCCAAATCCTCATTTGCTTATTTTAAAGTGTGTTATTAATGTTTTTATTTGTGAGTTGTAAAAGTTCCTTATGTATTCTGGACACTCGATCTTATCGGGTATATGATTTGCAAATAGTTTCTCCCATTCTGTTGTCTTTTTACATTCTTGATAGTGTCCTTTAACATGCAAAAGCTTTAAATTTCTGATGGTGTCCAAATCTATTTTTTAGGTGTTTTATCTAAGAAACTGTTGCCTTGAAAATTTAAAAGTCTTGAAAATTTACACCTATGTTTTTTTTCTAAGAGTTTTACAGTTCCAGCTCTTACACTTAGGTCTTTGATTGATCTTGAGTAAATTTTTGTATGTGGTATGAAGTGGAGGTACAAATTTATTCTTTTTGCATGTGGATATCCAGTAGTTTCAACATTACTAAAAAGACTATGTTTTCTACCATTGAATGGTTCTGGCATCCTTGTAGAAATCAATTGAGCATAGATGTATGAGTTTATTTCTGGACTCCCAATTTTATTTCATGATCTGTGTCTCTCCTTATGCTAATACCACACTGTCTTGATTGTTATAGCTTTGTAGTGAGATTTGAAATGGGAAGTGTGAATCTTTCAACTTCGTTCATCCTTTTCAAGGTTGTTTTGACTCTTTGGGTCACTTGCATTTCCATATGAATTTTAAGATCAACTGGTAAATTTTTGTGAAATAAGTATTTGGAATTTCCATCGGGGTTACAGTGAATCTGTAGAACAATTTGGGAGCATCGCTATCTTAATAATATTAGGTTTTCCAGTCGATAAACATGGGATACCTTTAAATTTATTTAGATTTTCTTTAATTTTCAACAATGTTTTATAGTTTTTAGTGTACAATTTTCATACTTTTCATTACATTTATTACTAAGTACTTTATTTTTGATGCTGCTATAAATTGTTTTCTTTATGTTTGGATTGTTCATTGCTAGTGTAAAGAAATACAATTGATTTTTGTTATTGATCTTGTATCCAGGCATTTTTCTAAACTTAATAGCTCTAATTGCATGTGTGAATTTCTCAGTATTTTCTATATATGTATAATGTCATGTTATCTTCAAATAAAAGTAGTTTACTTTTTCAGTCTGTTTTTTTTCTCCTTGCCTAGTTGCTCCGGGTAGAACCTCCTACTACAATATTGAATAACAGTGGTGAAAATAGGCATTCTTGTCTTATTCTTGATCTTAGAGGGAAAGCTTTCAGTCTTTTACTGTTAAGCATGGTGTTATCTGTGGATTTTTTTTTTTTAAAGATTTTATTGGGGAAAGGGAACAGGAATTTATTGGGGAACAGTGTGTACTTCCAGGACTTTTTTACAAGTCAGGTTGTTGTCCTTTCAATTTTTGTTGTGGAGGGTGCCATTCAGCTTCAAGTTGTTGTCCTTTCAGTCTTAGTTGTGGAGGGCGCAGCTCAGCTCCAGGTCCTGTTGCCGTTTCTAGTTTCAGGGGGCGCAGCCCACCATCCCTTGTGGGAGTCGAGGAATTGAACTGGCAGCCTTGTGGTTGAGAGCCCACTGGCCCATGTGGGAATCGAATCGGCAGCCTTCGGAGTTAGGATCATGGAGCTCTAACCGCCTGAGCCACCGGACCAGCCCTCTTTTTTTTAATTAAATTTTATTGGGGTGATTGTTGTTAATAAAGTTACATAGATTTCAGGTGTACAATTCTGTAATATGTGGGTTTTTCATAGATGCCCTTTTATCAGGTTGAGGAAATTTCTTCAAAAGCAGTAATTCTAATGCACCATTCTGCAAAGTTGTATTGTTTTTCCTCCTGAAATATAGAGGCAGGAGCAAGGAAGGAATGACAGTTGAATAGATTCAGGATAGTAGTTTTAACAGACGGATACAATAGAAGCATGAGAGAAAAGACTATGTGTGGTATTGGCAAGAGAATGGTTATAGTCGTGGACCAGGAAGTCTGTGGTAGGTGGAAAAAGAAGTGAAAAGAAAGGGGATGAGATTGAGGGGAACAACAGTTGAGGGGTGAGCACGTGATGATGTTAATAATAGGTTTAATGGATGAAACGGAGAGAGATCTAGAATGATATAGGTTGAATTCAAAGGAGGTTTAAAATTTGTATGAAGTACATAGGGCTGAAGGTGGGAGCAGTGACTGCAAGCAGTACAAAGAATCTATAAAGGTGTTGGAAATGTTCTAAAACTGAATTTTGGTGATGTTTGCACTTCTTTTTAAATTTACTTAAAATCAGTTGTATGCTTGAAAAGAGTGTCACTAAAATATTGTAAAAATGGTTAACAAAATACATGTGTACATGGATCAGTTCTAAAAGAGCAAGGCTGAGGGTGAGGCTGTGAGGATGGGTGGCTGCAGCGGAGCAGAGGGAGGAGGAGATCAATGTCTGTTGGACTACCACGTAGACACTGACGTCTCTATAATGGTGAGGACTTAAGATGTAGAAGAAAGCTGCTTTCTATAGCCCACTCTTTAAAAAATGTAGGGGCAAAATTGATTTGTACAGGACATGGATAAAGAGGGTTAAAGGGTGATTTCAATGGAGACTGCAAGACTTACAGACAGGTACTTTCCCCACATCACCAGGAGACATGTTTGCTTCAACTTCAGTTGATGGATTAGTAATATTTGCTATTCTGTGTAACAGAATGGTAAGTGGGGACCATATAAGATGTGTAATCCCTTCCAGTAGATAGTTAACAATTTACTTGGCGGAAACCAATGATAAACACTTGAAAAGTTTGGTAAACCACTAGCATCTATTAGAGTGGCTAAAATAAAAGGGAGGGAAGGGAAACGGGGAGTTAGTGTTTAATAGGTACAGTGTTTTTGTTTGGGATAATGAAAATGTTCTGGAGATGGATGATGGTGATAGTTGCACAATATCATAAATATACTTAGTACCACTGAATTGTGCTCTTAAAAATGATTAAAATAGTAAATATTATGTATATTTTACCACAATTAAGAAAGAAAGCTGCTAGTTTAGCTTGCAACGTGCCACATGTACTTTTTCCTGGAGACAATCAGGAGAATTTGAAGATGTGTCCTCATGGGTCAAAATGTAATAATACTTTTTGTTGTTTATTGAGGCCATTTTTATGGGAAACTGGCTTGTTTTTCTGCAAGTATTTAACAGAGAGAAATATTCATACAATGTCATTTAGATAGCGTAGTGCCGTTGCCTTGATTCATACTAAGTGACAAGCAGTTTTATCCGTCCTTGCTTGTGCAGCGTGAGTGCAAATGTCAATGCAGTTGTTCCAGGATATATCATGAATTCAAGAAAGTTACTCAATACTCTGAATGTTTCAACATGGAATGTGTTTATTGTCAAACTTTCACATAAAATATTATGTTGGATGATTATTTGGCACTGAATCTGGACAAATATGAGGAAAACACTTATGTTCCCTTCTAATTACTCCCCTGCCCATTCTCCAAAAGTGATCACTATCCTGACTTTTAGCACCATAAATTTTTTCCATTTGTTTTGCTTTATACGAGTAGAATAATTCTCACTATGTCAGATTTATTTTGTTCAACATTATGTTTGTAAGATTCATCCAGGTTTGCTCATTTTCATTGTTGTATAGTAGTCCGTAATATGAATATATATAACAAAATTTTCCATTTTAACCATTGTAAGGGTACAAATCAGTGGCAATAATTATATTCATAATGTTTTTCAACCATCACCACTATCTATTTCTAAAACTTTTTCATCACCTTTAACAGAAACTCTGCAACTCTTAATAATAGTTTCTTTTAATAAATAGAAAATTTGAATTTTAAATTAACCCATTTTTGCCTGACTTTTGTGGTTAGTATTCTGTTTTGTCACTCCCAGATCAGAAGTACTAATAATGGCAGCAACAGTAATACTGTATTCGTAGATTAGGTTACGATCTATAATATGCTTCCATCAGTCTGTAATCTCCATGTCAGGAACGTTGTGTTCTATGTGAATGGTGCCTCCTGGAGCTATGCCACCCAGGCCACCCATGGGCCACATGTTTTGTTCACAGTATTATCCTCAGTTCTTGCAGAGAGCAACTTGTAGGGACTCAAAAAACATTTGTTGAATTAATTTGCTGCATGAATAAGGCAGTGAATAAAAATTTTCTGGTCTTTATAGTAGAGATGCAGAAAAGGAAGCTTTCCTTAGGATGAAAAAAAAAGGAGGAAAAGAAAATTAGGACAACTTGTAAAGGTATTAAATGATAATAAAAAAGCCTCCAGAGGGTTATTAAGCATTTATAACCTGGGAAAATTTGCTCCTGTAGAGGAGCTAATATAGGTCAAACACAATACACTGTCATGCTTTACCCCCTCCCAAATATTTCTAAAGCATGAGTTGGGAAAATTAATAAAAATGTCTTTGCTTCAATATTAAATAAATGAGAGACTGCCAGTAAGTATAGTTGCAATGTACTTAGTTACTAAGGTAAGAAGGAAGGAAAGGAGTGAGGGAGAGAGGAAAGAAGGGAGACGGGAGAAAGACAGGCTACGTGCAAGAACAGTGAGTGATTTTTCTTCCAAGGATTGTTCTTATGTTTTGAAGGCTGTGAAATGAAGGGTATCACTACTACTTGTGAAATGGGGATAATGATAATTACCTCTCGGTTATTGTGAATCTTAAATGTGACCACTTGGAATAATTCATTGTGCATAGTAAGCACAGTACTTCTTATGGTATGAATTTCAATAGTGGCCATGAGAACTGGTGAACTTGTGCCCAGAGAAGATGTGTATTTGGAGGCCAGGCAGAAATTAAGTTAATAATATTGTCGGCATCTTGTATGTTTATAACAGGTATGGCCTCCTCTACCTTCTGGTAATAAGGGTGGTGTGGGCCACAAGTTGGGTCAGAGTTCTTCCCCAGGGTTTTAAATGACTGGCAGAAATGAGACCTTTCTGCTCTGTGATGAAGTTGTGGAGATGTGGCTTGAGCTGGATTGGGGGAGGCCCATGCTCAGAAGCTATGGGAGCCAGTAGAGCTGATGCTCACTGAAAACAAAACTGGAGATGCATTAAGGTTCATCTCCCCCTTCCCACTACTGTTTATATCATTTAATATAGTCTTTTTTTTGGTTTAAGCTAGTCCAAGTTGGGGCTTTATTTCTTGGAACCAAGAAAGTCCTGATAAATACAAAAACAGTTTTGAAGTTATTTACATTAATTTGTAAGTTCTCTGTAAAGGGTGTCTACTTTAATTTTGGAAGCAATGATATTATCTATCAGTTATACCTTTTATTTTACCTGTGTGGTTTATTTTAATTTGAAAAGCCAATTTAGAAATACCACAAGATTCTTCTTCACATTAATTAAGATGGAATATGTAAAAACACATAACTTTTTAGATGCTATTTTGTAGTTTTCTGTAACCATACATAGTATGTGGCATTATATTTATTCAATGTCTTCAGTAAAGTGACAGTAATATGCTTAAAATGTAATGTTATGTGGTATAACATTTAAGTGAGTGCAGAGTTTTCAGCTGAATTTCAACCTGGCTTCCCCTCATGGAAATATCTTTGTAGGAATTCCTATGACCCAGCACAGTGATTTGAGAGGTAATTTAGGAGAAGAGTTTTTATATTGCACTAACATATTGAAAGAAAAATGTCAGACTTTCTGGATCCAAATGATAGAAGCCCCCGACACTCTAGGAGAACCAAAGATTTGAGAGTCTGTCATATTGATTTTGAAAGCTAAAGCAGTAAAATAGTTGCCACCCAGACAGCAACTTGACTATTTCATTCATCTCAAACAATAAGTACTACTACTAATAATGATTAACTGTTTTATTGAAGTATAATTTTATATCATAAAATCCACCTGTTTTTTAGAATAGAATTAAATGATTTTTTAATAAAATTTACATAGTTGTTCAATCATCACCACAATCTATATTTAGAACATTCCTATTCTAAAAAGATTATTTGTGCCTAATTGCAGTCATTTCTGTTCTTACTTCCAGTAGATTAGTCAACTGCTAATGTACTTTATAGATTTGCCTTTTCTGGACAGTTCATATAAATGGATTCACACAATATGAATTTTTTGGTTTGCGTCTTCTTTCATTAGTTTTTGAAGTTCATTTACATTGTAGTATGTATCCGTACCTCATTCCTTTTTATTGTTAAATAGTATACCATTATATGAATATGACACTTTGTTTATCCATTTATGAATTGACAGACTTTTAGATAGTTTCTAGCTTTTTTGCTGTTACAAATAATATTGTTAGGAATATTTACCTGTAAGTCTTTTGTGTAGATATATGTTACTATAACTTCTCTTGGATAGAGTCCTAGGAGTGGAATTGCAGGGCTCTATGGTAACTTTATGTTGAACTTTTTAAGTAACTGCCAAACTGTTTTCCCAATATGTGGTACTATATTACATTCCCATCAGTGAAGTATGAGGGTTCTTTTTCTCCATCTCCTTGCCGACATTTGTTACTATCTGCCTTTTTGATTATTGCCATTCTAGTGGCTGTACATAGTGGTATGTCATAGTTTTAATTTGCATTTCCTTAATGACTATGATGCTGAACACCTTTTCTATGTCTGTTGGCCATTTATGTATCTTTTTTGGTAAAATGTCTATTTACAATTTTTGCCCATTTTCAACTGTTTTTTTTTGTATTCTTGTCATTACCGTTATTTTAATAGTTCTCTGATTTTGAACAGGTCTGATAGATACCATCATGATCAGAATAGGTGGGAAATCTGGCAAATGTCTAGGTTTCTGTACATGTACTACAATATCTGTGTAACTAAAATAGGGGGAAGTATTTAAACTACTTTTTTAAAGATTTTATTGGGGAAGGGGAACAGGACTTTATTGGGGAACAGTGTGTACTTCCAGGACTTTTTTTTTTTTTCCAAGTCAAGCTGTTGTCCTTTCAGTCTTAGTTGTGGAAGGTGTCTTCAAGTTGTTGTCCTTTCAGCCTTAGTTGTGGAGGGCGCAGCTCAGCTCCAGGTCCAGTTGTCATTGCTAGTTGCAGGGGGCGCAGCCCACCATCCCTTGCGGGAGTCGAACCGGCAACCTTGTGGTTGAGAGTCCACTGGCCCATGTGGGAATCCAACTGGCAGCCTTCAGAGTTAGGAGCATGGAGCTCCAACCACCTGAGCCGCTGGTCCAGCCCTAAACTATTTTTGTTGTTGTTACAGAACTAAAGAGGCACTGGTCAATGGAATTTTGTAGAAATTTGTAGAAATTTAGGAGTGTGTAGTGATGCTGAAAAAGCTGCATTTCCAGCATGCATCATCATGGTCAAGCAGAAGCAGGCACCCTTGTTATTGTTTGCAGGAAAGCAGTCCTGAAGAGATACTAGTACACGTCTCCAACTGCCTTAAGCCATTGACACTGATTATTGAATATACACTAGTTCTACCTTAGTTTGAAATGTTCCTGGATTTTATTTGGTTTATAATTTGGTGACTTATTAAGAGAATTAATGAGCAACTTTTGAATTACTTATCACTGTTATATGATGGTTGTGAAATGCTTTATTATTGGAAGATCAGGACGTGTGAAATAGTATGTTTTAGTTATGTACAATTCATTTATAACACTGGGTTATGGATTAGAAATATTCTTATCCTACTTCCTTGGATTGCTTTTCCTACTTTTTTTTTTTCATTCTTGTTTGCCCTCTGTCTTGTGTTACTAAGTATTTTAGTATCTAGCTCTCTGGACGTAAACTATGGAAACTTAATAAAACTGTAGATTTTTAGTTCTGGAAGATCATTATTGATAATCTCTTTCAAGATTCAGGTTTTGCTACATAGGGCAGCATAACCTCTGGTGATTGGGAGTCCTTAGTTCTGAGATGGGACCTAGGGATCTGTTTTTGTGAGTAGAGCTTCAGGTGATTCTTAGGATCAGGCAAGTTTGCAAAGCATTGGTGTGGCAGAAAGAGCAGGGCTTTAGAATCAAATGCACCTGAGTTTTAGTCACGTCTCATTTAATTGCTAGCTGTGTATTTTGGGGCACATAAATCACCTCTAGTAATAGTACTTACTTTACAGGATATTGAGATGATTAAAAGAAATATCATATATAAAGAGTAGGGTCCCCCCAAAATATGCAACGTTATTTATTGTAACTTTTCCATTTAACACAATAATTAGACAAATTTGAGCACTTCAGGTTAGTGATGAAGAAGGCTCATTTTTGGAGAAATGTACCAATTAGCAGTGGGATGCAGATGAGATTTTTACAGCGAAGGCAAGTAATATCATCAAATAAGTTCAGGGTCACTTTTTTTGAAGAAAGGCAATGATATGGGAAGACATTGTTAAAATAGGGGTGTGCGGTGGGTTAAGGTGGGTATTATGAACAGTAAGGGCCCAGAGGCAGGAAATAAAAAAGCACCTTCAGAAAACAGTGGACGTTCCATTAGTCTCTTTCATACGACAAACTTGGAGCAGCGCCAGGAGATGGGGATAGAAAACATAGGTTGAGT
The DNA here is from genome assembly GCF_964194185.1 of Rhinolophus hipposideros. Taxonomy (NCBI): domain Eukaryota; kingdom Metazoa; phylum Chordata; class Mammalia; order Chiroptera; family Rhinolophidae; genus Rhinolophus; species Rhinolophus hipposideros. The sequence continues at coordinate 46,796,983 of NC_138052.1, forward strand.
TTGAGAGATTTGGCTTTTGTTTCAACTAAAGATTTTGAATGGAAGAATGATTAACCTGGTAACAGTGTGAGGGTTAAGAATTGATTCGGGGGGGGGGGGAAATTAGGAGGTTGCTTCAATAATAATAGTAATTGAATAATAATTAAGGGTTTGATAGCAGTAGGAATTTATATCTCAAAACGAAATGCTGATGCCTAAAATTCATCTGAAAGGTGCTGTAATTCCTATAACCCAGGTAAATTAAAAAAAAAACACACAACACAAACCATTGTCTATATTAAAATATTTTCCATACTAAAAATAATTTTTTTTAAGGTGAGGCCCTTATTTCAGTAGCTGTTAACTTTGAGAGCCAAGAGGTGGGGGGAAGGACCAGAGCTGCGTCCCAGGCGAGCCGCGGCGCGCGCACACCGAGCAGGCACCAGCAGCCGGAGGGGGCGTGTGCAGAAGCCGGGTCGCAGGCCGAGGTGCGCGGCGGTTCCGGGTATCGCGAGAGTTGGGCGGGCCGAGCAATCGCAGCAGTCAATACCGCCACCCTCCCGGGAGGAGCCGCCAGCTCCGGGCTCTCCAAATTCTGAGCTCTCATCATGGCGGCGGCGGCCGCGGCGGCCGGCGGGGGGCCGCAGCCGCCCCAAGCTGAACTGCCCGCGCCCGGGCTGGCCCTGGACAAGGCGGCCACCGCCGCGCACCTGAAGGCGGCCCTTAGCCGGCCGGACAACCGGGCAGGTGCGGAGGAGCTGCAGGCGTTGCTGGAGCGGGTGCTGAGCGCTGAGCGGCCGCTGGCTGCGGCTGCCGACAGCGAGGAGGCGGCGGCGGCCGGCGGCGGCGGCGGGCCGGGGGCGGCCGAGGAGGACGCCCTGGAGTGGTGTAAGTGCCTTCTGGCAGGCGGCGGCGGCTACGACGAGTTCTGCGCGGCGGTGCGGGCCTACGACCCCGCGGCGCTCTGCGGCCTGGTGTGGACAGCCAACTTCGTGGCCTACCGCTGCCGGACGTGCGGCATCTCCCCCTGCATGTCGCTGTGCGCGGAGTGCTTCCACCAGGGTGATCACACTGGACACGACTTCAACATGTTCCGCAGTCAGGCCGGGGGCGCCTGTGACTGCGGGGACAGCAACGTGATGCGGGAAAGTGGGTGAGTGGAGCCTTCCCCCCGGGCCGGGGGCATCGCGGGTGGCCTTGACCGGGGTCTGGGGAGGACAGGAACGGGGACCTGGGAGCCGATCCTGAGCTGTCTAGGGAGAGGAGTGGGGGAGGGTGCAGCCACGTGGGGTTGGAGGTGTCTGAGCTGTCAGCGGTGGGAAGGGGATGGGGAGGAGGGGAGAGCGGGGAGCATGTTTAGGGAACGCGTCTGTGGATTTGCGGGAATCCACGGCGAAAAAAGAAGACAGTGCGTGGGATAGCAGGGGAGGGAAAGGGAAAGGCTACTTGGGGACTCTGTTGTTGAGCTGTCAAGTGTGTACGGGTTGGGAAAGGCTGTAAAGCAGCTTGGCTTTTGGGAAGAAATGGTGATACGATTTGGGTTGCCTGGGAGGGGCATGGTGTTCGGGACCAAATTGGGTTGCAGGATAATGGGAGTCGGGGAGGTGGTCTTGCAACTGCAGGGGAGGACAGTTTGGGGAAAAGGACTTGTGAACTGTCAGTGTGTCTCATTCAGTACGGGGGAAGGAGCTCTTGATCTTAGGGAGCTTAAGGGAGGAGGGAAGGGGAGGGGCCTGCATGAAAAGTGACTGTTGAGCTGTCAGTGGAGTATTTGGTGTGCTGGAATGACGTCGAGAATTGGGCTACTGACCAGTCAGTTATAGAGTACCCTCCATACAAGAACAAATAAAACACTGAGCGAATTAGGAGTCAAGTGTTAGCACTTTTCTAGTTAAAAGGACACCTTATTCACTGACTAATATGTGACATCTTTCTAAAAGGAGACACTCAACAATTGCTTTTTCAATAGGAGCGATGTACCAGGGTATTGGGACTTGGGACAAAAGACATTTCAGAGGTTTCAGTGAGTTAAACAGTTGGTACATATATAGTGTCTTGGCTTGGGACATGAAATCCAAGTTTAGGGAAGGCCTGGGAAAAGAAAAAACTTACTGAAAGAGATTTTAGCTGGGTAGTAGTTGAAAGAATGTTAGCAAATCCAGTTATTCAAGTTTTTCAAATTTTAGGTCTTACAATTATAGAATAATCCCTTTAGAAATAGTCACTATTTCCTTCTTTGGAGTACTTGTAGGTCACTGTACTCCAGAATGTTTGTAACTACTAGGTGCAAGCAAGGTTTCTAGGATATTAAAAATGAACAAGACAATCACCTACTCCTTAAGCTGTTTACTAGAGTAGAAAATGATAAATTCCTTAATAGTTCAGGAGTTAGAGGAGGCTTCTGTGCAGAGGGAATAAGAATAAGTCTTCAGAAAGGACGTATTTTTAGGTTGCTGTTAACTATTACCACTACTATTACTACCACTGTGTTTCCATGAAAGTAGGACTTAGCTGGACCATCAGCTCTAACGCATCTTTTGGAGCAAAAATTAATATAAGACCTGGTATAATATAATATAATATAATTAATATAATTAATGTAATATAATATAATAAATATACCGGGTCTTCTATTAATTTTTGCTCCAAAAATGCATTAGAGCTGATAGTCCGACTAGGTCTTATTTTTGGGGAAACATGATACTTACTACTGGTATTATTCACAACAACAGTAATAACAACAGTAATAACAGCAGCCAATATTTGAGAGTGTAAAGTGACACTTACAAATACTTTTCAAAATTAATATTTGAATAGGCAAAATATTCATATAGCTAAAAAACCAAAAAAAAAATGAAGACATACACAGTTTGAAGTTTCCCTCTCACCTTGTCTCCCATCTTCCTGGTTCCTTTCCACCATTGTTAGTTTCTCTTAGTTTAAAAACTAACAAGGATGAATATGTATTTTGATTTTTCAGTCTCTTATGCAAAAGGTAACATACCATATTCACTTTTTTACACATCTTGCATTTTTCACTTAACTAAGAGGTCTTTCCATGTCAGTAAATCAGTGACATGGTGTTTATTTAAGAACCAAAACTGCTGCACAGTGTTCCATGTCATGAATTTGCCATTCTTTATGTAATCATCACTTTTGATGGACAGTTGGTTTCCAGTATGAAATAAAAAACCTGGTATAACTGTCTTTTCACACCTGTGCAAGAATATCAATGGGATAAGTTCTCAAAAGTGGGATATCCAGATTGCCCTCTATAAGGAGAGGATGAAACTTCCTGTTTTCCAACAGCCTTACCAAAGGTGTTACTAAAACTTTGGATTTTTATCCATCTACTTGGTAAGCAGTGGTCAAATATTAACTGCTTTATATGATTTAACTCACGTGATCTTCAACTCAGATTATTACTGTTATTATTCCCATTGTACGGAAGAGGAAAGTGGGGCACTGGGTTCTTAAAAACTTGCTCAGGATTACACATGTAGTAAGATAGCCATGCTGGATCCAGAGCCTGACTACTCAACACTTCTCTGCTGCCACTATAAATAACATTCTTGTTGCTACTTTTGTTTAATATTGGTTTCTCTTTTTTTTAATATGCTGTTCTTATTTGGGCCTTTGTTACTTTTTCTTTTTAAAAATATATTTAAAAATAAGATGTATTTCAAAACATAGAGGAGGCCAAGACATGGAAACAACCAAAATGTCCTTCGATAGATGAATGGATAAAGAAGTTGTGGTACATATACACAATGGAATACTATTCGGCGTTAAGGAAAGATGATATAGGAGCATTTGTGACAACATGGATGGATCTCGAGAGAATAATGCTAAGTGAAATAAGTCAGACAGAAAAAGCAGAGAACCCTATGATTTCACTGATATGTGGTATATAAACCAAAAAGAACAAGACAAACAAACGAGAAACAAAAACTCATAGACACAGACAATAATTTAGTGGTTACCAGAGGGTAAGGGGGTGGGGGGTGGGTGATGAGGGTAAAGGGGATCAAATATATGGTGATGGAAGGAGAACTGACTCTGGGTGGTGAACACGCAATGGGATTTATAGACGATGTAATACAGAATTGTACACCTGAAATCTATGTAAATTTACTAACAATTGTCACCCCAATAAAATTAATTAAGAAAAAAACATAGAGGAAGGAGTTGAAACAATCTTTTACTGATATTTAGACATTTTTACTTCTTAGACTAGTTTAGCTTTTAGGAGATCCTCAAAAATCATGAAGGTAAGTAATATTGATTCCAGAATTTTGGAACACAGTGATCATTATCAGTTTGATGTGGATGAGAGGCAAATCTGATCTAATGGTGATGTTTCAGTGCAGGAGCGGAAAATGTCAGTGAGTTTCTTTGAAGGTACCCATACAGGTTTAGGACCTCTGGCCTGTAGAGAGTCCACATGCTAATCTCATAGCACTTGTCTTGACTGACATCTTACAGATACTTAGTTTTTTTTTTCCCCAGCCTGGCAACCTTCCATGAGTTGATAAAAAGTATTTAAGTATTACTGTCTATCTGAAATGCAAAATTATTGCCTTGTATGTGCCAGTGGTTTCCATGTTCAATTTCATAAAGGGCAAGAATGAACAATAAACAGTATTGTGGCTATATGATTATTCTGAAATTTGTACAACCCTTTAGGTTGGATAGAATAATTCATCTGGGCTACACAACTACTAGTCTCCTGCCTGGAAACAGATAAGTGATATTAGCCTGCAGTGCAAGTAAAAAGGCTGCCTCTGGAACTTTTTAGAACTGGATATCATTAACAAATTACATCATGGTTTTTGGTGGGCAAAGGTGGATTACCTTGGCATGGACAGAATATGTTTAACTTTTCTCAGTTTTTGATATTTCTTAACATCCGTTTAGATTGCTGAAGATTGGATATGTATTGGTTTTGGGGTTGTTTATTATTCTAACTGCCATAAAAGTTTGTAAATCCCATTGTTCAGTAAATTTTTAAGGAAAGATTCCACTTTTCTCTGTATCCGTGTTCTTAGTAAAAGAAGAAATTCTGCTGCGACTTAATCTTTTTCCCCAGTGACTGTAGTGGGTATGATTGGAGAGGGGAAAGAATTTTGGATCCATCACAACCTGTATTACCATTTAATTTTCAAATTTATAGTTAACAGAAATATGGGGGGAAGGATTCAGTTATTTTTGATTAGTAATATTGACATAATAAATGTGGTGATATTAACACGTATAAAAAGCAAAGGAAGAAAACTGAGAATTCATTTGTGCGATGAGATCACAAAGGCTATGGAAACTATATTAATAACTGTATGTGTAACTTCATATTTTGCCACTAATGAGTAAGTGCAGTCGTAGATGGATGAGCTAAAAGAAAAAGAAGTAATGGAAAATGTGAAGTAATGTCTGACAGGTTTAGGGATCTGATGGTACTAACTATAAATTGGAATTTTAAACATTTAGTTCTCAAATTTTGATGCAGAAGATGACCATTTTCATGTTCTATACTGTATTATAGATATTTTTGCCTCCTTGCTGGTTCTTCCTCACAGATTTTAAACTCCTTAAAGAATAGGAACCTCATCTTGCTATTGATCAGAGGCAAGCACGGTCTCATATACTTAATAGGTGCTTAGTAAATGTGGAATTGGATAAAATAGTGGCTGTTATACCTGAAAATTTGCCCTAATATTACATTGCTTTAGTTATTTAGGCATGGATTATTAAATCCATAGCTTTTTTTTTTTCAAAGTATTTCAGGGAAAATTTCTTTCTAAGTTTCAAAAGTAATACATATTGGTTATAAAATAAAAATAAGTAGATAAAGTGGAAAGTAAAGGTTCCTCTTTTTTCCATCTTGCTCTTCAGTGAGAGATTTCCTTTACTTTCTTTTGAACTTAGTTATACATTTGAGATGTTAGTGATAATTTACTCAGCGTTTGTATATATTTTGTTGTGGCAAGTTTTTAGGTTATGTGGCCTGTGTCAATAACCTAAAGTGGAAGCAGTTAAGTGACTGGTTGAATAGTGTTTGGTGCCTTACTTTTTCTTCCTTAACAGATTTATTGGACACTGTGTCTTATTCATACACATAGAACAGTTTTTTTTAAAGTTAAATAGTATTTCATTGTATTTTCATGTTTTTGTATTTTACTGTGATTTATGAAATCCATTCCTTACTGGTAGACATTTAAATTATTTCCTGGCTTGGGCTGTTATCTTAGGCTATTATAAACACTGTCATAGTCAGTATGTTTGTATACACATTTTTGTGTATATGTACCCTGTTTCCCTGAAAATAAGACTGGGTTTTTTATTAAGTTGTGCTTTAAAAGATACGTTAGAGCTTATGTTCAGGGGATGTCATCCTGAAAAATCATGCCAGGGCTCATTTTCTAGTCTTATTTTCCGGGAAACATGGTATGAACATATGTGTGAAGATAAGTTCCCAGAAGTTATATCTTGGTTGCAGGAAATATGCATTTTAAACTTTCATAGAGCCATCGTAAGAAATTAATTTATATTCCCACCAACAATGAATGAAAGAGCATGTTTCCCCACATTGTAGCCAGTATATGTTATTACCAGTTTTTCTGATTTTTGTTGATCTGATAAATGACAAATGATACCTTGTTTCATCTGTTACCCTTCTCTCTACTTCCCTTCTCTCCCAAATTGGAGTATTTTGAAGCAAATCTCAGATACCTTATAATTTAATTTATAAATATTTGAGTATGCATCTCTGTAAAGAGATGTGAACTCTTGAAAGTAAAACGTAATTCAGATATCCATTGACAGATGAATGGATGAACAAAATGTGGTATATGCATAAAATGGAATATTATTCAGCCTTTAAAAGGAATGAAATTCAGTCCAGATTCAGGACTTTGGATCAAGATGGCAGAGTAGGTAAGTGCTGTACTCGCCTCCTCCCATGACCACATCAGAATTACAACTAAATTACAGAACAGCCTCCATTAAGAACCATCTGAAGATAGAAATCCTATAACTAAGGATATAAAGAAGCAGCCATGTCAAGACTGCTAGGGGCAGAGACACAGAACAGTCAGGCCCTAGACCTACAGTGTGGTGGTTAAAAACAAGGAGGCAGAGCTTGGCTGAGAAGGTCTCCCCTGAGGTGTGAGGGGTTGCAGCCCCTCACCAGGCTGTGCCAAGAAGAGGAGTCTTCTTACTTCTGGTTGTGAAAACCAGTGAGGACTGTGGCTGAGTGAGACAAAGGGATACTGGAGTTTCAGGCATTCCTCTTAAAGGGCCCATGCATGAACTTGTGGACTTGCTCAGAGCTCCAGCACTGGGGCAGCACCTTGAGAAGCACCAGAGACGGGAGGAAGAGCTGAATTGACAAGTTTCAGGGTGAGGGCTAGAGGGGCAGGGGGCAGGATAGCTCACTTGGGGACAGGTCTGGCAGACCCTATTTCTTTGTTGAGGTGTTTCCCCACCTGCTTGCAAGCACAAGTGGCACCAAATCTGAATCTCCATCAACCTGTCTAACACTGTTCCATTGTGGTGATTCCCTGAGACTCTTGCCTCACCCAATTTGAGTGCCTAGCCCGAACCTCTTCCAGAGGCTTTTCCACACAAATGGCCTTTCAGGTCACGCTGTGGACGTCCCTAAAAATCTTTCAAAGGTCCACAAATCCCAAACAAGTTGGCTGTGGCCTTGGTGTGCCCCATACCTCTTGCTGTGTGGCGCCAAGCTGACACTGTTGGCAACCAGCCTTGATTGCCTCTCCCAGGTGCCTCCAAGCACAGTACAGGTGACAACCATCTGCAGATCACTTTACAGCTCCTTTCAGGTGGCTCCAGGCAAGGCACAGGCAGTGGCTGATCTTGGTCTGCACCACAACCCCTCCCAGGAGGCCTCAGAACCAAAACACCTGTTGGCTGGCTTCAGACCACACCAGAGCACCACCAAATGAGCTCTACAAAAGACACACCTATAGGGAGGACTTGACAGTTACCAGAGCCCCGTTAAAGTGAATCCTATCCCTGCACAACAGTTCTGTGTCATGGCCATTCCTCACATCCAGTCAGCCTGAGGATCAATCCCTCTCACTGATGTGCCAACAGCAATCAAGGCTAAACTACAACAGGAGGGCACACACAACCCTCATAAGGGACACCTCTGGAGCATTCAGCTCAGGTGAACAGGGAGACTGCCATGGAGCCCCACAGGACATCTATTACATGAGGCTACTCTACCAAGAATGGGAAACATGGCAGCTGTACCTAATACATAGAAATAAACAAAGGAAGGCAGCCAAAATGAGGAGACAAAGAAACATGACCCAAATGAAACACCAGGACAAAACTCCAGAAAAAGAACTCAGTGAAATGGAGACAACAACTTACCAGATGCAGAGTTTAAAACACTGGTTATAAATATGCTCAGTGAACTTAGGGGAAAAATAGATGAACTGAGAACTTCAGTAAAGGTAGGAAACATAAAAATGGAGATAGAAAACAAAAAAGAACCAGGCAGAAATGAAAATTATAATAACTGAAATGAAGAATACATGAAAGGGGATCAACAGTAGGTTACATGAAGCAGTGGGTTGAACCAGCGATTTGGAAGACAAGGTAGCGGAAAACACCCAATAAGAACAGCAAAAAAAAAAAAAAAAAGAAAAGAAAAGTTGGGCTGGCCTGGTGGCTCAGGTGGTTGGAGCTCCATGCTCCTAATGCTGAAGGTTGCCGGTTCGATTCCCACATGGGCCAATGAGCTCTCAACCACAAGGTTGCTGGTTCAATTCCGCGACTCCCTCCAGGGATGGTGGGCTCCGCCCCCTGCAACTAAGATTGAACACAGCACCTTGAGCTGAGCTGCCGCTGAGCTCCTGGATGGCTCAGTTGGTTAAAGCGTGGCCTCTCAACCACAGGTTGTCGGTTCAACTCCTTGACTCCTGCAAGGGATGGTGGGCTGTGCCCTCTGCAACTAACAACGGCAACTGGGCCTGGAGCTGAGCTGCGCTCTCCACAACTACGATTGAAAGGACAACAACTTGACTTGGAAAAAACCCTGGAAGTTCACACTGTTCCCCAATAAAGTCCTGTTTCCCTTCCCCAATAAAATAAAAAACAGGATAGTTTAAGGAGCATCTGAGAGAAAACATCAAGCATACCAACATTGCATCATAGGGGTACCAGAAGGAGAAGCGAGAGTACAAGGGATTAAAAACCTATTTGAAGAAATGATGAAAATCTTCCCTAACCTGTCAAAGGAAATAGACATACAAGTCCAGGAACTGCAGTTTCAAACAAGATGAACTCAAAGAGGCCCATACCAAGACACATGATAATTAAAATGACAATGTTAAAGACAAAGAGAGAATCTTAAAAGCAGCAAGAGAAAAGCAGTTAATTTCCTACAGGGGAGCTCCCATAGACTGTCAGCTGATTTCTCAATAGAAACTTTGCAAGCCAGAAGGGATTGGCACAAAATATCCAAAGTGATGCAAAGTAAGAACTGACAACCAAGATTACTCTATTCAGCAGGGCTATTATTTAGAATCAAAGTACAGATTAAGAGCTTCCCAGATAAGAAAAAGGTAAAGGAGTTCATCAGCACCAAACCAGTATTACAACAGATGTTAAGGGGACTTCTTTAAAAAAAAGAAGAAAAAGATAAAAAATATGAATACTAAAATGGCAATAACTGCATACCTATGAATAATTACTTTAAACGTAAATGGAGTAAACGCTCCACTCAAAAGACATAAGGTGGCTGAATGGAGAAAAAAGCAAGACCTATACATACGCTGCTTATAGGAGACCCACTTCAGATTGAAAGACACACACAGACAAAGTAAAGGGATGGGGTTGGATGGGTGGTTCAGTTGGTTAGAGCGTGAGCTCTGGGCAACGCGGCTGCCGGTTCGATTCCCACATGGGCCAGCGAGCTGCGCCCTCCGCAGCTGGAATGAGGTCAGTGAGCTGCCGCTGAGCTCCCAGTGGCCGGATGGCTCAGTTGGTTGGAGCGCGGGCTCTCAACCACAAGGTTGCCGGTTCGACTCCTCAACTCCTGCAAGGGATAGTGAGCTGCACCCCCAGCAACTAACAACAGCGACTGGACCTGGAGCTGAGCTGCACCCTACACAACTAAGAGCGAAAGGACAGCAACTTGGCTTGGATGGAGCTGATGAGTCCTGGGAAAAACACACTACTGTTCCCCAATTAAAAAAAGTCCTGGAAATACACGCTGTTTCCCAATAAAGTCCTGTTTCCCTTCCCCAATAATAATAATAAAAAAATCTTAAGAAAAAAGATGAAAAAAAGAAAATAAAGGGATGGAAAAAGATATTTCATGCAAATGGTAACAAAAAAAAGCTTGTGTAGCAATATTTATATCAGACAAAGTAGACTTTAAAACAAAGTCTATATAATGTGACAAAGAAGGACATTTCATAATGATAAAGGGATAAATCAAAGAAGAGGTTATAACTCTTGTAAACGTTTATGTACCAAATGTAGGAACACCTAAGTATATAAAGCAAATATTGATCGATATAAGGGAGAGATTGACAGTAATACAGTCATAGTAGGGGACTTTAACACCTCATTGACATCAATGGATAGGTCATCCATTGACAGAAAATCAACACAGTAGTGGCATTAAATGACACATTGGAGCAGATGGAGTTAATTGATATTTGATATTTTTAGAGCATTTCATTCCAAAGCAGCAGAACATACATTCTTTTCAGGCACAAATCCTTTTCCAGGATTGACCATGTTAGGCCACAAAACAAGTCCCAACAAATTTTAGAAGATTGAAATCATCTCAGCCATCTTTTCTGATCACAATAGATGAAACTAGAAATCAATTATAAGAAGAAAACTGAAAAATACAAATGGAGGCTAAATAACATGATACTAAACAGTAAATGGGTTAACAAAGACATCAAGGAAGAATTCAAAATATGCCTTGAGAAAAATGAAAATGAAAATACAATGACCCCAAAACCTATGGGACACATCCAAAGCAGTTCTAAGAGGGAAATTCATAGCAATACAAGTCTACCTCAGAAACAAGAATATTCTTAAATAAACAATTTATCATTACACATAAAAGGAACTAGAAAAAAGAACGAATAAAGCCCAAAGAGAAGAGAAGGAAGGGAATAATAAAGATCAGAGTGGAAATAAATGAAACAGAGGGTAAATAAATGATACAAAAATCAGTGAAAATAAGAGTTGGTTCTTTGAAAAGATAAACAAAATCTATAAATCTTTAACCAGACTCATTAAGAAAAAATTAGAGAGGACCCAAATAAGTAAAATCAGAAAGAGAAGTGACAACTGACACCAAGAAATACAAATGATTGTAAGAAAATACTATGAACAATTATATGCCAACAAATTGGACAACCTGGAAGGAATGGATAAATTCTTGGAAGCATAAATGTTTGCAAGACTGAATCAAGAAGAAACAAAATGTGAACAGTCTGATACTAATGAAATCGAATCAGTAATCAAAAACTGCCAACAAACTAAAGTCCCAGACAGATTGCTTTGCAGGTGAGCTTTAAAACATTTGAAGAAGAATAACCTGTTCTTCTCAAACTATTCCAAAACACTGAAGAGGAGGGAAGGCTCCTTAGCTCATTTTACGGGGCCAACATTACCGTGATTCCAAAACCAGATGAAAACATTAGAAAAAGAAAATTACAGGCCAGTATCCCTGATGAACATAGTTGCAGAAATTCTCAACAAAACATTAACAAATTGAATTCAGCAACACATTAAAAAAAATCACACATCACGATCAAGTGGGGTTTATTCCTGGGGAGCGAGGTTGGTTCAGTATTTGCAAATCAATGTGATAAACCACATAAAATGAAATATGAAAATCATATGATAATATCAGTAGATACAGAAAAAGCATTTGACAAAATCCACCATCCATATATGATAAGTATGAGCAAAGTGGAGACAGAGGGGTCATACCTCTGCATAATAAAGCCATATATGACAAACCCATCATTAATATACTCAATGGTGAAAAAAGTAAAAGCATTTTCCTTAAGATCAGAAATAAAGCCAGGATGTCCACTTTCACTGAAAATGGTATTGGAAGTCCTAGCCACGGCAATTAGAAAAGAAAAAGAAATGAAAGACATCTAAATTGGAAAGGAAGAAAACTCATTATTTGCAGATGACATGATACTATATATAGAGAACCTGAAAGATTCCACCAAAAACCTATTAGGATTGATAAATGAATTCAGTAAAGTAGCAGGATATAAAATTAATATTCAGAAATCAGTTGCATTTTTATACAGTAATAATGAAGTATCAGGAGGAGAAATTAAGAAAACAGTCCCATTTACAATTGCATCAAAAAATAAAATACCCAGGAATAAATTTAACCATGGAGGTAAAAGACCTGTAGTTGGAAAACTATAAGACATTGAAGAAAGAAACTGAAGGAGATACAAATAAATGGAAGGACATACCATACTCATGGGTAGGAAGAACTAACATTGTTAAAAATGTCCATGCTATCCAAAGTAATCTATAGATTCAATGTAATCCCTATCAAAATACCAATGACATTTTACATAGAACTAGAACAAATAATCCTAAAATTATATGGAATCACAAAATATCCTGAATAGCCACCAAAGTCTTGAGAAAGAAGAACAAAATTGGAGGTATCAGATAAATGGTTTGCAGGTATTTTCCCTCATTCCTTAGGTTACCTGTTCATTTTGTCACATATTTCCTTTGCTGTGCAGAAACTTTTTAGTTTGATGTAGTCCTGTTTGTTTGTTTTTGCTTGTGTTGCTTGTATTTTGTGTGTCATATCCAAAAAATCATTGTCAAGGCCAATATCGAAGAGCTTTTTCTTCAGTTTTTTTTTTCTAGAAGTTTTATGATTTCAGGTCTTATATTTAACTTTTTGATCCATTTTGAGTTAACTCTGTGAGTGGTGTAAGATAGGGATCCAGTTTCATTCCTCTGTATGTGAATATCCAGCTTTCTCAGCACAATTTATTGAAGAGATTGTCCTTTCTCCGTTATGTGTTCTTGGCTTTCTTGTTGACTGTTACTTGATTAAATATGCATGAGTTTATTTCTGGGGTTTCTGTTCTGGTCCATTGATTTATGTGTCTGTTTTTTTTACCCATACCATTCTGTTTTGATTACCATAGCTTTATGATATAGTTTGAAATCAGGAAGCATGATGCCTCTAGCTTTTTTCTTCTTTCTCAAGATTGCCTTGGCTATTTGAGGTTTTTATGGTTTTATATGTATTTTAGGATTGTTTTTCTATTTCTTTGAAAATACCATTGGAATTTTGATAGGGATTGCATTGAATCTATAGGTTGCTTTGGAAGTAGTGTGGAGATTTTAAGAATATTAATTCTTCCTATCCATGAACATGGGATGTCTTTCCATTTATTTGTGTCTTCATCAGTATTTTGTAGTTTTCAGTACATAGATATCTTTCAACACCTTGGTTAAATTTATTATATACTTTATTGTTTTTGATACTATTGTAAATGGAATTTTTTTCTTAATTTCTCTTTCAGGTAGGTTACTGCTAGTATATAAAAATACAATTGAATTTTGTATGTTGATATTGTATCCTGCAACTAGTTATATTCGTTCTAACAGTGTTTTGGTGCAGCCTTTAAGGTTTTCTGTATATAATATGTCATCTTGTAAACAGAGACTTTACATTTTCATTTTTCATTTGGATCCCTCCCTCCCTCCTTGCCTCTCTCCTCCCTCCCTCCCTCCTTCCCTCCTTCCCTCCCTCCTTCCCTTCCTCCTTCCCTTCCTCCCTCCTTTCCTTCCTTCCTTCCCTAGTTACTTTGGCTACGACTTCCAGTACTATGCTGAATAGAAGTGATGAGGGTGAGCGCCCTTGTCTCATTCCTGATCTTAGAGGAGAAATTTTCAGCTTTTCAGTATTGAGTATTATGGTAGCTATGGGCTTGTCATATATGGCCTTTATTATGTTGAGGTACATTCCATCTGTACCCAGTTGATGAGCGTTTTTTTTTTCTTAACCATGACTGTATGCTGAATTTTGTTAAATGCTTTTTCTTCATCTTTTGAGATTATCATATGAAATTTATCCTTTATTTTGTTAATCTGGTTTGTCACATTGATAGATTTCCATATTTTGAACCCTCCTTACATCCTAGGGATAAATACTACATGATCATGGTGTACAGTCTTTTAATGTGCTTTTGAATTTTGTTTGCTAGCCTTTTTTTTTTTTTTTTTGAGAAGTGTTGCATCAACATTCATCAGGGTGTTGCCTGTAATTTTCTTCTCTTGTAGTGTCCTTATATGGCCATGGTAACAAGGTAATGCAGTCTTTACTCCTCTTTAATATTTTTCAGAAGAGTTTGAGAAGGATTGGCATTAATTATTTTTTAAATTTTAATGAAATAAACTAGTGAATTTATCTGGTTCTGGGCTTTTCTTGGCTGAGATTTTTGATTATTGAGTCCATCTTTATACTTGTTATTGGTCTGTTCAGATTTTCTGTTTTTTTCATTTACTCAGTCTTATTAAATTGTTTTGAAGAACTTATCCATTTCTTCTAGATTGTCCAGTGTTTTTGGCATATAAAGTTCATAGTTGTCTCTTATGATTCTTTGTAATTCTGTAGTAGCAGTTGTAATTTCTCCTGTTTAAGTTATACTTTTATTAATTTGAATTATCTTTTTCTTTTATTTAGTCTAGCTTGCTAAAGATTTGTCTGTTTTGTTTATATTTTTTAAAAAAACAACTCTTAGTTTCATTGATCTTTTCTGTTTTTTTTCCATTCTCTATTTTATTTATTTCTGCTCTGTTCTTTGTTACCATTCTACTGCTAACTTGGGCTTATTTTTATTCTTTTTCTAGTTCCTTACTGTATCAAGTTCGGTTATTTATTTGAGGTCTTTTTCCTTAACATAGGCATTTATGAATGCTGTAAACTTTCCTTTTAGAATTGCTTTTTCTTTATCCCACAGGTTTTGGTTTGTATTGTTTCCATTATTAGTTGTTTTAAGATACTTTAAAAATTTCCTTTGATTTCTTCTTTGCCACATTGATTCAGGCGTATGTTAAGTTCCACATATTTGTGTGCATCCCAGTTTTCGTCCTTTTATTGATTTCTAGTTTAATACCTTTATGTTCAGAAAAGATACATGATATAATTTCAGTCTTCTTGACTTTTTCAAGACTTGTTTTGTGGCCTTACATATGATCTTTCTTGGAGAATGTCCTATTTCATACTTGAGAATGTGTATGCTGATGCTGTTGGATGGAATATTCTGTATATGTCTTTTAGGTTCATTTGATCTATAGTGTTGTTCAAATCTGTTGTTTCCTTATTAATAGTTTGTCTGGTTTTCATTGTTGAAAGTAGATTATTGTAGTTCCCTACTTTTATGTTATTAATGTTTATTTCTCCTCCAGTTGTGTTAGTATTTGTTTTATATATTTAAATGCTCTCATGTTGGGTATATAAACACTCACAATTGTTTTACCTTCTTGATAAATTGACCCTTTTATTATAATGTAATGTCCTTCTTTGTCTCTTGTGATTTATTTATTTTTTTTCACTGCTCCAGTCAGCGAAAAGGAAACTTTATTGAAGCCCCAGGGCTGTGGGATTTTGGCAGGAGGCTGCCCTGTGGGCTGAGGAGGTGGTTGAGGGACCTTATTTGACCTTCTTCTTGGGGCATAGGTTGTTGGTGTGGCCACACTTCTTCTTATGCAGTTGACAGCGTGGGGATGCAGGTGGGCATAACACTTGTGGCAGATCATCTTGTCACAGTTGTAATTCTGTCCGAGTTGGTGGAGGGAAGCCTCGATGATACCACCCTGCAGACGAAGCACCAAGTGCAGAGTGGACTCTCTCTGGATATTATAGTCTCTGGATATTATAGTCTGATATTATAGGCTGAGAGAGTGCAGCCATCCTCCAGCTGTTTGCCTGCAAAAATCAGACATTGCTGGTCAGGTGGGATGCCCTCCTTGTCTTGGATTTTAGCTTTGACATTCTCAGTAGTGTCACTGGGCTCGACCTCAGGTGTGATGGTCTTGACCGTCAGGGTCTTCACAAAGATCTGCATCTCTGCATCTGCTGGAGAGGCTGCCCTGCCGCCAGGTTGAAAAGAAAGAGTTTTTGTGACTATTTTTGACCTAAAGTCTATTTTGTCTGATATAAGTATGGCCACTTCTGCTCTCTTTTGGTTACCATTTGCGTGGATTATTATTTTTCTATCCTTTTGCTTTCAGCTTATGTATATCCATAAGGCTAAAGTGAGACTCCTTTTTTTTTTAAAAAAATATTTGTGTTGCTATGTTTTTTAAAAAGATTTTTATTGGGGAACAGTGTGTTTCTTCAGGGCCCATCAGCTCCAAGTCATTGTCCTTCAATCTGGTTGTGGAGGGCACAGCTCAGCTCCAAGTCCAGTCGCCATTTTCAATCTTTAGTTGCAGAGGGCGCAGCCCACCATCCCATGTAGGAATCGAACCGGCAACCTTGTTGACAGCTCGCACTGTAACCAACTGAGCCATCCAGCTGCCCCTCCAGCAGCTCAGTGGCAGCTCGTTGTCTTCAATCTAGTTGTGGAGGGCGCAGCTCACTGGCCCGCATGGGAATTGAACCGGCAACCCTGTTATTCAGAGCTCGTGCTCTAACTAACTGAGCCATCCAGCTGTCCCCTGTAGTTATTTTTAATATGTTCTTTTTTGAAACTTTTATATGAGGATTGAAGGTGACTTATGTACCATCTCTGCAATATTAGAGAATGACGTTGACTATCTATAAATTTACCTTTACCGGTGAGTGTTATATACTTCTGTTTTTCATTATTAATTAGCATCCTTTCATTTCAGCTTTAAGAATTTCCGGTAGCATTTCTTATAATCCATATCTGGTGGTGATGAACTCTTTTAGCTTTTTTTGTTTGAGAAAGTCTTTATGTCTCCTTTTCTGAATGGCAGCTTTGCTACGCATAGTATTCTTGGTTGGCAGTTTTTTCTGTCAATATCTTGAATAGATCATCCCATCTCTCCTGGCTTGTGAGATTCCTGCTAAGAAATCCACTTATAGATTTATGGGAGCTCTATTGTTTGACGATTTGCTTTTCTCTTGCTGTTTTTTTGATTTATCTCTTTATCTTTGACTTCTGACATCTTAATTATAGTTTGTCTCCGTATTGCCCTTTTTGGGTTTAGGAACTGTAGGGCCTCATGGATTGGATGTTAATTTCTTTCCCCAAATTTGGGAAGTTTTCAGCCTTTATTTTTTAAAGTAAAATTTTGTTCCCTCTCTCTTCTCCCTTTGTGAGTCCCTCCCAGAATCTTATATTATTTTTTTGAATGATATCCCATAATTCCTGTAGTCTTTCTTCATTCTTTCTCATTCTTTACCTTCTTCTTCTTTTTTTTTTTTTTTTTAAGATTTTATTGGGGAAGGGGAACAGGACTTTATTGGGGTACAGTGTGAACTTCCAGGCCTTTTTTCCAAGTCAAGTTGTTGTCCTTTCAATGTTAGTTGTGGACGGTGCCATTCAGCTTCAAGTTGTTGTCTTTCAGTCTTAGTTGTAGAGGGTGCAGCTCAGTTCCAGGTCCAGTTGCCCTTGCTATTTGCAGGGGGTGCAGCCCACCATCCCTTGCGGAAGTTGAACCAGCAACCTTGTATTTGAGAGGACGCGCTCCAACCAACTGAGCCATCAGGGAGCTCAGCGGCAACTCAGCTCAAGGTGCTGTGTTCACTCTTAGTTGCAGGGGGCGCTGCCCACCATCCCTTGCAGGACTCGAGTTGAACCAGTAACCTTGTGGTTGAGCGCCCACTGGTCCATGTGGGAATTGAACCAGCAGCCTTTGGAGTTAGGAGCATGGAGCGCTAACCGCCTAAGCCACCGGGCCGGCCTCTCATTCTTTTTCTTGTTGTGCAGGTTATGATGGCAATGAATTCTTTCAGATATTGTCTGAAAAGTTTAATTCTCAGTTTTGAAAGGTATTTTTCTCTGTGAAGAATTCTGGATTCACAGATTATTTGTTTTCTTCCAATATTTTAACTGTGTCTCTCCATTGTGTTTTGGCTTGTATAGTTTCTGGTAATGATAAAAAGTCTGGTATCATTTGTATCTTTGTTACTCTGTACATATGGGTCATTTTCTTTTGGTTGATTTGAAGATTTTCTTGTTATCACTGATTTTCAAGAAATTGATTATGTTGTGTATTGGTATGTCTTCAAAATTTTTTTTCTGCTTAGGGGTTGATGAATTCTTGAATCTGTGATTTTATGGTTTTCAACAAATTTGGAAAAATTTCAGCCATTCTTTACATATTTGTTCTGTCTCCCCTCTTCTCCTTTTTGGGATTCCCATGCAATGCAAAACTGCTTGTTAATCTCACCTCATTGAGGCTCTGTTCATTTTCTCAATCTCTGTGCTTTATTTTCAGTACCTTCTTACTGCTTTGTCAGTAAAAACTGATCTTTTCTTTCCAGTGTCTAATATGTTAATCCCTTTGGTGTAGTTTTCATTCTGATAGTATTTTTCATTTGTAGAAGTTTGATGTGGGTTTTATTTATCTGTTATTATGGTGCAAGGTGTGAAGAGATTCCTCCTCCCCTAAATCTTGGCTGGTTACTCGATTATCTCAACACCATTTCTCTGATTGAGCCATGTTTTCATCCTGGATTTGAAATCTGCCTCTATCATAAATTCCACATCTATTTGATTCTGTTTCTGCACTCATAATAACCAGTCTGTCCGTTAATATGTCTTTTCATGCACCATTACCACATTGTTCTCTTTCTGCTTTCAGGCATTCAATTTATAATTTATTTACTAAATATTTAAATATATATACATCTCTAATTTTACTTTCAAGTCTCTTGATCTTATATGCAGACCGTATTGAATTTAGAACTTTTAGTTTTCATAAATATTTTGCTTCTGCTTTCCTAGTACTTTAGGCCCAATAAATAATATTAAACCTGTGTAGATGGGAATAAAATGTTTACTTTTATTTTTTAACTATTCATGTAATGTGGTAACAATTTTAGATATGAGATGCATCTGTATCTTAATCAAGCTATATTAGAGATGTATACCTAGATAAATGGCACAGGAACACATACTGGGGAATTTGGAACTGAATTTCTGACCTTCTTCCTTTATTGTCCTGGCTTGAGAGATTTCTGCTGAGAAATCCACTAATCGAATTTTTAGGGGGTCTATTGTTTGCCAACTTTTCTTTTCTCCAGCTGTGTGTTTGATTCCTCTCTTTGTCTGTCTTTTGATTTTTTGACATCTTAATTATAGTGTGTCTCATTATACTCTATAGTTTATTTAATTGTATTTATCATTAGTGTCTATCTCTAACCTCTAGAATGTAAGCTTCCTAAAGGCTGGGTACACTGTTTTGATTATTTTAATTTTAAAGCAAGTTTTAATATCAGATGAAGCTATTCACCTTCATTACTCTTATTTTTCAGAATTTTCTTAGCTATACTTACTTTTCCATAGGAACTTCAGAACCATCTTGTTTATTCCTTATTGATATTTTTACTGAGGTCATATTAAATATGTAGATTAGTTTAGGTCGGTAACATCTGTCTTTTGTGATCTTCAGGAGTTTTTGAAAACAATTTCATCAGTTAGGTTTGTCATTTAGTGTTTCTGAGATTTCCCCATCTGTAAAATGAAGAGAACAGATTACTTAGGGAATTTTCATCTGGGATGACTCTCCAGGGAGCTCTGTAAATTAACCTTAAGTTATATGCAAAATAGTGTATATGTTTGTAATTTGTGCTAAGTTGGGAATGGGATGTGTATGCCAAAGGATAATTTTTAGTGGAGTTTATCTCATATACTTTTCTAATTTTTGAAGCATGTGGTTGAATTATTTGAGTTGGCCTCTGCTTGCTCTTCTTCTCCTTTCTAAATCTCTTTAATGTACAAACAGACCTCCAGAATCCCCTGCCCCTTTTCTTTTCTTTCTTCACCTCTCCTATCCCATTTTCCCCCATCCCTTTCTCTTAGAGTCAAGGAATTCTGCTTTTGGTTATTTAAGTTTTGTTTGTGATATTTTACTGAGCTGCATACTTTATCTGTTGGGCAATTTTCTGTCAGTGTACTTCAATAGAAAATTTCAAAAACTTGAGGTAAAATAAAATTTGGAGAGGTTATTTTATCAACGGTTTATATAGTTCTATTTGACCATTTTATTGCCATAACATCCTGCTCCACTAAGGAATGTTTAACCTTCTTAATCGTTAAAAACCATTGGGTTTCTTGAAGGAAGTATCTGTGACCTGTGAACTGCTAATGTGAACACATTACTTCCTGCTTCATTTTTTCGTTGAAGCCATTCAAATTGTCTAGAAAGCTCTCCTCCTCTTCACTTGGAGGGAGAGCCTTAGTATCTGTTTCTATGCAGTTGCATTTGTCAGGCCTCTTGACAATAGTATGCTCTGTTACAGAATTTTGCCTGCCTAGTCCAGCTCTGTTTTGTCATTTGACCTGTAGCCTAAATATCACTTCTTCAGAAAGGCCTTCCCTGGCAAACCCAATTTAAAGGAGCCAAATGGATACATTCTATAAATCTTGCTGTCAAATTATTTTTGTAGTGATTATTCATATTTGTTTATTGCTTCTCTCTCTCTCTCTCTACTCTACTCCCTCCTTCCCCACCCAATAGAAAGTGAGCTCCATGAGAGCAAGTCCCCTGTATTAACTGCCCGGCAGATAGTGGTTCTTCAAAGCATATTTTAAAAACTGAGATTATGAAATGGGATCTTGCTTATTCTTTAATTGTTTACCCTTGAATCATTTTTGATGTTTAGTTTTTGTTTCACGAAGCCTTTATTGAACACTTGCTATGTAAGATGCGTTTAGCTTAAACACTATGCTTAGCCTGAAATACAAAAACCAATATTGTTTGTTGATCTTATAGTATGTTACATTCATATTGGATAGTCCTGCATTATTTAAAATAGCTCACAGAACGTGGTCCTTTAGTCTTTTGGCTTTTAATTTGTTCAATCCATAACCGTCTGACACACTCCTGGAAGCACAGTCCTAGGTTGCTGAGACCATTCTTGCTGTCCTTTGGGCTTAGTTCCAGACTGAAATTTTACTCCTTGAAGCCAGTTGACACTGTTCAAATTGTTCTTTACACTCTGCCCAGTAGCTCTTTAGAATTAGTTTCTTTCCTGCACAGAGTGTCTAAGAGGGCTTTCTGTGCCTTCTTTATCTAATCCTTTCTCTCTTTCTGCTTTTTAGCCATCAAGCCTATCACTGTATCCTTCAGTCTTTGTGCCGAGTATGTTTTCTCATTCTTCTGTTCTGTTTCCTCTCCTTCACACTTATGCTTGTAGGCATTTTATTTTAACTGTCTTAGATCACCACTGGTTCTCCAACGTGTCACATAGGCCAGGGTCTTTTTTTTTTTTTTTTTTTTTTTTAAATTTTTAAAGTCTTTTAAAATAGAAATGGTAGTATTTTAAAAGTTTCCTTGCTTTTACTTAGATTTTTGTGTGCCCCAACTGGAAGAGGTTATTAAATTCATATTTTCCTTTAAATAAAAGTTTGGACCTTAAAGGGCAATAGATACTAACCTTTTTCATAATAGACTAGATGTAGAAATGATACTTGGATGGTACACTGAGGTAACAGAGGAGGCCATTCAGACCCTGCCCTCTGTCTGCTTTGAGGAGTGAAGAAATCCATATCTCTACTGTAACCTACTGGACTTAACAATTGGAAGTTCTGTCTTAAAGGTAGATAGTCTTTAGCCATGTGTGAATGCTCTGAATGTTTGTGTGTGTGTGTGTGTGTGTGTGTTTATGTATTTTTCTTAGAAAGAGTTATAACTTTTATTAGATTCTCAAAGGAGTCCATGAAGCAAAAGAAGTTAAGAATTTATGCTTTAAATTATGGAACTAAAACCAAATGAATGACATATTGCTTATTTATTTTTGGTAAAATTTTTTTTCCTTTTGATTACAAAGTTATAGATATGTTTGTTATATAAAATTCAAACATTACAGATAGAATTAATGTAAGAAGTAAAAATATGCCATATCCTACTCCCAGTTAATTTATACCAAATTTTTTTTTATTATTATCTTTTTTTTTAAATTAAATTTATTGGGGTGACAATTGTTAGTAAATTTACATAGATTTCAGGTGTACAATTCTGTATTACATCGTCTATAAATCCCATTGTGTGTTCACCATCCAGAGTCAGTTCTCCTTCCATCACCATATATTTGATCTAATTTATACCAAATTTGACACACATTTCTTTAAATATTTTTCTTCTTACATATATCAACATTTTCTTGCCTATTCTTTTTCCAAAATTTTATTTATAAAAGAGATTATAATATATATACCACTAATTCTTTTCTCACTTTTTAAATCTTATATATGATTCTACTTCAATACTTGTTAATCTACCTCATTTTTTAAAACAAATGCAAAGTATTTTGTGGACCTACCGTAATTTGGTTAACCTTTATTCTATTACTGAAGACATGAGTTGTTTCTAACTTTTTTACATTGCAAACTGTGGTACAGTGAACATCTTTGTAGATCTATTCTTGCAAATTTCAGAATATTTTTGTATAATAAATTCCTAGAAATAAGAATGCTAATCTAGGGTTATGAACACTTAAAGTTTTAATAGGTATTGTCAAAATGTCACCAAAAACTGGATCTGTTTATACTTCCATGTGTATAACAAAAGTTTCTGAACATCCTTTCCAACAATGAATTATTAAAGTGAATCGTCCAAGACGAAAAAGTTTTTGTATTATCGAAATTTTCAAACATACACAAAGGAAAAGACAACAGAACATTGAACTTCCGTATACCCATCAGTGGACTCAACATTTATCAAGATTTTTGTCACATTTGCTTCATTTGCCCTTTTTCTCTTTGCTGAAGTTTTTTTTTTTCCTGTTCCTTCCAGCCCCACTACCTTTTGCTGAAGTATTTTGAAGCAAATCCCAGAAATTATGTTATCTCACCCTGACATGCTTCAGTATTCATCTTTTAAAATAAAATTCCTTTCTTTTTTATTTTTAGCTTTTAAGTACATTTCAAACATAATAAAAACAATGAGCACAATAAATCCAACTAGTATGATCTTTTATTGGGAAAAACTCCTTTTGTGGCATTTGTTCAAAGACCAATTAAAATTACATTCTTTTGACGTGGTACCTTAAAAAATCGGAAAGGAGTACTTTATTGGCTTTGATATGGCCCACATTCTGTTTATTGAGCATAACATAATGAAATGCTGTCTGTCCATCTCTCAGTTTTAACAATTAACAACTCATAGCTGGTCTTGGTATACACCCATGTACTTCCCTTGAACTGATCAGAGTGTTTTGAAGCAAATCCCATACAGTATAGCATTTCATCTGTAAATATTTATATAGATATATCTAAAGACAAGATTTCCCTTTTCTGTGAAAATCACAATGGTTGCTATTGTCACACCCACAAAAATAATTCCTTACTGTCATCAAATATCCATGAACATTTTTGTACATAAACACCGTGACATTATCACATGTAATAAAATTATCTATTGACCTAGTAACCGCCTCATGATCAGATTTCCTGATTGTCTGAAGAATACCTTTTGCTAGGTTTTTTTTTTTAGAATCAATTAACATAATACATGTGGTTATTGGGTCTCAGGCCTATTTTAACCTACAATGGTCCTGCCTCCTATTTCTTCCTGCCATGGACATGTAGAAACTGAGTCAGTTGTCCTGTATAATCTTCTACATTCATGATTTGTCTATTTGCTTTTTCATGATGTCATTTAACGTGTTCCTTTATTGTCTATGCTTTTTATAAATGGAATTTAGTTGTAGAGGTTTGATGTCATTCAAGTTCAACTTGTTTGTTGAGAACACTTCATAAGTGGGACTGTGTGCTTCACAAGCATCACAGCCTGAGTTTTTGACTACAGGTCATACTAAGATTGGTAAAGATGCAACAGTCAGATCTCTGAGTGGAAACTTTCCCCTCAAGCCTTTCTCCATTGGTTCCATTACGTGGGTCAAATATTACAGTAGGTATCACAAAATGGTCATTTTCTAGTTACTCATTTCTTTAATGAAATTCATTACTTTGATAATTTTTTCAAATAAAAGAAATAATATACTTTGTTATATTTACAAAAAGCATTTTATAAAACAATTCTGTTTTAAATCATATGAATAAAAAAAAATTGTGTTTGCTGATTTGATGATTCATTGTTTTATTAGAGAACTCGAGCATCCCTTCACATGTTTATTGGCTATTCAGTACTCCTTTTGTGAATTGTTCATGACCTTTCCTGATTTTTCTGTTGACTTGTTTTCTTTCTCTTATCCATTTTTGAGAGTTAATAGGTCACAGATACTAATATTTTATCTATTTTAACTATTATAAATGTTTTTTTTTCCAGTTTGTAATTGTCTTCTGCATAGAAGCTTTTGATCTATGTATTCAATATTTATCTTTTATTGCTTTTGGTTTCAAGTCTTACTTAGGCTTTCTATACCTTGAGATAATGTAGGGGAACAGTTTATTTTTTTCCTGATAACTTTTTTCACATTTGATTCTAATCTGTATGGACTGTATTTTGCCTATGGTGTAAGAAGAATCATATTTACTGTCTGCATTTAAATTATCAGTTATCTTAAGCAGTTTATTTAAGTCTTCTCCCCACCACATTGAATTGAGATGACACATTTGTTATATTAAATTCACAAATTTACATAGTCTGTGTCTAGACTCCATTGTGGTCCACCACAGTAGCACAGATTTTTTTTTTTTTAAAGATTTTTATTGGGGAAGGGGAACAGGACTTTATTGGGGAACAGTGTGTACTTCCAGGCCTTTTTTCCAAGTCAAGTTGTTGTCCTTTCAGTCTTAGTTGTGGAGGGTGCAGCTCAGCTCCAGGTCCAGTTGCCATTTCTAGTTGCAGGCGGCGCAGCCCACCATCCCTTGGGGTTGAGAGCCCACTGGCCCATGTGGGAATCGAACTGGCAGCCTTTGGAATTAGGAACATGGAGCTCTAACCGCCTGAGCCACCGGGCCGCCCCAGATTTTTAAATTAGAATAGCTTTGTGCTACGTGTTAAGGTCTAGGTCACTGTCATCATTTTTTCCCCCAATTTGTACTAATTTTTTTCACATATGTGCTCTTCCATTTGAACTTCAGAATTAGTTTGTTATTAGTCCCATTGGGATTTAAATCTAATGGCATTAAGTTTGGTGGAACTGACATTTAAAAAAAGAATAAAATTGGTTTTTCCATGTGGGTGTGTAGTTTTCTCTATTCAGGTCTTTTATGTTTTTCAGCTAAAATAGTTTCTACACGCTTCTTAATAAGATTATTTCTAAGCATTTTATATGTATAGTGTGGTTATTTTGTATTTAGTAATAAAATACCTTGATTATTGGATTGTGAATATAGAATAGTTCATTTCTTTTATTGGGGAAGGGGTATAGGACTTTATTGGGGAACAGTGTATACTTCCAGGACTTTTTTCCAAGTCAAATTGTTGTCCTTTCAGTCTTAGTTGCAGGGGGCGCAGCCCACCATCCCTTGCCGGACTCGAGGAATTGAACTGGCAACCTTGTGTTGAGAGTCTGCGCTCCAACCAACTGAGCCATCGTGGTGGGGGGGGCAGCTCAGCTCAAGGTGCTGTGATCAATCTTAGTTGCAGGGGGCAGAGCCCACCATCCCTTGCGGTACTTGAGGAATTCAACTGGCAACCTTGTATATGGTTGAGAGCCCACTGGCCCATGTGGGAATCGAACCAGCAGCCTTCGGAGTTAGGAGCATGGAGCTCTAACTGCCTGAACCACCGGGCTGGCCCAGTTTACTTTATTTTTGCTCAAGTATACCAATCATACTTTAAAATAAGTATAAATAAAACTGGAATGTATATACATACATATATATATGTATATACTTATATATATGTATAAACTTTTAAAATAAACTTCAAGTATTTATATCACATCCATTAATGCAATAAGTTAGAACTGGTTGAGTTAAGGAATGCAGATTCTTGGGAAATTATCAATTTATAGTTAATGGTTTATATAGGATAGAAGTAATAAAGTAGTACTTGAAAATAATAAACTACAGTTAAAAATATAAATCCTATACTGAGATTTTCTTTTTGTATTCTAGCTGGAACAGAACTAAGTATGGTCTTTTTTCCAGAAGCAATCTTCCTCTGCCATTTTTTATTTAAAGGCCTATTAAAACTATATTCTTTTAACTTGTGCCTTAAAAATCATAAAGAAGGAATATATTGGCTTTGTTATTGGCTTACATGCTGTTTATGGATATTGTAATTAGAAGTAGTATATTCTTGGCAGATTAGACATCACTGTTAATTTTTGTCCTTTATTTATATTACAGGTTCTGCAAAAGGCATCAAATTAAATCAAGTTCAAATATTCCCTGTGTCCCCAAAGACTTACTGATGATGTCTGAATTTGTTCTTCCAAGATTTATTTTTTGTCTCATTCAGTACTTAAGAGAAGGCTATAATGAACCAGGTATGTTTAATACTCTTTGTTAGTATTCTTTTTAAGTTCCCAATTAACGAAGTTTAGCATTAATAACGAGGTGAGTTTTTTCAGATGTCTTTTTTTGCTTAACATTTTTTGTTTATGACTATAAAATACTAAATAAAAACACACTAAATATTAACTACATAAACTCATATCTGATAACTTGTAGTTGACACAGTTTGATACTCTGTGCTCTTTGGCTCAAAGATGTTTTTGGTCAAACTTACTTGGCCTTTTGCATATGAGGAAATAATCATTTTATAGAGTTCAAAGTGACTTTATATGCAATTATGATAGAGCAGAATTAAAAAATCCTGGAAATGTTTAAATTTAACTTAGATTTTTTTTAGGAGATTAAACTACTATTTCACTTATCTACTTGTTTATCTGTCTGTCTATCTGGCATCTGTCTGTCTATCTATCTATCTATCTATCTATCTATCTATCTATCTATCTATCTATCTAATCTGTCTTCCCCTTGCCCCTTTTTTGTAGAGGTCTATATATTTGTGTTCCCTTCCATTTTTAACAACTTAGGAGAGGGTCAAATGGCTCACTCTCATAATATTGGTACAATATATGGGTGTAAGCATCGTAAGTGTTGAAAAGAGAAAAGAAACATGCAAATTACAGATATTCTTCTTACATTTTAAGATTTATTCACAATCTTGATTAATATACTTTAGTTAAATATTTGGATTTAGATATCATCTATTAAAGTTCTCAGTCTGACATTGTTGATTACAGATGTCAACTAGTGGTATGAAATAAATTTATTAACTTTTTATGATTTTTTTTTACCTTTCTAAAGATACTTGCATTTTTATCATATAAGGGACTTGCATTTGCCTTACTTCATAAATCTTCATAAATCTAACTTAAGATGTCTTAAGATGAGCTTCATGAAGTTAAATTTATGAAGTTTTGTCTTAAGATGAGCTTAATGAAGTGAGATTTATGAGGTTTTAAAATATTTAATACTGTAAATAATCTTAAACCCAATTTGAAACTATGGCACACATTTTAATCTTCTGTCTGTCTCCTATCCTTAAAGTGTGAAGAAATATTATACAGTATCTTTATTATTCATAAAGCTATCATGTTATCTTCATTGTAAGCAAACACTTCCTTATTTCTACATTTTTAGCAAAGTATACAATTCTTTGTTAAGTACTTCTACTCCTCTCAGAGTACATGTCTTAAAATACAGAAAGAAGTATTATTTTTAATTTAGTCCCAAACTGTTCTCTTTGGAATGAAGGAACCTGAGACCAGCTGGGTTTTTGAACTTCCCTTCTATATGAATTCTCATATACTAGTTTTTGAGAATTTACATTTTGTATTACAAGTGTCCCATTTTAGAAAAGTAATAGGTAAAAATTATTTATTATTGGAACCTTAAAATTTACCATTAGTTTAATCACAGAGTAATTTGTACAAAAGCATTATATTTATTTTTTCGTATGGTGACATTTAGCAGTTATAAAAGGTAGATGACATAGATACATTGCTTTGATTATTTGTTACCCATTATCTGAAAACATAAAGGAGTGAGTGGAAGGACTTTTTTGTCTTAAGATAAACTTCATGAAGTTAGATTTATGAAGTTTTGTTCTCTAGCTACTTGTGCTCAGCATTAATTTCTTCTGTGCAAAAACAAAAAGACTTTAAAATTAAAGAAAGGACTTGGAATTATCTAATCTGTGGTAATGCAAGTTCAGAGATCTTGTGATTTTTACAGTTGCCTTGAGTTCCATTTTTCGTTTTACCCTACAATCCTCAGACCAGTATCAGAGCTATTGTTAGAGCCCTTAGAAACCAGAACAAATGTTAATTAAATATCTACTATGTCACTGTTTAAGTCATTGGGAAAGAATATAAAGATGCGTAATATACAGTATTTTCTACTGAGAAAGTAAGGTTTTGTGGTTTGGGTCCCAGGACTCAAGAGTTATCTAGAATTTCATTCACAGATTACCTTTTAACTAGGTGTGAGTTCCTTAGGAATAAGAACTATGCCTTATTTAGTTTTGCTTCTCATTGCCTATTATGGAATAGATGATGAATAAATATTGAATGAAATTGATGTCCCCTTTCCTGGGCACACAGGCTCATAATAACTCCTTTACGTGCATTCTTCTTTTAACCAGTTACGGCTAAATCTCTTTACTCACTTCTTCTTTTTAGACCCCAGTTTCTCTAGGATATCTCTTTTTATTTTCCTCTTAAATATTCTTTTTCAGTTGCTCTCCAGTTTTCTTTTTTCTGCCTCTGTCTCTACCAGGCATATGTTGCCTGGTATTTTAAAATTGTTTTGCAAAAACATTCATGTTTATGAAGCGGTTATTTTTCATTTTAGTTGCTTTGATCTCCAGCTAACATGAGTTTGTATTTTTGGAATATGATAGAGGATGTGTTATTTACTACACAGGTTTAAATTTAGAGCTGACATAATTTTGTCCTAATAGTTTTACACTACTCTCAATATATTTGATTCTGTCATGTTTTTAGGGAATTATCTAAACTCTTTCTTAAATACTATCTAAGTTTGAAATGATCTTATAATTATATATCTGGAAATACATGCCCCTCAAATTGAATGCTTCTTACACAAATTCAATGCTGAATATCTTATTAAATCGTCTCTTTTCTGCACCAGCCTTCTCAGAGGACTGAATTCCTCAGCATGTGTACCCTATGCTGACTGCTGGGTTGATACCTGCTTTCTTTTTTTTTCTTCTTTTTTCCTTTTTTCTTTTCTTTCAGCCCTGTTTGAAACTAGCCCCCGTGCTATATAGCAGACTACAAGCACTGTGAGGCCAGCTTCAGTATTACTTTTCCTCCTTTTACGACCACCAAGACTGGTGTACAGATACAATGGGAAAGGGAACCAGAGGGTGGATACCTGCTTTCTAAACAGAGTTCTTATATTAACTTTTTTGATTATGAAACACAGTCATCTAAGTCACTATAATTTTAAAAGAATAAAATATTGTTATTCTTATAAAAATATTTAGAGAAAGTTAATTGTGTGTGTGTGTGTGTGTATATATATATATATATATATTTGTTTATTTTTTTAGCAGCTGATGTACCATCAGAAAAAGACCTTAACAAAGTCCTTCAGCTTTTGGAACCTCAAATTTCCTTTTTAGAAGATCTAACTAAAATGGGAGGAGCAATGCGGTCTGTTCTTACTCAGGTTTTGACAAACCAACAAAACTACAAAGATCTGACTTCTGGTGAGTAAAATGTTAGAATAGAAGAACGTTAAAATTTATTTATATTACTATAATTTTTAGAAACTATTTTAGAACTTAAAAGTAAAGAGATTTTTTTTTCCATAGACTGATGAAGGTGGAAATTATTAAGGCTACCTCTTATTTTATAGATTAAGAAAGCCCCAGAAAACTTAAATGACTGGTTCAAGACCTTACAACTAACTTTTTTGAAGTTGGGACTAGAACCCAGGTCTCCTAACTTTTGGTGCAACATATTCATAATTATATTCTACTTCCCCTTCTTCAAACAATAACAACTACTACTTCTATGTCTTCATTTTTGGTATTGTAACCTTTTGTGGTTATATGGCTGAGGATTTTAAAATAATGTAGAATTTAAGTTATAAAACTTGGAATTATTGAGTATGCTTTCACATGGTATCCTGTAGTGTTATGTAAAACACCAGTTTTTATTCTTTTAGTTTACTTTAGCTCAAAATTTTAGTACAATAAATGTACAAATTATTTAAAAATATTTTTTTAAATATTTTAAACAACATTCTTTTTGCTGGCTCATTGAACAGCAGTTTTTGAAAATTGAAGTTTATTTTGTTTCTTTAGAGTGGTGAAATTTTCATGTGTGTTGTTAACCATGTGTTACTTAGAGACAGTCTGATATATTTATTTCTTCAGCAAATACTTATTATGCATCCAGTGTGTTTGGCCTTGGGCTAGGTACTGGAGATTGGGGAGGAGAATATAATTAGTAAACCAGGTATTGCTATTCCTACCTTTCTAAGGCTTATGGTCTAGTGAGTGAGATAACAGTAATAAAATCCCCAGACCAAAAAATTGTGTAGTTATAAACTGTAGTAAATTCTATGAAAGGATAGGACAAGTGTTTATAAAAGGGAGACCTGATTTCACTGATGGGGAAGGTGGAGAAGCTTCACAGAGATGAAGGAGTTGGGTGGTAATGAGATGGGGTTTGATTCCAGGTAGAGGATATCTTCTGCTGACTATTGGACTAGCCCTTATGCCATAAACAATATAAAACTGGGGAAAAATAAGACGTACCTGTTTTTAGGCATTGGACAATAGGCAATACAAGACTATAAACCTTTGAGAGAAAGAAAAAACATGAGATGAGCCCCACACTTGCCTTGAATCTCTCTCTGAGGCTAACTTCCTGCTTGTAGTGCAGCAAGCTGGCATTGAAGCAGAGTATGGTGGTCCATCTGAGCTAAGGAGGCAGAGATCACAGTTTAGGGCAGCTGAAGCAGTTGGAAACTGGAAGCTTTAGGGAAGAATACCAAGAGGTAGTAGGGCAGATGTATGAAAGCGCTTGGCAGAGGACTGAGGTACACATATACGGGATGAGACTACCTAAGGCTTACTAGACAGTGATTTGTGTGGGCTTAAAAGCAGAATAGAGATATTAGAAGTTAAGCAGTTTGGGAGACATTGGAGTTTCAGTCCAGTTAGACCAGAGAGACCTTATTAATACCCTAGGCATTTAGCTGAGACAGAAGGCCAAACCTTAGAGTAAGGTCTAATCTAGGTCAGTCTTAAACCTAATATCTGACAGTATCTGCAAGGGAGATAGAAGTTGGAGATTATTCCTGTCAGTTTAGAGGGCTTTCCACAAATCTTCCCTTTAGAAAATGTGAAATCAAACCTTTATGAGTTCTAGGTAATCAGGCTGTTAATTGGACTGTCTTCTAGAATTAAAATTAATACTCTTTAAAAGAAGATAATAGAATCCAGAATCTTCTAGAATGTGTTATTAGAATGTCTAATATGTAATAATAAAAACCACTGGACATGCAAGAACATAAGAAATTGTGCACTATAACCAAGAAAAAGAACAGTCAATAGAAATTGACCTTGAAATAGCTTAGATGTTGGATTTAATAGATAAAGATATTAAAGCAATTATAAATATGTTTAAGAAACTAAAGGAAAATGTTCAAATAATTAAAGCAAATATGGTGTTAATGATTGAAGACATAAGGAATCTTAGCAAAGAAATATAAATAATAAATAAAGAGAAATTCTAGAATTGAAAATTATTTTAGAGTGCAATAATTGAGTTGAAAAATTCACTGAATGGGCTTAGCAGCAGATTGGAGAGGAGAGAAAGACTCAGTGAATTTGAAGACAGATCAGTAGAGTAGTCAATCTAGAGAACAGAGAGAAACACAGTGGATTCTTAGGGATGTATTAGACAGAATCAGATAATCTAGCATGAATGTAATTGGAACCCCAGGAGAACAGGAAAGTGGAAATTTTGGCAGAAAAAACATTTGTTGAAATAATGACTAAAATTCCCCAAACTGGATGAAAAACCTTGACTTATAGATCCAAGATGCTTAACAAACCCAAACAGAATAAAGAATACGACACCAAGCACCCCCTAGATACCATGCAGTGGGACCAGCATGTGGGAATATTAATGAGTGAGGATGAGCTTACTCTTTTTGAAGGGACTGAAAAAGGCTAGTGTGGTTGAAGTGAAGTGAAATGAATGCAGGGGGATTGTGGCACAAATAAGGCTGTGTACAACATTAGGCTAGATCTAGATGAGGTAGGCCCTCATGGTCCATGTGAGATTTTATACAGGCTTGTTGTGAGGGGTTGATGAAATATATTTTGTTAACTAAGAAGTATTATAAAAATTTCACCTATCTTAGTGAGATAAATACATGCTTTCATTATTCAGGTGACATTTAGTTATTTTTTACATAGGACCCTACAAGTTCTTTATTCTTTGTAAACTAATTGTGCATGTTTTTAATATTGGACTGGAATCGAAGGATGGATGTCTTCCTATCTGTGTAGTTTGTGTTGGAGTTTTTCTTTCTTTTTTTTTTTTTAACATAACTGTTCTATTGCAATTACTGAGGCTAGCAAAGAGAGGAAATAAAAGCTCAGCAAATCCCAAAGAAACTCATTTATAGGGTTTTATAATCAGAGAGATTGAGACCGTAATTTAAAATATACAGTCAGCCTAAGAGGTGACAAATGCTATGGTACTTTGGTTTTCAGACAGAGAATAATGTTTTAAAGAACTCTTAAATATCAGTGGTTTTCTTTTATTACTATTCTATCCTCCATAATGTATTTAAAAACAAAAGAAAAAATTAGCAATAATTAATAAGCTGAAATGCAAAAGTGAAAGTTCTAGGATTATTTAATTCTAGAACCTTACGTTTTCAATATTTTTTGGAATAAATTAGTATTAACTGATACTTTTATAGAAATTATACTTTTAATTCCTTAAATATGGTAATAAAAAGTCTGGTACCACAGGAGTTAACAGTAATTTAAGTTGTAATATTTGAAAATTTCACTCAGGCATTATCTTCTCTAGGAAGCCTTTCTTAAGTACTCTGTTTTGGGTAAGTCTGGCTGCACAGTATTATGAGAGCACAGGTGGTCAAACCAAATGGTGAAGGCAACTACATAATTGTCTTTTACCATATTATCTGCCTTTATCTACCACTAATTTTCAGCTCCTTGAGGGCAGGAATCTTGCCTTATTATTAACCTTTGTACCCTTTGTGCCTTGCATATAATCTCTGTCATATTTTAGATGCCCAATTACTTAGTAGATTTCATTTATTATAAACATGCTGTACGTTCTGGGATTGTTAATGCCAAACATGAGCATAAATATGTTATTTGAAGCTACATTATATTATTCATCTAGGGTTCCCCCTTCATACATATTTTATATGTATGCATTAGTGACTGAGTTGACCACGTTTATATTTTGAACGGAGTATTTTTTTCTTTTTTTAAATTTGTTTTAAATATTAGGTCTTGGAGAAAATTCTTGTGCGAAGAAAAGTCACGAAAAGTACCTTATAGCTTTGAAGAGCTCTGGACTCACGTATCCTGAGGATAAACTTGTATATGGTATACAGGAGCCATCTGCTGGCACTAGCACTCTGGCAGTTCAAGGTTTGTCTACATATTTAATTTGGACAGTGGTATAATAACTTTCTGTATTAAGACAAAAAACACCTCAAACTTTACTCATTATTGAAAATTTAAATAATATGTCATTCTTCGTAAGGAAAATAATAAAAGTTACAAAAATTTAGAAGCAAGAAAGAAGAGATTAGCCAAAGAAGAGAAGGCATTTTTCTTAAATGGAATTTGGTTAGTTTATTAAGGTTCTGGTTCTAACTAATGAAAAATGTAGCAGTTATTATATTTAAAACTAAAAAGAAAGACATACTTTTGACACACCTCTTGCAATGATTAAATTGGGTGTTCACTGGAGATTTCCTATTGATGTATAAAGTATTAGGTTCAAATTTATTAAAGATAAATGTTGAACTCTGCCAAGGTAACTGTTAGAATGACATGTCTTAATATAGCAAAACTTAGCTTTTGGTATTGTTAATGTATTAAATGTAGTAAAGCATTATTTAATTATTTAACAACTATAAAAGACAACTTTTCCTTTCCAAAGGTTTTGCAGGTGCAACAGGGACATTGGGACAACTAGATTCTTCAGATGAGGTGAGATTTAAAATTTAAAACTTTTTAAAAGTAGGATTTTAAAAGTTTTAAAAGTATACAGATTTGTGGATATTATCTAGTTTAAATTCCTCATTTTGTAGATCAGGACATTGAAGCTCAGAATATAATAAGTTATTCAAGATTATACAATTACGTAGTGACAGAACAAGGACTACAACTAGATTTTTACTTGTTTATAATTCATTTCTCTTTTAACAGTTTAGAAGTAGGAGATAGAAAGAGACAAATTTTTCCTACGAAGCTATCCCCAAATGTATCTAAACTGCTGTCATCTGTACAATGAAATGGTTTTTAAAACTTTAGCTCAGTCTAGAATAATTATTAAAAGAATATGAAATGTAACTGCTTGTCTAATCTCTTAATAAAGTTATACCTAATATGTCAAGGGTTATTAACAGAAGCTAAGTACTGGGAAATAGATGGTCAATTTGAAATTTCAATTTTTATAGTGTTTATTAATATTTAGAAATATTAAATATTTCTAGTGAGTCTTTTAACATTACTGTATTTTCTTAGTATATAGTTTATAAGAGAAAATTGCTTTTTAACATGTATTTGTTTATAATCTTAATGCTCATAAAATTTAAATTTCATATTTTTAATCAGATTATAATTTAATGATTGATTTAAAGATTTTTTTTAAAAAAATTGTATTACAAGCATAGGTATCTTTTTTCTTTAAAAACTCATTTTGATTTGATAATATCAAATTAACTCAGTCAAATAACCTCCTATTGAAAACATGATTTCTGTTATTGAAGTCTTATAATTGATTTAATGCGTTATAATTTAAACTTTATAGTAGTATTTTTCCCCTCTAAAAAGGCTTCCACGAAATCCAACATTTTGTGGAATCTCAGTTTGGATAAACAATTTTAAAGAGTTTTTGACAAATTGGACAGGCAGTTTAGTATGCTGTTTGTGAGTTTGACTCTGATTATAATGCCTGAGTTTGAATCTGGCTCCTGTACCAGTGACTGGGTAAGTGTCTTAACTTATCCACGCCTAAATTTTCTTATCTGTAAAATGGAGGTAATAATAGTACTCATTTCTTGGTCTTATTAGGAGGATTGAATGAGTTAATATATGTACGAGACACAAGCACCTTGCCTAGTATATTGTAAACACTATGTGTGTTTATTAAATGGGATAAAATCTTATTTAAATGTAAATAGGTAGCTAAAATTTTTGCTTTGTTTTACATTTTAAAGAGTTACTTCTAAGAAGAATAATGTTGCTATAATGACAAATGGAGAAAACTGGCTGATATTTAAGATAGACTTTCAAAAATATATAAACGCTTCAACTAAAGCAGTAATAATTCCACTTTGAAGTAAGGGGAACGGAAAGATGGGGTAAAAGTGCTAATTCTTCATGTGTCAAAGAAGGAAGTGAGTTGATATAGACATGTGGTTTTAAACTGCTGATTCTGTTTTCTTTAAAGGCATGTTGTGGTGAGGTGGAATGGCCTCTTAAAAGGCAAGATCTAGGAATACTTAGGAGTTGAATATGAGAGTGCTTCCTTGACTACAGCAAGGCAGATAGGAAAGGAGCCTTGTAGCTATTCCCAGGAGAAACTTTAGAAAACTATTACACAGTGAAACAGTTTAGTGATGTTACAGAACACTTTTAAAAAATAATCTAACTATCTTGATGTGATCTGGAAAAATCTGTAGTTTTATGTTAGGTGGGATTTTCTTTTTTTTTAAGGAGGGCATAGCTCGCAGTGGCCCATGCGGGTGTCGAACCGGCAACCTTGGTGATATATAGCACCACACTCTAACCAACTGAGCTAACCGGCTACCCCCTGTCATTTTATGTTAGTATTTATGTAGTTGATAAAAACTTTTGTATTATTTTAGTATACTGAGCATTATGCATCCATCAGGCTTGCTAACGATTCTACTTTATTGTCATGAATTGGATTTGGTTTCTGGGCATATGGAAAGCTAATCTTTAACATAGATACTTTCTCCTGTGTCTAGGAAAGAAGTAACATTTTGTTTTTGTCTTGGCCTAAACTCTCCAGATTAGCTTTTAAATTGCTGGTGGACACTTGCACTGTACACAGTTGCATTGTAACAACACCACGTTTTATGGTAGGGTGCTAGGAGGAGATCCTTTTGTGTGCATGGATCGAAGGGCTTTTAGTCTTTTCTGGAAGTAATTTCTAGGGGGATATCAGAGGATTTGAAATCTGGTCTTTCTTTTTTTATTACCATTACTTCTAATCTGTGATTCTTAGGTCCTTTCTTCTCTTCATTCCTCTTAGATTCTTTGTTTCAGTAACTCTGTTGTAATGTCTTTCATATTAATATAATCATTTGTCTCTTAATTATAATTATGTCTCAGAGTAAATATCCTAGTAAATATTTTTTTGATGGTGAAATTTCAAAATACTTCACTTCAGCACCTATACTCAGACACTGTTTTTGTGATAGTAGCTGAGAATTACATTTAGAGCATGTGATATATATTTAACTTATATGTTTAGAAGTAGTTTAGACTTTGATCTTTAAATCATATTTTATAATTAAACTTTTAGTCTATTTCAAAGTACTTTTTATAGTTTACATATTTATTATATTTTCTAATTGGGATAAAAATGGGGTATTTGGCCATTTGAAAACTTAAGAAATAGAGTTGTTTACTTGAAAGTGGATTGAAAGATACCTAGTTTTTAAGAGAAACTTGAGCTTTAGAGTTAGGCAGACGTGAGTTTGAGTCTTGTCTCATAATATCATGCTTTTTGCCAGGTGATTTAACTTCTGAACATCAATTCCCTCATGAAAAAATGGTGATAATTGTAATATTAGGATTAAATGGAATAACATATATAAAGTGCCTATCATGGATCAGACACAAATTAGGCTCTTCCTAAATGTTTCCTGTCCTAGTGCTTTATGTGTAGAAGGGATTCAAATTTTTGAATTTTTGAGTGCTCATGGGTCATATTATAGATATTTCTGCTTATCTGTCTAGAGGAAATAGTTTACTAAAGCATGGTATAAAAGTAATCAAGTTTATCTCTAAAAATTTAATTAAAAATTAAATAATGCACAAATACATGGTAGTTGTTTTGCCAGACAATTCAGATAAAATAAAAGTCCCCTCTCTACCCTCCCCAATACCAGCCTCTTCTCTGGGCAACTACAGGTAATAGTTTGGATGTCCTTGACAGACCGTTTTCTATGTAGTTAAATAACTGTGTGCTTATAGAAATGGATAGAGTGTGTGTGAGTAAATAAAAATGTTACACTGTTTTGTGTCCTTTTATTTCCTCTGCATATGTATTGTGCATAGATATGCAAATACATATCTATGCAAAGATATGTATTTTTTCATACTGTGCAAAGATATGCTATCTTTGTCAGTCCTCTTTTCTTCCTATCTGCTGTATAGTATTCTGAAATATGAATAAACTACAGTTTATCTAATCATTTCCTTAATTTTCGATTTTTTATTGTAAGACACAATGCGTACATTTCTTTTGGTGCAGATGTGCAAATCGTTCTCTAAGTTTTGGAATTGCTAGGTTACAGGGTATGCATATCTTAAATTTTAATAGATTATATTTCTTTTTGATTATAAAAGCCACACACACATATATTTGAAGTCAAAAGTATGGAAAAGTATAAAAGTATAAAGACCATTACCCAAGGGTAATCATGGAAGAGTTTTAGTGATAAAGTCAAGAAATTTTCTATTTTAAAATTTTCTATTTGATCATAACTTTTTACAAAAATGTATTCATTTATGTTTTATTGATTTATATACTATGAAGACTTTGCTTTTTGGTGCTGAACACATTTTCAAATCTTCAGTTAGAAATAGAAAGTCATGTAATATAACAAAGCAAAAAATGAGAATCAGGAGGTGGCAATATGAAGGTTATAAAAAATGTAAAATGCTGGAGCTAAAAGTGACCTTAAAGTTCATCTTGTCTAACTTCCTTATTTATAGATGAGGAATCTGAATTCCATAGAATGAACTGATTCACTCAGGCTAGTAAATTTCTTCTACTTAGTGGAGTTGGAAATGGACAGTTGGTCTCCTATTTGTTGGTCTAGAGTTTTTTCTGTAAAGGGAATAAGCCACAAAGTTTTACCCTAAACTTTGTGGCTTAAAATTACTACTTTATTTTGCTCACAATTTTATGACTCAGGAATTTGGGAAGAGCAGCTGGGTGGTTCTCACTTGGGTTCTCTCATGTGATTCCAATTAGTTTTTGGCTACATTTGAATCCATCTGAAGGCTTAGCTGAGATGGAGATTTAAGATGGCCCACTCACAGGGCTGGCAGTTCATGTTGATGGTCCCGGGGAGCTCAGCTGGCTGTTGACTGCAGTGCCTACTTGTGACTTATCCAGCATGGTGATTACAAGTTGTTGGACTTCTTATATAGTAACTGGCTTCTTCCAGGGTGAGCAGCACACAAGCAGAAACTGTAGAGCCTTTTCTGAGCTAGCCTTGGAAGTGACATAGTGTCACTTCCTCTGCGTCCTATTAGTTGTGAGTTGCTAAGATGGGCCCAGATTCAGTGGGAGGGAACATAGACCCTACCTCTCAATGGGGGGAGTATCAAAGAATTTGTAAACATGTTTTAAAACTTCCACAAAAGGATGTGACATTTGCAATTCTTTTTCTTGGATTCTCTTGATATCCAATAATGACTAGTGATTATAATTGAATAATGTACCTACACTTGATTATAGATTGCATCTATTTCAGTAGTACTTGTCTGTTGGGAAAACTGTAACATGATAATGAAATACTACTGTAACCAGAAATGGCTATTGTAGGGTTTTAATTAAAATTAAAGTTTTTGTTAAGAAAAATATTTACTACCGTGTTTCCCTGAAAATAAGACCGGGTCTTATATTAAAGTTTGCTCCAAAAGACTCATCAGGGCTTATGTTCAGGGGGTGTCATCCTGAAAAATCATGCTAGGGTTTATTTTCGGGGAAACACGGTATTATACAAGGAGCTAATAAATGCTTATATTAAGATTGTAAGATGTTTTTTAAGAAGTTGATCTTTACCTTTGTAAAGTGAGGGGAATATACTAAAATTTTACTAACATTTATTGTAGCTTAAGGAACAAAATATACTTTTGAATTTAATTAATGAAATAATGAAATAATAAACTTATTATAACTCTTTTGCTAGTGTTTTCTTGGAGTTCTCTATCCTATTTTATTCTGCTTTTATTTCTTAATGGGAACATTCTGTTAGGACGAGTGATCTACATGGGAAAAGAAATTCTGTTTGGAGCTAAACATCATAAATAAGAAGCAAGTTAAATATTTAAAGGGGTGTCAGTTTTGGACTAATTTATTTAGAGAGAAAAATACAAGAATTTCCACCCGCTTACTTAAAAACTAATGGCATTAATAGTTGAAATTTGCATTGTACTTTTATTGTTTTCAAAATATTTTTTTACAAATATTACTTAAAATGATAAAATAAACGTAAGCAGTAATTTAATAAAGAATAGAATAAAGGGCAAAGTAGATGAAGAAATAAGATGGATGGAAAGAGTGTGATAGAAGAGTACCCAGATACAGATGTTTTTGAACAAATACTTATGTTTTGCCATTTAAAAATTTCATTAAGGCATTTAAAGTCGTATTGCTTTCTTTTGGGCAACTGGTATTTGCTTTTAATATTTATATTTGAAATTTAGTGAAGAGCTGGATAAGGTTTAAGGATTGGAGTTTGTACAACCTTATCCAATAGGCTCATGGAATTACTGAGCAAACCATTTTAATGATTTCATTCTTGTATTGTAACTTAAAAATTATGTAGAAAGGAAGAAAGGATGAGAAGAGGGTAGTGACATTGCAAGTACTACTCTAGAGGTGGAATTATCGCAATTTTAAAAATGTAAGTTAGAATTTAGGATTGGAAGAGACCCTAGAGGTAATCTAATCCTACCACTTTGAAAACGAAGAAACAGATTTGAAACTATAACAGCAAGATTTCTTTCTGTTTGCAGAGTTTTATTTGAATGAACGTACATATTACAGTCTACTTTTTTATTCATACAAGTTGTGTCAGATATTTGTCCCCACTATCCCTAGAGTAACAGAACATTATGTACTCAGCAGTGCTATTTATACACATGCCATTCTTCATACTTCTTATTTTTTTATGTACCTCATATGAAATAACAGTAGTAAATGTTATTCGTGTTCTATGGAACCGCAAAGAAAATAAAATAAGGGCAAATTTTAACTTTGAGGTATTTTTAAATTTAAATATGTGTTCATTTTTGTTTAGGTTTATGTATAATCGTCAGATAATTAAGTTCAAAAGAAAATAATTTGTAGTATTGTATGTACATGGGTATAATGAGAGTTTCTCAGAGAAAATAAGATCTTTTAGATCAAAATAACTTTTCAAGGAAAGGATTATATTCACTGTAGTCATTGCCATAGGCAGTGTCCACTTGTCTGTATGCAGTGACCAGGTCATTAATCTTTGTGACTTTAATGTACTTAGCTGTTAATATAAATGAAATCATTTCAAACATCGTGAAACTATAAAAACAGGAATGTTCATTGTGGAAAAATTGAAAAATAAAAATAAAGTATACAAAAGAAAAAGTTTACCTTCAGCCATATCATCCAGGGACAAGCATTGTTTATTAATTTTGCTTGTTGACCTCTCTTTTTTTTGCATACTCTTACGTAATTGAGAAATAATCACTTAACAAATAAAATAATTGTGTAGATATGATCTCAATATTCTTGCCTTTGTTCGAGACAGAATTCAAATAAACGCTTAAAACTAATATGTCAAAACTTGTAGCTACTAAAGCAGAATTATTAAAGTTGAAAGTCACAGTTGCTTTTCATAAATGAATATGTGAAAGAAAATTATTTTTTTAGAAGTATATGGTTTAATTTTAATTTTTTATAATAATTATCATTGATGGGTGGGGAATCATGGAAACTTTTGGTAGGAGGATTAGAAATATCTAATCTATTTCTTTTCTAGTGTAGGGAGTGATTTTACAGCATTCCTCATAATTGATAAGCCTCATAAACACTTCCAGTGATAGGGAGCTTACCTAGTTTAAGAGCCAGTGTGTTCCTTTGTTTGATAGCTGTAATAATTACTAGGAAGTTCTTTTCAATACTGTGTTAAGTATTGTAATTTTCACTAATTTCTCGTTTTCCTCCTAGAAAAATTTTTTGTTTTACTTCCATATGACACCCTTTAAATATAAACTTTAGTTATTTAATATTCTTTGCTGTAGGTAGATACCTCTTTCAGTTACTCACTTTTTGATAATCTATGACCTGATTCAGTGTACTGGGACATTCTTTGATAAGCGTACTGTGTTTTTGTTAAGGCCCAACGTTTTTTGTTGGCCTTTTAGTAGCTGTACTAGACTGTTGGCAGGAGCTCCTGTGGTCAAATGAATGCCTAGGTTTTTTCACCCCTCTCATACTTACAGCTGAAAAGTAAGAACTCCTTCTCTGTTTGTACTTGTACAGTTAATTTAAAGCAAACAATGTCAGATTACAGTGGTTTACATAAATCCTTGTTTCAGTTTATTGTTCTAATCTCTCAAAATCTTTGGATTTTGCATTTTTAAACTGATATTTTAAATACTCCTTTTTAGCCGTGTGTATTCTGTATTAACTTTCTTTGAGTACTGTTTTAATTATCTGTGCATTTACTTGACTTTTTTTTTTTTTTTTTTTTTTTTTTTTTTATGGAGCTCACAATTTTCATCTGTGTAGTGACTTGGTCAAAGAAAGAAAGAAAGGCAGGTTAATTTGGGTTGAAAAACCATTTGTTGATTTTTCCAGGCTTAGGGTTAGAATCTGTTTTCCTTATCTCATTTTGGGCCTATATACCTGTGCTTTGTTCCTGAAACACGTGTAACAATGTTGTCTACTTCTCTGCCCATGGACTAGTTGAAGTCTGGAAAGT
Source organism: Rhinolophus hipposideros (assembly GCF_964194185.1). Lineage (NCBI taxonomy): Eukaryota > Metazoa > Chordata > Mammalia > Chiroptera > Rhinolophidae > Rhinolophus > Rhinolophus hipposideros. The sequence goes on from NC_138052.1 coordinate 46,839,294, forward strand.
GTTTTTTGGGAATTGCACAATTGCTGTCTGGGTTGAGATTGTACTTGACTTAATTTCCTCTCTTGTCCATTGGACCTTCATTTTCTAGACTTCTATACTGCTTCTTCATGGATAAATGGGGAAGAACTACAGCTTCCTGTAATGGCTTTGTGGTACGGTGGGGTATTGTAGTTATGATAAATGCATTTTCATTCTCCTGAATGTCTTAAATTGCCACAACTTGGAGTTGTTCTTGTTCATTAAAAATAGTGTTCTTTCTCGAAATAAAAATATGGGACTTGTAATAGATAACACAGTAGTCCATTATCTTAGGCAGGTTGTTGCAATTAAGAATGGTAATTAGAACTAGTATTTAAAAATATTTATTAATCCATTACAATCCATATACATTGTTGAATAAATAAAAAATAAAGATTAATAAAAAGATAACAAAATGACCCAGTGCTCTGTCGCTTAGAGGTGGCTTACTATATACGTTTGTATTCTAACAGATATATAGTATATTTTAATGGTTTCATGGTATCCATGCTATTCTGTAACCTGCTCTTCTCACTAATGATAGATTTAAACATCTATAACGAGGAGTATATTTTAACAGATTTTATTTGCGTATATTATCAATACTTAAATGGTTTTATACTCCATATGCTATTTTACCTAGTATCCTTTTCTCATTTATAGTAGTTTTTGAACATCTGTCTGGTCACAATGAATATAGAACTCGAGCATTCTTTTTCTTAATAGGGTAGAGGTGCGCTATAGTTTGTTTACCTAATCTAATCTCCTGCTGTTGGAAGCCAAAGACTTTTATTTTTATTGTTTTGCTATTACAAATAACATTGTGGTGACTGGTTCTGCATAGAGTTCCTGTTAACTTCTCTGAATATTTCTTTAGGGCAAATTCCTAGAACTGGAATTTCTGTTACAGTGATAAATACACTTTAAAGACTTATGACATGTGTACTGACAAATTGCCATTCAGGAAAGCTGTACTACTGCACACTCTTACTAGCAATGTACAAGAGTACCCATTTTCCCACTAGTTTAGCTGGAGATCATGTCCTTTCCTAGCTGTGGTTCATGTCTAATACAATATCAAGCCCAACTCACTAGTCTGTGTTTCCAGTCTTGTGATGTGTGCCTTTGCTTATGCTGTCTTCTCTTTTTGAAGTGACTTTCCCCACCTTTGCCTGGCTAATTTTACTTGTCTTTTAGAATATAAGGCTGGGAAATTTATAGAACTTCTTATTTCCATGATCACTACTTGATCAAGGAGATTTGTTTCATAGGGAGGTTATATTTAAAGTTATAAAGTTATCCTAACTGGGGATATAACATAGTTTACTCAAATTTGTCTTTTCTCTCAGAGCTAACATTTCTCTCAGGGCTTTACAGCATTTCACAGTTTCCTAAGTGGCTGTTAGCTAAAATTTCAAACTTCGGAATCCCCTGGGCCCTGTGGCATGATTTTACATTCTTGTGTCTTCTGTCTTTTAAGGCTCCAAATTTCATTCTGGTTGAGTTTCTTCAAGGGCAAGGGGAGCGTGGCAGAGGAGGAGGAGAGTGTTGTTTGATTGTCAGTCCTGCTGCCAGGTTGATGTGGGGGTGACCAAGGTGCTCATTGAAGTCTCAGGAAATGCTGACTGACTAAGCTAAGTGGCTCTGGTAAACCCAAGGCTGGCCCTGAGGACCGATGCAGGACTTGACAGCAACCTGACGTTAAGACTATGGTGTGTCGGCCAAGGAAACTGTACCAGTAGATAGAACAGCAACACGCAGCTGAAGCTACTCTTCTGCGTCAGCGATTTGATGGGCTGTAACTGAGAAATCTGGGAGTTTGTACTACAATTCTAACATGCCACCAACACTGTTGTTAGCACAACAGACGGTATACCAAAATATTAGCACGTCTTTATAATACCAGTTGGAAAATAGCAAAAAGATGTCAGTATAATGTGGAAGTTTGGATTCATATGTAATCTTGCCCAGTTTAGGAGAGCTGGGATAATGGAGTAGAATAATAACCTGCAGCTGGAGGGGGAAAAACCCTGAACTCAGCTACGAAGTTAGCAAGAGCCTTTCCAGCAACATTTTAAGAAAGTGAGAAAGGTGCACCTGTACCAGGCGCCCCCCTAAGCGGCACACCCCTAGCCGCACCTCGTTTTCCCTAGCGGTAGGCTGCTTCCTTGTCGTTTCTCAGCTGGCTAGCTTCCCAGTCTGTTGTTGTGGTGCACTGTGCCATCCCCTGAGACTCCCTCCGTGGGGACAGAGTCCCAGAGAGCATCTTACAGGCCCTCGGCCTCACGTGGAAAGGTGCTGGCTCGATTATTAGATGGCCGTCCGCAGTAATCAGATGGCCATCCGCTGTGGCTGAGTGGCCATCAGCTATTACTGGTTAGCCATGAGCCACTAATATAACTGCCGCAGCTCTGCTGGGAAGGGGTTTGGTTGGTGGGCAGAGAAGCAGGCACAGATTGTAGCTATCAAGTCGGGTTAGCAAGCGCGGATGGCAGATTGCGGATCCTGTGGATCCTACTTCCTGTGTCTTGCTCAGCCACCAGCGAGACTGGGGTGCAGGAAGACCCCTCATTGGGGTATTGGCAGATATTTGCTTTTGTGTCTCGGCCAGCCGCCATCGAGACTATCAAGTGGTATGACTCCCCGTCTGTGGCTCCATTGCTGCTGCTTTTTGGCCTCACTGTATTCTGTGTCTACCCGCTGAGAGCAGGACCATAGACCCTGCATTACACATGGTGCAGTGAGCAGGGCACGGTGCCCGCTAGACCTCTCCGAAGGGCGGTGGATCAATTTGTACGTATGAACACTCAGTCTCTGGAAGCCCGTGAGGAGCAGCGCCGGGAGCAGGGGGCGCCGTTTGCCTGGGAGAAATGTGAACCCTCGGTGAATTGGTGGTCCTCTCTGGCCTCTGGATGGCATGCCACCCTGTTGGTCATAGCAGGCGTCTCCTGCTTTTTGTGGTCCTCTGCTGCCGTGGGCTCCTAGTTGTGGACGTCTTGCACTGGGACCGCCACACACTTGGATGCCTGGTGCAGCGAGCAGGATTCTGGCCAGTGGGGAATGATGTTTGACTCTGGCCCCCACACGGTGTATGGTGCCTGGTGGCCACTGGTTCCCAAGAGTTGGATTCCCATGGAGAGTTGGGAGGACATGGACGGTTCTCTGACCAGCGTAGAAAAAACTGTGCATCTGCTGGAGAGCTGGACCCCCATGGAGGGGTGGGAGGATGTGGACGGTTCTCCGACCAATGTAGAAAGGACCATGTGGCTGCTGGAGTGCTGGACCTTCTTGGAGGGGTGGAAAGACATGGACGGTTCTCCAACCAGCATAGGCTGGAGAAAGCGAAGGTCTTTGCAGCCGTGTGGGCTGGGAAGTGCTGGCTGAGGCAGCCTGGATGCGGGACGTGTAGTCCCAGGAGGAAACGCTTGCTGAGTCCTCGGTGGAAGATGAGGATGAGGTCGGGGTCATCCCTCACCCCCAGGTTGGGGAGGACTTGCAGCCCTCGCCCTGCAGAGAGGGCACGCATTATAGAGCCGGCACACAGCCTGTGTACTATGGGGAGTTGTCTTCCATCCTTGATTGATGGGCCACTTGACTGTTTGCTTGGGAACGTACCACCATGTAGTGGAACTGGTGGATGTTTGCTTCCTGTATCTAGACCGGCAGCCGTTGAGAATATGTAAACACCTTGGCTGGGAGCCACTATTGTTTCATCACGGTACCTTGAGAAACTCTGGCTGTGCCCAGGAAGTCTGGCTGTGCCCAGAAAGGCTGGCGATAACCTGAGAACCCTGGCTGTGCCCAGAGGGTCGGTGGACATCGAGAGACACCCCCTGGGATGTTGCTTGAACTGGACTGAAACTTTTTCTCGTGAGCTGGGTTCCTGGCACAGGGTCTCTCGTGGAAGATGCTTGTCGCGTAGATTGTGAGGTGAAACCCCGGAGGGGTGGAATGTGGGGACAGAGTCCCAGAGTGCACTTTCCAGGTTCTCGGCCTCACGTGGAAAGGTGCTGGCTCGGTTGTTAGATGACCATCAGCTGTAATCAGATGTCCATTTGCTGTGGCTGGGTGGCCATCAGCTGTTACCTGTTAGCCATTAGCCACTGATATAACTGCCATGGCTATGCTAGGAGGTTGGTTGGGTGCCAGAGAAGCGGACTGTGGATTGCAGCTAGCAAGTGGGGTTAGCAAGCACAGGTGGCGGATTGCGGATCCTGTGGATCCTACTTTCTGTGTCTCACCCGGTTGCCAGTGAGACTGGGGTGCAGGAAGACCCTTCGTTGGGGTACTGGCGGATGTTTGCTTCTTGTGTTTCGGCCAGCCGCCATCGAGAATATAGTGGTATGACTCCCTCATCTGTGGCTCCGTTGTTGTTCCTTTTTGGCCTCACCATGTTCTGTATCCACCCGCTGAGAGCGGGACCAGAGACCCTGCATTACAGCATCCAAATGATCTCCCCAGGTACTGATTATGGCTTTTGTTTATCTTAGACTCTTCAAATCCTTTCCTCTGTTTCTTTGCTTCCCCTTCTCTCCTTCCTTCCTATGCTAATCTGCTCCCCCCCCACTTAGCTTCTTTATTCTCATTTGACGTTATGTTTATAAGGTTAGGAAAATTTTTATTTTGGAATTTTGGGGTATTAAAGAGTCTTGCATTAGAAGCACAGATTAAGTTTAAGAACTCTTTTAATGCTAAGGATTTTCTTTATATATTTTAATCCAAATTAGCAGCATTAAAAAGACACTATAGCAAATATATAAAAGTAAAATGTGTTAATACATAAGCATGACTATTATATTTAATGATTTATAAGCAAATTTATGTTTATGTAGAATGTATAAATTCATTAATAGGATTATTATAATGCTAATTTTGTTTTTCCTCCAGGAGGATCAGGATGGGAGTCAAGGTCTGGGCAAGAGAAAGAGGGTCAAACTAAGCAGTAGCACCAAAGGTATTTATATTTTGTTTTTGCCATGTATAAGAAGCTCCTAAAATGCTTAATTATTAAGAATACTTGACTGGCTAGCTGTATTGACATCAAAATTGTTTGAAAAGAGAGTTACATTGTTAGATTTGTCTAACGATGGAGAAAGTTTTGTTAGGGGGACTTCCAAATGAAGTAAAACCTGGGCGGCTGGATGGCTCAGTTGGTTAGAGTGCAAGCTTTGGAACAACAGGGATGCTGGTTCGATTCCCACATGGGCCAGTGAGCTGCACACTCCACAACTAGATTGAAGACAACAAGCTGCCGCTGATCTTCTGGAGGGGTAGCCAGATGGTTCAGTTGGTTAGAGCGTGAGCTCTCAACAACAAGGTTGTCCGCTCAATTCCTGTATGGGATGGTGGGCTGTGCCCCCTGCATCTAAAGATTGAAAACAGCGATTGGACTTGGAGCTGAGTTGCATGCGCCCTCCACAACTAGATTGAAGGACAACGACTTGGAGCTGATGGGCCCTGGAGAAACACACTGTCCTTCAGTATTCCCCAATAAAATTTATATAAAGAAAAAAATCAAGTAAAGCCTTTACTATTGGGATTTTGTTGTTTGTTTTTTTATAAAATGTGTATTATCGTATTTGAGCCAGAAAAAGTCTTTTCATTGATTCTTTGATTTGAATTCAGTGTTTTAGGTGTAAAGTTTTAGTTTGGTTTATGTCTTTTTATAATCTAGGGTATGCAACTTCTGCAGTGAAGAAGGACAAGTAAGGAAGAGATGGTGAAAGAGTGAGAGAGAATAGGAATGAATGAATATTAGAATGAATAAGAGGAATAACACTTAATACACATTAAGGGCTCAGTAAGGACTTAATACATATTTACTCAAAGGAGGAAGTAGATATGCCTGTAGTGAGGGAATAGATTATTAATAATAACAATGAGTAATATTTATGGAACGTTTTGTATATGCTAGACATAGCGCTAATGCTAAGTGCTTCACAGGCATTGTCTCATTTAATTCTCAAAGTAACCATATGAAGCAAGTTTTGTTATTATTATTTTTTATGAATTAGAAAATGGAGGCATGTTAGAGATCACAGCTAATGGGAAGTAGATACCAGAGCCTAAGCTCTTATCCGCTATGTTTTCTTGCCCCTCACTGAAAGCTTTTCTAGCATACTTGTTTTTAGTTGGCAGCCTGTACTCCGGATTTTTGCCATGGATTTCAAAAGTTTAACATGGTCTGTTGTCTCGGTTGATGTGGTCTGTTAAGATAGTCTCCAGTGGTTAAAAGGATATTTTGATGAAAAGAAGATTCTTACTTCTGGTGCTGAATAAGTGCATCTTGTGGAATGTTTAGGACTGCTTGGAAAGGTGGAGTAAGCAGGCAATTTCAGTAGAGGCTCATTTTGTAAGTCTGGTCGTAGTTACTTAGGCTGCTGCATTTAACTTGTGGGCTGCGAGTAAAGGGTATGAAATTGATATGTGATCCAAGGTGCTTACATACACATGTGCTCCTTTGTTTCCTGGCTCAGCAGAGAACCCGTGATGCCTGAAGAAAATTAGAAACCCATGTGGCTACCTGGCTCTTTGAATTAACCAGAGTTGTTCACGTGTTTATCTGAGTCCTTGCGACACATCTGAGTTGGAGCGGATTGGTAGGCACATACTTGAGTTTAAGCTTTAGGGATGCCCAGAAAATACCTGTTATGGTGTAAGCAGTCATTGTTCTCCTTCAGCCTGATCAAACTCGGGCTGAAGGTACTTAAAATTGAAGTTTATTTTCTTTTATCCTGAATGTTTTTTCACATTTGGGATTGGATTGTCTCTCTTTTTTTATCTACTGGTAAGAAGTAGTATAGATTTCAGACTCGATCAGTTAACCATTTTTAGTTTAAGTGTGTACATGGAAGAAATGGCTCTTTGAATTAGTAGAACCCCTGGTGTTTTCAAAAAGTGTTGCTTTTGAAGCTATCTGAAGTCCAGGGAGTGGTTTAGTTTGTGTAAGAATTTGGTTCAACAGTTTGCAAGTGAGCTAAAAATAAAATATGTAATAATAGATAAGAGTTGAGGTGCTGTATTAAACACATCACTGCCTATTCTCAAAATCTAAATTTTAAGGATGAAGAAACTGAGGCCTAGAAGGCTGTTGCTAACATTTTTTGAGTTGCAGAGCATGGACTCTGTTGTCTAATTATAACCTTTACCTCACCATGCATTTATACTGCGTACTGGTTCTTCAAAAATTTCTTTTAAAAATTTGGCTTAAGGTAGCTGAAGCACTGTAAAAGTCATGACAATCAAGATTTTAAAGGTAAATAGTCATACATAACTAACGGAAGCATTTCTAACCACATTTCTATACCATAACACATAAAGCACATGACGTGTTTTAAATATCTAGGGAAACTGACGTCACCTCTTTCGAGAACAACAATGAAAACTATTATGGGAGGTTTTTTTTTTTTTTTGTCTGAAGATGAAAAAAAGGGATTGTACATAACTGCAACTATTTTCATTTTAGTAGAAGCCACAGCTTTTCTGGTGCATTTGGATTGTTTTATTTATTTAAAACAAAGTTAATGTAGCTTTCCTTTTAAATGCTTGACCTATCATAATTATGGTAGCTTCAAGCTTTTCATTTGGCTGATGTGAGCTTGCAGAGTCATAACTATGAATTCTAAGAGTAATACTATTAGTTTTGTTCAGCTTTGTAAATAGCATGTTAAGAAGCACTCATCTGTGAGGGTTTTATTTTATTCTTTTGGTAGTTTGTGAAATTTTCAATTATATTAGTGCCAAGTGAATTGTGAGAATTAGATTGGCTTCAGCAATATGCTGTGGATTATATTCTAATTTTTAATTATAATACTTACACTCCTGCCACATGATTCACCTGGGTCCTAATTTTATTACTTTTGGCTTTGAATCTGTTAGTGTATGTCTTTGAATATATTTTACCTTATTTCTTGCAAGATCATTCTGGGAAGGATCTTTCAGGAGGAAGAGATTTCTGTTTAGCAAGTAGAAAATTATGAGATTTGGAAAAAAAAATTAGTTTCTAATAAAGGGATATATAGTGTAATCATATTTATATTTTTACCCCTATTACATATTATTTGTAATGAAGGCACCACTGAAAGAGTTAGGTAGGGGATTGGTAGATACTTTTGCCTCTCTGTAGTTAAAATTATAATCTCTCCAGAAAAATGAAATTATTATTCTGAAAATAGTGTGTTATTAATTACTAATGGAAAAATTGGGTTAAAGTTATGTCTAAAAGGTCAAGTCAAGATTCAAGTCTTGTTACACTCAATGTTTTATAGAAGAATCAAGAGAGTGATGACATACTAAGCTCTTTGTTATGCTTTTAGACTCATCACCTGAGGGAGATGTTGTGTGAACACGTTACTCCATAATAGAAGAACTGTGAAAAACTGGGATAGGGTTAATTGAAAAAAAACTCTCCAAGGTTATCTTGCAAGACAACTTGAACTGTAATGTAGTTAGGGTTATGCCTGAGTATATTGGTGCATGTGATACTGTTTTTTCAAATCTTTCATCCAACTCTAGTTCCTGCTTAAGCACTGTCACTAAACCAGTCCATTCACTTGCTGTTTCCTTTTGATGTCCTTTTTGATTATTCAGAGCAATAGCCCAAGATCATTTCCTCCAACAAAGATTAATAGTCAGAATTTTCTACTTCATTTTTAGAGAAAAAAATTAGAATACGAGAGAAAGAGAAAGCTAAAGTATTAAAAATATTCAGTTCATCATATACCCGTTGAGACCTTTCTGTTGACTGAGTGTGTCAGGATGCAGAGATTAGCAAGAGACAGCCTAACCTTCAAGGAGTGGCACTTGGCTTAGAGATAGGCTTTCTAGTAGATGAATACCTTTATTCAAAAGGGTCATCCATTTCCCATTTCCTCTTTACATGAAGAGGGCATCTTGAGTCCAGTGCAAGTAAGCATATGTAACACTCTTTATACTTTTCCTGGTATATTTTTACTAGCAAAAAGTAGATGCTTCTGTATACTAGAGTAAGCAATGCGTTAGTAACTATTTTCTCCAGGGAAGTTAGTATTTCATTTATGAGAGGTGATTTTAAAGAAATAGTTAAATTACTGAATCTATAAAGATTTCACCCTTCATTCTAAAAATTAAAAAATTTAGATAACTTTGGACTTTATGTCCTTAGTAGTATGTTTTTAGCTTAAAATCATTATTACTATTTTAAATTAAGTACCATGAATATTGTTCTTATAAGATAATTATTTTGAATCTTAGTAGAAATTTTAAATAAATGGCTTATGTTTAAGGACAAGTAATGACTTATTTTTTATTGTGGTAGCTGCTTCATATTAAAATATAAAGATTAAGTATTTTGATATTTATATACTGTAGAGATTATAGAAATCTAGCTTGATGTTTCCATATTATCATCAAATTATTGAAAGGGTATCCTTAATTTTTAGATACATTTAGGTGTTTGAGGTTGATGGGTTATTAATTGTAGTAAGGTTTAAATGAGATGAGGAACTTAAATCATTAGGTGATAATTTTTTTCTTATGCAGATCAATCCATAATGGATGTTTTGAAACATAAAAGTTTCCTAGAAGAACTATTGTTTTGGACTATAAAGTATGAATTCCCCCAGAAGATGGTAACTTTCTTACTCAACATGCTTCCAGATCAAGAGTATAAGGTATCTACATTTTTTCCCCCTTCCTTTCTGAGCTTTGCTCCCGCTTCTTTGCCTTTTAATTGCTAAATCTGTTTGATGTATTTCTCAGCTGTGGCTTATTGTATTGTAGCCCTGAGGACTGGTATAATACTATAAAAGAGCATTAGCTTCCCCTGTTGCCAACACAGGGTCTGCAGAAAAAGCACACTATCGTAGATCTGTGGCAAAGCACCACTAAGCAAAATTTCCTAAGCAAAATTCCTTGCCTTTCTGCGTGGAACTTGATCCAAAGGGAATGCTGGGGGACAAACATAAACACAATTGCACAAGTAAATATGTAGTTACAAATTGTAGTAAGTTTTCTAAAGGAGAGGCACAAGGTGCTATGAGAGTGTGTAATGGGGGCAACTGAATTTAGATTGTGGGTTTAGGAATGGGGAAACATGGGATTAGTAGCTGCTGGCCATACCTGTTAAAGATAGAACAGTTAATAACTCATGTAACACATATAGGTAGGTGAAGTCTGTAGTCTCAGAGGGTCTGGACCCATCTGTTACCACCATATGGCTATGGCAAAGTGACGCAGCCTAGTGTATGAAAAGAAAATGCATCATGTTGTAATTCTTACGGTTTACATAATAAAGCCTCTTTAAGAGTGACACTTTAATGATGCCATTGTTTTGTGTCTTTATACCTGCTTAAGAAAACAACTGAGGAAATGTACATGTTACACAGAAAGAGTATTTTGTCAGGTTAGTGATCAGCTTTCAGATCAAATAGGAGAGGGTAATTCTTTTGGAGTAATCACACTGACTCACTTGTTAAGTTATATGAAATCCTTTGTGATAGCTTTTAGCTGCAACTTTAGATTTTGTTGTTAAAGTAGTAGCACAGAACAAAGACATATATTTGGACAATAATAAATTGATGTACTTTGAGCATAGTAAAAATTTGTATTTTAAACCATGGTATTTGTAATTACTTTAAAGTTTTAATAAATTAAAATGCCTATTAAAAATTTTAAAAACATCAGAATGTTTTGCTAATGTTCTAAAAAAAGGGAAAATGTGATTCAAGACTACCATCATCATTGAAATTATTTTTTAAATTACCTTGGACATCTTTACTAGCTGATAATAGTTTTAAAATGTTAATATACTATATTGGAAAATGTGTTATAAAACTCAAACTAATGTGTCTTTTTCTTTCTATTTAAAAAATTTATAGGTTGCTTTTACCAAAACTTTTGTTCAGCATTATGCTTTTATTATGAAAACACTGAAGAAAAGTCATGAATCAGACACAATGTCTAACAGAATTGTGCATATTAGTGTTCAGTTGTTCAGCAATGAGGAGTTAGCCAGACAGGTGACAGAAGAATGTCAGCTGCTGGATATTATGGTCACTGTGCTATTATACATGATGGAAAGTTGCCTTATTAAAAGTGAGCTACAAGGTAAATTCAGAATTATTTTCACTAGTTTTATTATTAATATACTATGTAAGTCTTAAAAACTCCTGGTATGCTTAAAAATAGCTTTAAAAAATTACAAAATAATACATATTTGTTAAAGAAATTTTTGAAGAAAAACAGGGAAATTTAAAGAAAAACTTTAAAATTACCTATAGTTTTGTTATTCAGAAATAACTTGTTAATGGTTTGGGATATTTCTTTTTTTTTTTTAAAGAATTTTTGTAATAGTTTATTTGTGCAAACTGATGACATATGCAGGGGAGCAAGATCTCAAATGCTCTCCTAGGATATTTCTTTTCTGTCTTTTTGTGTGATATGAATATATTTATAGATATGAATACATACTTTAAAAGTATGTTACCATAGTGTGTGTCAAGAACATGTTTTTTTGATTGCAGGTGTTAATATCATATGGCTTTACCATAATTTATTTAACCACTTACTTATTAGACATGTACCTGTTTTTATTATAAATTTGTTGCTACCAGCCTTAGACATTTTTATATGCCTATACTTTTATAATTTAAATGTTGGAATAAATCTTGCCTTTTCTGTGTTCCCTTAGACAAATTTTGATTTTCTTCTTTTTTGTCAAGTGTATGGTTGATACTCCTCAAACTGCCACATATTTCTAGGACCTTCTCACATTCTCATTTCTCTGTGGTCTTTCATCTTTACCTCCCTGTAATAATTTATATTATTTGAGTATTTGCTATGTACTAGACGCTGTGTTAATACTATCCATATGTTGTTTTATTTAAGCTTCTGAACAACTCTCTGAGATTGACATTATTACCATCCCCATTTTAAAGATGAGTAAATTGAGGCTTAGGGAAGTTAAGTCATTTGCCGTAGAGTCTATAGCTAGTAAATGATAGAGCCAAGAAGGACTTCTTATCTCCTGATGTCAGAATCTTTGTTCTTAACCATGACTCAGCCAGGCCAACATTGATAGGACTGTATCTTCTCTTGTTGGCACCTGGAACTAAATTTTAAAAATAAATTTAAAAAAATTTGAAAATAACAACAAACAGTAGTTCAAATTAAATCTTAGGACCTTTCCATTTTTTGTGGAGGAGAAATCTTACAGTTGAGACTTGTGTTGTTCCATTGTTGCCTCCTTGGGCATATCACCTCCTATTTTCTCTTTAAAGACTATACTGATAGTCTTTATTTTCAGATGTGATACCATAGCCTAAAAAATTGATATACGCTCAGTGCAGGGCACAATGCTTTATGTGTAATAATAGCTAGCTAATAGCTATGCTAGCTGCCATCTTTTGAGCACTCACTATATGCCACGCTCTTTTCTCAGTACTTCATATATATATATGGTATTATCTCATTTAACCACCAGTAATTCTGTGAAATGGATATTGTTTTCTCCATTTTATAGATGAGACAATTGTGGTTTAGGGAGTTGAAGTCAATGATCTGTTGTTTTACAGCTGTTAGTGGTAAGGCTTGGGTGTTTGACTTCAAAACTCATGCTTTTGCCCGCTATGTGACTCTGTCTTCCCATTGTAGGTATAGTGGGAACATGATACACTATTTACATTAAGCAATATACACCTTTACTTTTTTTAAAGGAAAATTTAAAAGCTGCTTTGTATTACGGTTTTTCTATCTTCATGTAAGATGACCTTTTCTTTCATCTTAGAAAAGATGAAAAAAAAAATTAAAAAAAAAGAAAAAAACAAGAAAAGATGAAAGATGTTTATTTCATCTTTTTAAAAACTATGATTTAGCTACATATATTGCTCTTTTTTGTTTTTTGAAATAGTATCATTCAGCTGTATCAATAATATTCCTATGTATAGAATTATACATTTAGAGAACTTTTCACGAAAATAGTATTTCATATTTATCAACTAGAAACCTTTTTAAATTTAGAAGTATCTACTCTTTTGTAAAGGATCTGGAGTCTATTTGCTTAACTAGGTGGTTTAGCTGTTCTTATTACATATGGTTTGCATTTGGTCTTAAGGAAAAATATTTGTTTTGGTACTACTATCTAACCATCTACACAGCTGCCCAACCTAAAATCCTAGGAGTCGTTTTTGAATTCTTGTTACTCCTTGTAGATATAGCGAACATCACGAACTCTGTCTTTTACACCTTCTAAGCTTCGTAAAGTAGCCACTTCTCTTTATCTCTGTATCTTCATCCCTCCACCATAGTTCAAGCCATTGTTGTCTCTAATCCTCTACCACTAGTTATCACCACCCTGCTTCAGTCACTCTTCACACTACACATCTGATCAGGTCCCCTCTCCCACCACCCAACGCCCCTCCAGTGGCACGCCAGTTCTTTTCTCATGAACTCCAAACTCCTGAAGCTCATTTATAAGGCCCTCTAGCCTCATTTGTGCCACCCGTCTGCGTTGTGTAAGTGATTTCATCTTCTGTTTTTATATAGCTTCCTTTACCTAGAACACCATTTCCTCCCTGACCCCTAGTTTATTTGGCTAATTCTAATTCCTGCTTCATTCTGTAAATCTCAGTTTAAATATCACTTCCTCAGGAAAGTCTTTTCCTCAGTTATAGACTTTCTTCATTTGTTCTTATGACTCCCTCTACTTTTCCTATTATAGCCCTTATTATCATACACTGTCTTCTTAAATATTAGTCTCAGTGGAGAGAGAGACTCTGTAAGTCTTAATTTATTTACCACTTTATTCTCAGAGTTTAATAGACTACCTGGCTCTCAGTAGGTGCTCTAAGTATTTGTTGATCAGTGAATTTTATTTAGCACTGGATCAGTGCTCTGTATTTATAGTGACAAAAATACAAGTTGGGTAAAAGTAGAAATCCTAATCATTTTATTTCATTAAAGATTCCAAAGTGTTTTTCACGAGAACAGTAGTATTTAAAACAGTGTCAGGAAACTAGTGATTTTGATTAATTCTACTTATTCATCCTCTGGGTTTAATTAAATAGAACAGAGATTCTCATGTTTAAAAAAATGTTTTAAATCCCAGCATCCCTTAGCACTGTCCCATCAATATCAACAGCTCAGCAACTCACATTGGCAGTTGTAAGTCAGGGGGCTTTTCCGAATCTCCGGTGTGGGTAATTTGGAGAAAGCTCTTTACCCCCCACTCCCTCATTTAATTATATCCTCTTTCATGCTGTTGAGAAGCACAGAAAGAGAGCATATGTAACTTCGTGTGTCCTATTTTTATATATAGTTAAATTTCAGGATGATTACAGTCCCGACTAACTGCACAGGCCTCAAGTTCAGCAGCAAAGGCAGCGTAAGTAGGTCTGAGATTCAAATTCCACATGCTCATTTAGTTCTCACTTGTTTAAGTTCATATCTTACAAAAATTAACAGATATAAACCTTGCTGAAAGAAAGCAAATATTCATATTAAAAAGCAAGAGTTGGGTAAAGTAATTTGATGGACTGAAACCCAAATTTAGCATATGGAAATTCAGAAGTTCCGTAGAAGCCCTCCTCACCAATGAGTTTGACAAGTAGGTGGTTAGTTGAAAAAAAGTTGGCTAAAGTGAAGAATCATTAAAAGGTTATATGTATGTATCTTAAACACTCATTTTAACTTAAAACACAGAAATGCATGTTCATTCTCCAATCTTTTAATTTTGGGCAAAGCATTTTTAAAGTATGGTTTCCTTGACTGGAATTCATCTGTTTTAGACATACTGCATTTATAAAGCATCATTTGTGATTTTTAGTTTCAGTTTCTTTAAAGAAGAGTAGGAACATTAGATCTTCGTGAAGCAATCTTAGCATAAAAATCTTTCTAGGCTTTTATGATTTTTTTCTCCTCCAAGATTTTTTTTAGCATTTTCTTAGGCACTTTTATTGTGTCTCAAAAACTTATGATCTTGTTTTTGTAATAACCTCTCTTTATAGATTCATATTACATAAGTTTTTATACTTTTAATTTTGTAATTATAATAAAAAGGACAATTAGCATGAACAGAAACAAAAACTGATTCTAGACAAACATATACCTCACTCGTGTACTAGGGAATAGTACTAGAGAATAGTACACTACCTTTGAACATTCTGTGTATTATGGGTATTAGTGTGTGTATAGCAGAAATAGCGGGGTGTTTGTCCAGGGAATCAATTGAATAAGAATAATTTAAGAGCGAATGCACATGTGCTATAACTTCTAATAGAGTTTGTACAAGCATAACCACGTCTCCCAACAATGTATTTAAACTCTGAGGAATTTTTCTAAGGCTTAAGAAGTTTATATGTGTTTTCAATTCTTTTAATTTTGAAATACTGTGTTTGCTAAAAAATTATATTTATATATTCTTTGACTAGAAGAAAGCAATTAAATATATTATCGCTTAAATCATACAGATTTGATTGCTAAAATGGACTGAGTTTAATCTAGGAAAAAAAATATTTTGATTGGAATTAAAATATTGTATTATGTTACTAAAATAACAATAATTCGGTTTTATAAACATAGCTAGGTCAATATCATGTCATATGTTGGACATATGGTAATGATTATTATAATGATGTGCTAAATGTTATAGTAACATTTCATTTAATTCCCTTAATATATGTGTCTTTTTCCATTTTACAGATGGGAAAATTAATTCAGTATAAGTAACATGCCTAATACCATATAGGTATTAAATGGCAGGCTGGGATTCATTTTGCTCTGTGCATCCCGTGAAATCCAGCCTGCTAGTCTGGACCAGTAACACGCTGGACAAGATTTCAGAGCAGAAATATTTTGAAACCCTGCTATGGGCTCTGCCTCTTTCTATTTAGGTGACTTGGTCAACTCATTTAAAAGTATTTGAACTTCTCACTTTTGTCGTTTTCTTCATTTTTACAGTAAAACAAAACAAAATGGAAATGGGACAGCAAAGCCTGCCCTTCACAGGGTTCTTATGAGGTCCTTAGGTGTCTCAGATTCTAAAGTGTATAGTCTGTATCATGGGTGAAGTGTTGTTGTTTTTTAAACTTACTTACTTTTGGGCTGTGTGTGTTTGTTTTAGATGAAGAAAATAGTTTACATGTGGTAGTGAACTGTGGAGAAGCATTACTGAAGAATAACACTTATTGGCCTCTTGTCAGTGATTTTATTAATATCCTTTCTCATCAAAGTGTGGCTAAGAGATTTTTGGAGGACCATGGTTTGTTAGTTACATGGATGAACTTTGTATCTTTCTTTCAAGGTATGAATTTTACTTTTTTGTTAATTTCTTTACAAAATGCCTAATGCTGAACTATCAAATACTAATTAAAAGATAATAGCACATCATTCAGGTAGTATGTGAAATGTCTCATTTTAATTAATTGATATTTGCAGGTACTTTAATAAAGTATTCATGAAAATGTATCAGAGTTATTAAAAATGTCAAATCATTAAGAACAAGAATGTAATTTATTTTAGTATTTTAAACCATTAACCTGGAAGTTTCTAATCTATTCTCCAAGAAAGATTCATAACGCTTTCATAAAAATTTCAGCTAGCATCAATTATAATAGTTTTGACTTTCTTCTTTAATATATTCGATTATGTTATATAAGAAAGAGACAATTCACAGAGTGTTTCTAAGAAAACCTAGTTTGTGAAGAAATTCAAAAGGACTAGATTGTTTTATTTTTAATAATTGACTTATTCCTGTACATATTGTGTCATTTATGCCATTTGTGTGCATGTTAGAATGTAATGTGTTTGGTAATAGGAAGTATTTTACTTGATTTTTGATATGAATACTTGCTTTCATTTAGCAAGGTTTACATCTGTTTTAATTTTTACAAGGTATGAACTTAAACAAGCGAGAACTAAATGAGCATGTGGAATTTGAGTCTCAGACCTACTATGCTGCCTTTGCTGCTGAACTTGAGGCCTGTGCACAGCCCATGTGGGGGCTCTTATCACATTGTAAAGTTAGGGTATGTTGAAAATATTTTTGTTTATTTCTGTATTTAGCTTTAAAATAATTATTTAAGAAAAAGATGTCAAAACATTGGTTGTTTACTTGTATATAATAATGTTGCAGTGTTAATTCTGAATTCAGCTTTGTGAAAGATGACTTGAGACAGTAATTATTATTCTTAGGCAGGTTGGAATTCATTTATATTATCAGATCTTCCCAGCCATCCTTTATTGTGAAAAGTCTTTGTAGCTTTATAAGTCTACATTTATTGTCATTGTTTCATTTTCCCCATTAGCAGTTAGTTGAGGGATGAGGATAGTTCTCAATAAAGTTGAGACGTTTAAGATTATAAGCACAGAATCAGTATACATTTCATACAACTTAAATTGTTTATAAAAAGAATCTAAGGGTAGGTAGCATAGCCGCAACATGAATTCTTATAATTGGATAACAAAATGCTCATGTATTTTTGTCTTTCTATACAAATATGTATTTTCCTTTTGCATTTTGAAGTATTTGTTTGATGGTTCTCCAGAAACCTTGAGCAGTCCAGAAAAACAGAATCCTCTGACCCTACTAAACAAGGACTTGACTAAGATTTTGCTGTAGGGAGCCCATGAAATCCAGCCTGCTAGCATATGCTGGACAAGATTTTATAGTGGAAATATTTTAAAACCCTACTCTGGGCTCTGCCTCTTTCTATTTAGGTGATTTGGTCAACTCATTTAAAAGTATTTGGACTTCTTACTTTCAGTCTTTTTCCTGACTTTTTACAGTAAAACAAAACAAAATGAGAATGGGACAACAAAGCCTGCCCTTCTTCACAGGGTTCTTATGAGGCTCTCTTTCATATACCCTTTAAATGTATGTGTTCCTTTAAGCAGATTTATATTTTCTCTCATGACTTCAGCTATTCTCTAAATGCAGATGACTCACAACTTGGTTACAGTCTAATCACATTCAAATTTCCAACAGCTCAGGTGGGTTATTCATGTAGATCTCCTTATAGTTACATGAATTTTCTCAGGTCCCTAACTAACCTTTAAAAATCGTCTGTTCAGACTGTGTCCTTTATGTCATTTAATGGCATCTTAAATGAGGCAGTTGTCTAATACAGAAACCTCCCCTTGCTGCACCAGCTGTGTTCAACCTATAATCAGATGCCATAAATTCTCTCTTCCATTCCAGAAATGTCTCCCTATCACTCTTCCCTCTGTCTTAATTTATTTCTTTATATTTAAAAAATCTGGGTTGTTAAGGTAATTTATTAACTGGTTTTCCTGCCTCTAGATTTTTCCTACTGTAATCTTTCCCAATATGTAAGTTACTCTTCTGAGTTCTGTGGATAGCTCTTCTTTGTTTAAAAATCATTCAACTTCTCATCTGTCTACAGGATAATGTCTGTATTTCCTATACGGGCTTTTAAGATTCTCCACAAATCGCGCTCAGCTTGTCTCTCATAGTTTTTGTATACCCCCTCTACTCCATGCCTTTTATTTATCAACAAGCAGTGTCCTTTCTATACTTTTGTTCAAGCTAGTTTCTTTTTTGGCATATGCTCTCTCATTCCCTCTGCTTAGTACAGTGCTTCTTTTACACAAGAATTATCTGAGAAACTTTAAGAATATATGTGCTTAAACTTTACTGTCAGAGATTTTGATTTATTTGATGTGCAGTAGGACCTCAGCAGTGATTTCTAACTACTAGTATTAGAAGAACCACTAGTGTTAGCTCCTCAAAAATTCTACTCACAATACTCAGCTGATATGTAATCTGTTCACTGAAGTGCTTTCAGTCAGATTTATGATTTCAGTGTATGTTTTCATATTACCTTGTTTGATTTCCACTGTAGCATTTAGCAAAAAACTGTCATATGATATTTGTTTGTTCATTTATTAAAAAATATTTATTGAATGTTATTCTATGGTAGATACTCATTAGATGCTTGGATTTTTGGTGTGGAACCAAATAGACGTGGTTCTTGCTCTCATGAAGCAGGCTGATAGGGGATATAGACATTAAGTAAGTAAAGACATAGATTTATTTTGTAAGCGTTTGTAAGGGCTCTGTAGGGTAGTAAAAGGTTACTGTGAGAGTAATGAATGTGGTGCCTGATTAGATTTGAGGATCAAGGAAGGTCTTTCTGAAGAAAGAATATGAAGGAGCCAACTACCGTGTTTCCCCAAAAATAAGACCTAGTTGGACACTCAGCTCTAATGCATCTTTTGGAGCAAAGATTAATATAAAACCCGGTCTTACTTTACTTATATAACATCACCCCACCCCACCCCACCCCACACCAACTTATATAATATAACATAACACTGGGTTTTATATTAATTTTTGCTCCAAAAGATGCATTAGAGCTGATTGTCCAGCTAGGTCTTTTTTTTTGGGAAACACTGTATGTGAAGAATAAATCTGGGGTTAGTGGGGATAGTAGGGAAGGTAGAATGGAATAGCCTACTTTCAGTAGGAAAGTGATTGGTCCTTTTAAGGAATTTGTGGCTGGCGCCATAGAGTAGAACATGGAGTTAGAGAACATGGAGACAGGCAGGGATCAGATTATTAAAGCCAATTCTTACAGATCATGTTAACGAAACTTGGATTTAATTTTAAGGAGAAGCCGGTGAAATTTTTAAGCAGGGGTTTGATGTTATCAGATTTACTTTTAAAAGATCATTCTGGTTGCTGGAAAGACTGATTTAGGGGGATGTGGGGAGCAACAAGACTAGAAGCAAATAGACCAATTAAGATAATAGTCTAGATAGGAAATAGTCTAGATAGGAAATTCAAGTTTGAAATTCAAGGTGTATTCAAGATGCATTTTGGATATTGATGATGTATTTTGGAGGTACAGTCAACAGGCTTAGTGATGGATTGTATATTATTGATGAGTGAGAGGGAAAGACTTTTGGGTAACTATGTATAGAAGTAATATTTACAGAGGTGGAAAAGATCGATAGAAAAGCAGGTTTAGTTTTAGATGTGTTAAGTTTGTGATGCCTGTGAAACATCCAAGCAAAAATGGTGAATAAGCAGTTGGAATAAGTTGGAATATATGGCTATATGAGTCTTGTTCTCAAAGAGAAGTCTGGACTAAGGTTATAAATTTTAGACCCTTGGGAATATAGATATTTATTGCCATGCAATGGGATGAGATCAAGTAGGAAGACAACAACAGTGGATCCTGAAGAAAGAACTAATATTTAAATATGAAGGAGAGGAGAAAACCAGAAGAATTTATGTCATATAAATCAACAGAAGACAGTGATTCAGGAGGGAGGATTGATATGATGTTGATATGAAAAGACAATATTTTAGGATTATTCTGACAACTATCTTGAGGGTGAATTTGGATTATGAAGCTGGATAAATTTGGCTTTGTGATAATGAGAAATCATTGTATCTAAGCAGTAGTTTATTTTTCAGCTTTAAAGGCCTGGTGTTATGGTTCCCTTAAGCTAAGAAGTGAGAGAACAGAAGGAAAACAAGCTCATTGTCCTGGTAGAGTGTCTGAGAGTAGTTTCTCAGTTAAAGCAGTACCTGATTTCTAGATGAGATGTTCTCCTGATGAGCGCTTACGTGATGCCAGACGTTGTTCTCTACACTACTTTAGTTATGTTGTGTTTTTATCTGATCCTCATAGCATCTCTTATGAAGTAAATAGTATCATCCCTTTCTTTGCCCAAGGTCACCCAGCTACAAGTGAAAGCTGAGTTTGAAAACAAATCTATTTGATTTCAGAACCAGTGCTCTTTACCACTTTGCTATAATTGTCTCTGAAGCAAGAATGTCTTTAACAGCAGTGTTGTCAGGTTTTAGAAATGTAAACTAGAAGAAAGACTATCATTTAAAGAAAAGAAAAGCTATTTCTTTATGTTTATATTTTCTAATTATAAAATGTAAAACTAAAAGATTAGCAATAAAAAAGGGAATTTCACCTGATAGCTTACTTTGTATGATAGCCCTGAATGCTGTTTTCTTGAAAATGTTAAGGGCCAGTTAAACAATTTTGCTTTCTAAACAGAACAAACAAGCTGTAAAATCTCTGTCTAGTGGCACCGTTGGGTTACTGCAGACTTGGCAGAAGTTGAGTCTGGCCCTGACTCTTTGGGGCACTTAACTAGTTGTCAGACATAGTGCTGAACTATGACTGAGCATTTCACATCTATTTATTTGCTTCTTTGTAACAATACTAGGAAGTAGGTAGTATTAATTCCCATTTTTACATAGGAAGAAACTGAGACTGAAAATTTAAGTCATTTGCTCAAGATCATAAAACTAGCCTAGAATGAATACTGATTTTTTTTTTTTCGATGGGTGTGTTGGTGGGGAGATGGGAGAGAGGTGATTTGAACAAATGATTAAATATGCTATATTTAGAAATGAAATTACCTGGCCACCTTTTTTTCCCCTCTCTCTTTTATTAAGGAGGTTGCAGCTCGCAGTGGCCCATGCTGGGATTGAACCAGCAACCTTAGTGTTATTAGCACCACGCTCTAACCAACTGAGCTAACCGGCCACCCCAACTGGCCACCTTTTTAAAGACTCTCAATATCTACTTTTCAAATTGTACTCTGGCAAGATTGAGTCAGTTTACACCTCTGTCAAGAGTGTATAATGGTACCCTTTTGCCCAAACCCTTGATAAAAAGAGAACCATTTGGGTTTTCTTACCCCATTTTTCCTTTCTTTCAACATATGGTTTTAGAAGTTTCTTTAACCATGAATAATCTGCCATTTTAGTTTGGTTATGATAGATTATTTATGGTAACTTATAAGTGCCATTAAATTTTTTCACTAAGAGAGAGAACAGAATATGTAAGATAATATTTTTATAAAACTAAATTTCATGTGTGATAGTTTAAAACAGGGTGACTATTGGCAAGGAAACTAGGTAAATAGTATTTGGTCAGGATGTTGGCAGAAATAGGAGTGAACATATATAAAAATATCAAGGAAGAATTAACAGGACCTGGAGATTGAGAAGGATGAAAGAGAAGTCAACAATGAATGTGAGACTTTTTTTGGAAGGCCCCGAGTAATTTATATATGGAGCTGATGCATTTAACCTATTTGACTTTGATGCTGCCTGTACTTTATTATACATTGATGCCCTCCAAATACCTTTTTTAAAAAGTTTTTATTGTTATAAAATTCACATAACATAAAATTCACTGTTTTAACTATTTTAAAGTATACAATTCAGTAGTTGATAGTATATCAACTTTGTACAACACAAAGTTGTACAACCATTACCACTAATTCCAGAACATTTTATCAGTCCCCAAAGAAATCTCATACCTCCCAATTCCAACGTCCTCTCATCCTCTGGAAACCACTGATTTCCCTTTTGTGTCTAAGAATTTATCTAATCTGGACATTTCGTATAAATGAATCATACAATATTTGGCCTTTTGTGTCTGGCTTCTTTCGCTTAGCATAATGATTTCATTGTTTGACTGGGTTGTATCAGTCAGTACTCCATTTCTTTATATGGCCGAATAGTATTCCATTGCATCGATAGGTATACCACATTTTACTTGTCCATTCATAAGTTGATCCCATTTTTTTCGCTAACATGAATAATGCTTCTGTGAACACTTGTATACAAGTTTTTGTGTGAGTATGTTTTTAATTCTCTTGGGCACATGAAAGTAGAATTGCTTGGTAACTATGTTTAACTTCAAAGTGGCTGCACCATTTTACATTCACACTAGCAATGTATGACAGTTTTAATTTCTCCACATTCTTGTCAATTTAACAATTATAGCTATTGTAGCATGTGTGGATTGGTACTTCACTGTGGCTTTGATTGTATTTTCCTAATGACTGATGGTATCAAGCATCTTTTCATGAGCTTATTTGTCATTTGTAGATCTTCTCTGGAGAAATGTCTATTCAGAATCCTTTGCCGTTTTTTGAAGAGAGGCTATCATAATTTATTTTCTCATTTAACTAAATACTTACGTATTTCTCTGGATCTACTTCTCCATAAAACATTACAATTTTCTATCACAAACTCGTATTTTAAATGGCATGTACTTATGCTTTTTTTCTTCTAATTTCTGTTGCAAACAAAGATATTCACAGGCTACTTTCAGTACTCACGTATGATCAGCCCTTTGTACTTCTGTTGCTTTTTATTGTAAATATATATAACATAAAATTTGCTTCTTTAACAATTTTGGGTGCTAATTCAGTGACATTAAGTACTTTTACAATGTTGTGCAGTGCAGCCATCATCACTATCCATTTCTAGAACTTTTTCATCATCCCAAAAGGCACTCTGTACCTCTTAAACAGTAACGTTAGGGAACTTAAAATATTTTTGGGATCTCGTGATATGGAACCTGGTCTATACCACATAAATCTATTGCAGTTTTGATTTAGTTTAAGGAATGTGTTATATAAAAGATGGACTGTGTTCTTTAATTTTCTTAATTGTCATTGGTTGTTACTATTAGTTTGTGAAGGGGTGATTTCTTGAAATGGCAAATGTGGTTATTTTGAAAAAATATATTTTACCATTATATACACAATGCATATAACTTATTTTTATGTATTGTATATAATTTGAAGTTGAAAATATACATATATATATTTATACTGAACATTTATATAACTTATTGTTTTAGGAAACTCAAGAATATACAAAAAATGTTGTTAGATACTGCATTGAAGCTCTTCAAGATTGGTTTGATGCTATTAATTTCGTAGATGAGGTATGTATATTTTTGATATATGTAATAGCATTTAAGAAAATAAGTGTTAGATTTCATTTAACATTGAAAATAATGAATACCTTTTCATGGGGTAAGGGAAAGAAGTCATAACAAATACAGTATCATTAGGTTTTAGTAAAGTGGGAGACCAGTTCTTGGACATTTAGGAGGTTCCACAGTGCATTAATCATGTTTGCTTATTTCCTAGAGAAGGGCATAATTTTTTTCTTTCTGTTTTTAAATGTATGTGTCAGTATTTGTCAGGAGTAAATTAATTTTATTTGAAGAGGTAAAAGTGACAGTACAAATATGAATAGGATGGGGAGATTAATGGGAAGGGTATCACAACTTTATTAATTGGTCAGCGTTCTTCTGTGGGCTTGAACAAAGGTGACTGTTATTAATAATGAACGGAGACAACTTGGCACAGAACATGCTCTATGAATTACACAAGGGTTTGCTTCTAATTAGTCAGCCAAGTGGTGATGGTGGGGACTTTTATTTCTTTTCCGTTCTTTTTAAAATATTGTGTACAATCACAAACTTATTGAAAAGTTGGAAATAGAGTAAAAAGCAATTTGTTTTCTTGAACCATTTGGGAGTTAAGTTGTTGACTTGATGCCCATTATTCCAGATACTTTAGTGTGTATTTCCTGTAAACAAGGACATTCTCTTATGTAGCCATATACAAATTAGGAACCTATAAAAATTAGGAAATTAACATTAATATATTATTACTACCTAATCTTTTGATCTCATTCATGATTTACCAATTGTCCAATGATGTCCTTTATAGGATCTTTTTCAGAATCCCATATTGCATTTAGTTATCATGGCTCTAGTCTCCTTCTGGAGTAGTTTCTCATTCTTTTATGACTTTTAGTACAGAGACATTTAGAAGAGTATAGCTCAGTTATTTTGTAGAACATCCCTCAATTTGGGTTTGTCTCATGATTAGATTCAGATTATGAATCTTTTGCGGGAATACTATTAGTCTTTTCATTGCACCCTATGTGGTGGTTTATGATTTTTGTTTGTTTTATTACTGATGGTGTTTCTTTAATCGTTTGATTAGGGAGGTGCCAACCAGACTTCTTCATCATAAAGTTACCCTTTTTCTCATTGTAATTAATATTTTGTGAGGATGCATTTTAAGCTATGTAACTGTATCTGTCTGTTCATCTAACTTTCAATTCATTACTTAATTTTTATCTCTAGGGATTCATAGTTTCTATTTTATTCAATGGGTTATAATCTATTACTAGTTATTTGATGATCAAACTGTTTCAGATTTGCCAGCGAGAGCCCCTTTGAGCTGGTTTCTGTGTCCTTTTGACTTGTCCCATTAATCTTTGAGCACTTTCATTCTTTGTGGCCCAACAAGATGTCTCAGGTTCACCTATATTTTCCCTGTTCCATTCCTGGAATCAGTCATTTCTTGCAGGATCCCTGATTCCTTAGTAGAGAACAGTATTTAGAAGGCAAGGTCTGGGTGCTTGTTGTGCTCATTGCTATTGGGGCATCACTGCTCTCAGGCCTTCGCAGTGAACAGAAGTAAGAAACACATGCATGTATGTATATTCACATATTTGCATCTATATGTATTTCTCTATCTAGTAATATGTATTGAAAGCTTTGTGTTCAAACTGATATTTTAAATTCCAGTATAGCACCACTGGACTTAGTCTAGTTTTCTCCAACACTAAGAAACCTGGTGTCCATTATCCTTAATACATTTACTTATTTGACCAGTCCTCTTATATATAATCAATTGCTCATCTCAGTTGCCTCCCTTCCCCCTGCATGGATACTCTCTTCTCCCTGCATTTGTCACCCCCTCTTCCCCGCCACGGGGACACTCTCCTTATCCTGTTAGGGCTCTGACTCACACCTTGGACTACCCTTCTGTGAAGAAGCCCTTCTCACCCTGTTTGTGCTTTGATTTCCCACACCAGACTCTATGTCTTTTGGGATGTCCTCCTCATCCAGCTTTGGCTCTGATACCCACATTGGCCCTTTGCACAAGTGGATAATCTCCTCACCTTGCTTGTATTTTGATCCCCTATTCCAGGATAGCTTCTTGTGTCATTGCCCCCTTTACCTCTGTCTGGCTCTGACTCCTCAACCCAGGTCAGTCCCCAGATGGATGCCTCCTCACCTTGATTGTCTCTGACACACTACCATTGCGCGCTGCCCTGCTGTATTGATGCCCTTTGGACTCTGCTCAGACCTGACTGCCTATGTCACACTATACCCTTTGTAAACCACACCCCCCCTTCTGTGCAGATGTTCTTTTCATCCTAAAGACCTCTGACATCTCATACCACCCCCTTCACCCATATTGGACATCTCATCTACCCTACCCCTTCTCCCCTCCCCAAGTAGTCCTACTCACCCTTGGCTCTGACATCTCTCTTTGGATTCCTCACTTGTAGTTGCCTGTTTTGCTCTATTTCCTACCTTACTTCCCCCCTGCCCCCCGACCCAAATGGCTTTAAGGACTGAATTGTTCACGAAGGGAAGAACCCCTGCTATCTTTAATCCTTCCTGCCCAAACTAATTTATTTTCCATCCTTGATTACTTCTCCAGCATTTGTGTCTGCTTTTAGCCTTCGACCTGGAGTTTGTCCATTTGGATTCTGATTCTGCCTTCACCAAATCACCATGATTCTTACCTTGTCTAAATGTTGGTCTTTAGCTTAAACTTTGTTTATATAAATTGTAATGAGTCAGTATTCAAAGAAAACATTTTCTAGCCTCCAGAGCTCCATCCTACTTTCAACTTGCTTTATACTCCTTCACCCCATCTAGTTTTAGTCCAAAAGATGGAGCTTCAGCTAGAGCTTCTCTTAATCCAGTTCTCATTGGTATTTGAAACTTTAGGAATTAATTGTTGAAATCGTAGCCTCATTAAGACAACAGGCAGATTGAAGTAGGGGAAATTACATTACACAAATAGAGTTATGTAGTAAGTGTTTGACATGAAATTCATCCACGGTTGAACTCAGGGATGGATTTAAGGACAGTTAGAATCATGTATACAGCTCAGCTAAACTTAAGGAAATAGTACATTTGTTTTTCACACACAAATATTTTTTGAATGTGTAAAGAACTTACATATATTTTGCAGAGAAAATAAATATAGAACTTAAGGAAGCAATAGGTTATAGTTGTTATGGTGTTTAAATGTTTTGTTTCTTAAAGTGCTTTGACATACTATATTTGTTCTTCAAAATAATTCTCTGAAATAGAGAAGATATTATTATCACCCACTCTTTTGTAGATGTGAATTGGATATACAGAGATATTAAATGACTTGCCTATAGTTATGTAGCAAATTACTGGTAGTTCTGGGACCAGAACTCACATCTCTCAACTCCTTGTCTGGTAGTGTTTCTATTAGACTATTGGCCATGGAAAGAGCCTTGGAGTCAGGCAGAACTGAGTGTAAATTATGGCTGTGCCACAAATCAATTAACTATATTATTTTGGATGGGTTTTTTTTTTCTTTATTTTAAGCATTGCTGAGTCCATCTTCTCATCTGTTTATTGAGGATGATAATATTAGACAATGAGTATTGACTAAGAGGCACATATTACATGTGTGATGAATATTGTTTTTCCATCCTTGTGGGTGGATGTCAGAAGTTACTACGGTAATCCACAGATTAAGCAAGTAATATTTTTTGAATTGAATTAAGCCAAATCAAACAATCAAATAGAAAACAGAGACGGAATAAATTTTCCTATGAGGTAGGCCATTTAAGAATCCTCAAATACATGAATGAATATAATTTAGGGCAATAGTTATAGGATGTAGCAAGATAGTGTGACTAGAGTCCTCTGAAAAGAGGGAAGTAGAACACGCATTCATCCAGCAAATATTTATTGAATGTTTGCTATGTTATAAACTTTGGGGGTACAGTGATGTGACCAATTTTAGGAAGTGGAATACAAGTAAATTATTAATTTGATTTTGGTGCTTCTGTAAAGTTGTGACCAGGTGCTTTGGGGGAGAGTACAGTGGAGCATCTGAGTTAGCCTTAGGGACTCGGGAAAAGCTTCCTAGTAGAAATGTCCTTTGAGCAAAGTCTTAATTATATGTTAATCCAGTGGGTAAGGAATGTATATCATTTGAGGCGGAGGGATACATATACAAAGATGCAGACGCTTGGTGGGTACATGAGTTTATGGGATAGGAGATGAGGCTGGAGAAGGAAGCCCTGTCTTCTCGAGAGGTAGAAGGTTGTCAGGAGGTTAAAAACTACCGGGAACCATTAAAAGATTGTGAATGGACTAAATACAGATTAAATTAATGTCTTGGTAAGATTACACCTGGCAGCAATGGAGGTTTAAATAGAGAAATGTGTTAATTAAGGTTTTTTTGAATGCAAAACGGAAACTATACCCATTAAATTCCCCATTTTCTCTCACCCCTCCAACTTGTACAACCACCTTTATGCTTTCTGTCTATGATTTTGACTAAGTACCTCATATAAGTGGAGTCATACAGTATTTGTCTTTTTGTGACTGGCTTAGCATAATGTCCTCAAGATTCATGCATGTGGTAGCATGTGTCATAAATTTCTTTTTATAGAAGGCACACTTTATTAGAATAATTTTCTAATATATTGAGGAGGATGTTATTCTCATATTGGTTTTGGAAAAAACTCTTTCAGGGATGGTGACACATTGCAGCTCTTTATAACTCTATACTGATATTACATTAGCATAATTATCTGAATGTAGTGGATAAAATTTTTTAACGTGAAGAAATTTTTTAATATGAAGAAAACTTTTAACATAAAGAAAAATTTGTAAAAGCATTAAAAGCAAATAATACCTTTTTAATTTTTCTTGTTTGTTTAAGAAGGACAACTGTTGTGTACTTTTGTCCTGTAATGATAGTGTGACCTGTGGGAGTCACAGATTTAAAATGCGAATTTTGTAATATTCACAAGGATGCCAAACGCCCATGACATGTATTGTACGAAGAATTCTTATGGAGGTTGTGTGTGCAGCGTTGATATGGGGAGCATATCATCCATCCCCTTGTCCAAGCAAGCCTTTCACCTATAGGACTGTGGTGAGAGCCTCTTACCACTCTAAATAGAACAGTGGAGTCCAAGCTAGCCCCTCAGTTCACTGCTTGTTAACTTTAGGAAGTAATACTTAAGTTTTCTAAGCTTGAATTTCCTTGTTTATAAAAATGAGACTATTAATAGTTCCTTCCCCATAGGGTTGTTGTGAGGATTAAATGAGGTAAGGTAAATAAAGTGCCTATCATGAGGACTGGCACATATAAGTGCTCAATGATTGTTAGCAGCAATTACCGTGTTTCCCCGAAAATAAGACCTTGCCGGACCATCAGCTGTAATCCGTCTTTTGGAGCAAAAATTAATGTAAGATCCAGTATTATATTATACCTTATGTTATATTATATTACATCATATTAATTTTTGCTTCAAAAGACGCATTAGAGCTGATGGTCCGGCGAGGTCTTATTTTCGGGGAAACACGGTATTGTCTTATTACTATCATTATGTTTGGTAGGCATACATTTGAAGATACCCAAATGGGCTACTGTAAAGGGAAATTTCTCTCATCCCTTGTTTTGTGCTAGATGTTTCAGAAGATTCAAAATTGTATACAATTTCTGCCTTCAAGGAACTTGCATTTAGGTATCTAAAAATGGAATAATTTTATCTATAGTGGCTTTTAAGCTACATCTTCTAAAATTTTAAGTTTTGATTTAAAAGTATAGGGATAAATCAAGGTAAAAGTATGGTTTTAGCATTTTCAAACCTTCTTGGAACGTCTGTTAAACATTCTTTGACTTGTGGATTTTGTTTGTTTGTTCCAGCCAGCACCTAACCAAGTCACTTTTCATTTACCACTTCATCGTTACTATGCTATGTTTCTGAGTAAGGTAAGACTGGCATTAAGCCATTCTTTTAAAAAAATATATAGAAAATAAATATTAAATTAGTAACTTTTTAAATCATAATTTTTAGGCTGTGAAATGTCAAGAACTAGATTTGGATTCTGTTTTACCGGATCAGGAAATGTTAATGAAACTAATGATTCACCCACTCCAAATTCAAGTATGTATTCAGGTTTTTACAGCGTTTTGAATTGAACCTTTGTTTAAGTGATTCTTCCTTTATTTTATTTTTATGCCTTTAACATTGCTTTTATAGCCAAAATATTTGGAAAAAAATTTTTAGTTTAGTTTTGGTGTTTTTGCCAGATTATTTAGTTCTAAATAATTTAAATTTAGTTACAATTTCCCCAGGAATTCTTTTCATTATCTTTACTTACAGGGGAGTTTGACAGCACTGTTTTGGTAGTCAGGAGACCTAATAGACTTTAGCATTGGTGCCACCACTGTTTCCTCATCCATGTTGTTTGGGAGTAATTCACCTACTTGATTCTTAATTTCCCTATCTATAAAGTGAGAGAAGAGAAAAAAGAGAAGAATTAGCTTACATAAGCCCTGTGGTTTCTTTAAGTTCTAAGATTAATTTTGTGGGCCAACCTTTTATGTACATTAGAGGGACTTGCTCTTCAATTTGTTTTTCTGGCAATTTTAGATTTGTTAATCATTACTGAACTTTAACTATGGGGGTTAGGAACAAGTAGGAGATGAAGTTATGACTGTGCTTAGTTTTAATTGATACAGAACATGAATACATGAAGAATTAAATATTAACATAATAAAATTTATTCTGATGTGACCCTCTCTCACCTCTCTTATTTGGAAAGGGGCTAGTTTGCATTGAAGGTTGAGTTACGGGTGAATTAAAGATGTAGATTTTATTCATTGACTTTGAACACTTAACTTGGTTTTATGCTTATTCCTGTGTTTCTTTAAGCATTATGTATGCCTTTTTTTGAGGAGGAGAGTTAAACATAAGTGTCACCGATTCCTCATGAAAGATTTCAGTGAAAATTGTTATAACTGTATCCAGGAGTTATCGTGGAAAACTAATTCACGTATAAACTCCAAAAGAAGGGACTATATAAAGCACTTAAAAATTTTAAAGTATGTATTTGAATTGAATATCTTTAACATTGGACAGAATGTCAGGCTCATACTGTAATTGAGTTATAAAATATTTTGAAATGATTGTTCAATATAGCATTATTTTATAAAGATTGAATTCAGGTGACTTCTTTGTCTAGTTTACATAATTTTTATTTTACTAGGCAAGTCTTGCTGAAATCCACAGCAATATGTGGGTAAGAAATGGTCTGCAAATCAAAGGACAAGCCATGACCTATGTTCAGTCTCATTTCTGTAATTCCATGATTGATCCTGACATATACCTATTACAGGTAAGTCAGCTTTATAATGCAGATGTACTTTTAGAAGTGTTTCATTTGTTCCCACAGGATTTTAATTTATAGAGGTGACTATATAATGATACAGAGAGGTCATTGCTATTGAAAGAAGAATTTATTACTACCGTTTCCAAAGAGAAGGTGTCATGCCACATCATGCAGGACCACAGAGCAAACATTAGATTTTGGTCAGGAGGCAGAAGCAAGAGTAGGGGGAAATACTAGAGCAGAACCTTTATTGGGGTTTCCACTTGCTAGGAAAGGCAAGGCAGGGCGGGATAAACACTTTAGGATTGGCTAGTTAGAATAATTCTTGTTGACTTTGGGGGATAGGGACTGTCCCCAGCTCTCTGGTACCTGGTCCTTGACTGATTTAGGGCAGGGGAAATATTGGATTGGTGTGTGAGAGTTGGATAAAGGGGTAATTGACTTGCATATAAGAGGCTTGTTCCCAAATGAGTTGTTTACTATTTTTAGGAATTAGCCCTGAGAGGAGTAGTCTCTCCCGGGTCTGTAAGACCTCCCAAGATGTCAAAACATCATAAGATTCAGAAAACGAAAAAAACATGATTAATGTAAAAAATAAAACTGAATACTGGGAAATAAAGTTTGTGGTGTTTTTCTTTTTCATTTTTTTGTCTTTTAAAGGTTTGTGCTTCTAGACTTGACCCAGATTATTTTATTTCATCTGTCTTTGAAAGGTAAGCATAATTTTTTTAAAGACAGGTATTAGGAAGTATTTGGAATTTAAGTTAATTTTGTTTTAACTTAAAAAAAATCTGTCTCAAATATTTCTTACAGATTTAAGGTAGTAGATTTGTTGACAATGGCTTCGCAACATCAAAACACGGTACTTGATGCAGAGCATGAGAGATCGATGTTAGAAGGCGCTCTTACATTTCTTGTGATTCTTTTGAGTCTGCGTTTACACTTAGGTAAAAAGCATTAATACTAATGCTTGGGTATTAACTATTGTCCTCCCTTTCTTTCCCTTTCCCAGTGTTAGTAACTGACTAATGGAAAAAAAGAAAATGGTGTGGATATATTTAAACAGTATTTCAAACTCTTGGTATGTTGTACAATTGATACTCCTTTTAGAATATCCTTTAAAATACCCTTGACTTAAGGGAACTGCAAACTACTTCAGGGTAGTGAAACTGCAGTTATATTTGGGGCATTGCATTCTTTAATTTTTGAAACATCTCATTTTTGGTAAAACAGCTTAAAATGTGTGGTAAGTTGTTTATAATTTACATAAAGATTTATTAATTCTGTTTTTAATTATTTTAGGCATGTCTGATGATGAGATTCTCAGGGCCGAGATGGTAGCCCAGCTGTGTATGAATGACAGAACACATAGTTCATTGCTGGACCTCATATCCTTTTAAAAGTTTAATTTTCTGTTAGTTGCAGGATCTAAAAAATAAGTAATATTTACAAATTAAAGATATATCACTTTTTTGATCAAAAAATTCTTTATACAATGGAGTATTACGCAGCCATAAAGAAGAAAGAAATCTTATCATTTGCAACAACATGGATGGATCTAGAGAACATTACATTAAGTGAAATAAGTCAGAAAGAGAAAGACAAGTACCATATGATCTCACTTATATACGGAATCTAAAGAAAAGAATATGTGAATGAACTAATCAGAAACAGTTTTGGGGACACAAAGAAAAAACCGAGAGTTGTTAGATG
Organism: Rhinolophus hipposideros; assembly: GCF_964194185.1. NCBI lineage: Eukaryota > Metazoa > Chordata > Mammalia > Chiroptera > Rhinolophidae > Rhinolophus > Rhinolophus hipposideros. The sequence continues at coordinate 46,872,068 of NC_138052.1, forward strand.
GGGGGTGTGGGGATAAGGGGAAAGGTGAAGGGATTAGGAAGCAGCTGGTAACCACAAGATGGCCTCAGGGTTTTTTGAAAATTAATTTGGGGAACGTATTCAATAATGTTGTAAAGATTTTGTTGGGTATCCGATGGACATGCGTCCTATTTGGGAGACCACCTCAGAGATACTGGGGATGCCTGATCATGGCATTGTACACCAGAAGCTAAACATTAATGAATGCCAACTATAATTTTATATATATAATGTGATGGCTCGGTGCGAGGTCGGAGGGATAGTGGATGGGGGGAGTGGGTTCACAGTGTGGGGGATGTGGATGGTGAACATCTGGGTGTTGCCTTGTCTTGTACACCTGAAACTAATAAATTAAAACAAAAACTACAGCATTGAAGCCATATTAGTAAATAAAAACATGAACGTACAAAAAAAAATTCTTTGAAGTTGAAAAATGGTATGGAAAAAAACTTCAATTGTTCGTTCAACTGTGTGTTCAGGGCTAGTGGCAGACGTTTCTGACTGTAATTGTCTCTTCTTAGGGAGCTCTTGTGAGACCTCAGAATCGATGGCTCTGGGCACCCAGGATCTGACCTTCCAGGCCAGCGTTAGTGAAAGGAAGCTGGACACCTTGTAAAAGGCTGCTAGGTCTACTTCACATAGCCTGCCTGGAATTCATAGTTAAAATTTAGTAGTATACCTTATAATTATCATTACTTGTGTTTTAAAGGTTCTGAGGATTTTTTTAGAATCCAGTAAAAAATCAAGAGGTTTTTCATGGCAAAGACTATTGTCTACAAACTTTGAAAACTTATAGTTTCTTTGTATAGACCATGGACACTTTATTATTTGTTATTGTTAATAAAATTTTAGACAAAGCTAATCATGTTACTTTGTGATAAAAATTTATTTTGCAAATTTTTGACTAAATTTACTTTGTATATTGTGAACATGTTTGGAATAATTTTCTAAAATTTTGTGAAATCACTCCTATTAGAATGCCTATTTGATAGTCTTGGATTTTCATAAGCAGCAATTTGATATTGTTTGACGATTTGTTTCAACAATTATATACTATGTGTCAATGCTGTAACACAGCAAAAGCATTCTCTGTAACTTTGAATTTTAAGGAATTACATACTTTAACATGAAGTCAATAGGAAAGAACCTGTGGTTTTCTGATTTCTTTATTTTTAAAAATTTGATTAGCATCTTTTTCTTTGAGACATTTATGTTTTTGGAAAAACAATCTTTGCTCATAAAAATCTTGGTTAATTTTTAGCATACTCTGATTTTTTAAGGGAAAGTTTATTTGCAAAATGCTGACAATGGAAATTATTTTTTAATTTATTTTTTCATTTCCTGAAATGTGGTTAGTTTGTTTTGGGGAAAATACACTTAGGGACTACTTCAGCATATAATTTGGTAGTAGGCTTCTAGATTAAAGGTATTAAAAAATTTACAATTAATAAAAAGCTATTTTTGAACTGTTGTATTATATAGCCCTCTTGTGGCCAACTTTATGTATTACAGCCAATTACTCTACCTCTTTTTAGCAAAAGTAGAAACCAGAGTACCTTGGTAAAATTATAAAGCTGGCTTTTAGTCATTAATTACCTTTTTTCTTGACACATACATCATATTCCAGAAAATCCAAATCCCAAAAGTGGCATTATTCCTGGCAGTTATAGCTTTGAATCAGTTTTATCAGCTGTAGCTGATTTTAAGGCTCCTGTTTTTGAACCTGGAGGTTCTATGCAACAAGGCATGTATACTCCTAAAGGTATGTTTCCATATATAGACATTCTTTCAAATATCAGTTTTTGAAGGTGAGTTGTGTATACTGAGAGAAAATTTTTGTCTTTTATTTATTCTTAGCTTCGTTTTTTTTTTCCTTCCAACTTTCTTATAGATTATGTTTGTCCTTTATGGTATACAGTGATACTCTGTTTATAAATCTACGGTTTTATGTTGCAATAATTTCTTAGATAACTCTAGATTATAAAAGGAACTTTATATATGAACTCTAGTTTATTTTTATACGTGAATGAACTGTAAATGAACTACAAATTATAAAACAAAACATATACTTAAAAACATTTTGAATATATTTGCTCTCAGTTTGATTTGAAATTGTTCTCATTACCCAAATTTTAATTTGAAACAGTTAATATTAAAATCTATATAGAATGCTGAAACATTTTCTTACATTTTGAACCTATGTAAATATATAGAAGCCTTTTCCTTAAGTGGTTGGTTTTCTAAGGTTTTCCCCCTTCAATGACATGTTTGACAAGAGCCAGAAGTAGGTGAATTCTTGACTACTAGTCTGCTCTTTTTAACTCTCACATTTTCACTAAGTTAAAATTTTAAAGGAAGTAACAGTTGTATCCTTCTTGACCTCCTCATCACTCACTGTCCAAATGGAAAACTGATGTCCACTTTGAAGTTGTGAATAACATGTACAGTGTTCGGTAAAACACAGCAGAATAAGCCTTACCATGTGGGATTTTTCAGGGAGTTCACAAAAGTAGCAAGAAGAGTCCAGACAAGAGTTTCTTTTTGGAATATATTCCATTAAAGGAAAAGCACATTATTTCTTTATTGTAGAGAGCACTTTGTATCTAAAATTTAGATGAGCTTCCAAGTGGAGTGGTGTTCGTGTATGGTGCAGTGCTTATAGAAGTAAGAAGCGAGGATTTGAGGATTACCTCTGTCAGACTCACTTGTGGTCCTTATTATAAACTCAGGCTCCTGTGCCTCAGCCCCAGTCTGCTCTCTTTAGGATCTCTGGGGATGGGTTCTGCAAATACGCTCTTTGTTCTTTAACACTCTCTGTAAGGTGATTGTCATGCACAGTAAAGTTTGAGATTCTGAGATGGGGCACTAGGGCATTTGAAGATTAGAGTCAAGAAATTGAGTGTCATATTCAAATACAGTCTGAATTGTATTCGCTAGTTGTGTGATGTTGAGAAAAATCAGTTTTTTATCTTTGGATTTGACTTATTTGTGAATCTGTTACACAAAACTGATAAAAGCACCCCTAATCTAGTTGAAGTAGGTGTAGGGAGTGGACATAGCTTTTCATCTGTTTGGCCATCTCCTTGCTCCTAATTTGGGCCCTGTTAAGACTCTGTGAAAATCCAGCTCCAGTGGAACGCTGTTTGATGCCTGTTGGACTAGCACTAAAGTTTTCTTCCATTGCTATGGTTTTATAATTCTGATAAAAGCATTGGCATTTTAATTGTACAAATTGATAGATTTAAAAGTGAAGGACAGTAAAGGATAATAGAAATAATTACAAAAGTCTTTGTCTTTGTGAAGGCCTATCTTAAGAATCTTAAGTCATACTTTGACAATTTAAGGTGAATAGCATGTTACATAAACATAGGGACAATCATTGATAGTTACTTGTGCTAGAAAGTTGAAATTATAGTAGATGTGTAGGGAGAACCTTAAGCTTTTTCCCATGTTTTCAAATGTTAAGAATTCTGCTAGAGAGAATGAGAACGGGGAAGGAACTTAAAAAGAGGCAGCAGTTTCTAAAATTATTATCCTCAGGTCACACTGTAGATTTTTACCACATCTAAATACCATCTCTACTGTTATATACTTAGTATGTTGATTTCTTAAATGGATTCACTTTTTTAAACTTTGCCTCATCCTAAACATGATTATTAGTGAGATCACTGGCTTTATTTGCAATGTACAATTTTCTTATACATGTTGATATAACTATTAAAATAATTAGCTATGTATAGTTAATACTTAAAATCATCTTGTATACCATCAGTTGTACATACAAACACACATGGGATAGTGGTTCCTAGTTATGGAGAAAGTAAGGAGATCAATTATCAATTTCAAAATGTCAGTACCATAACAACTTTCAAAAGTGTTAATGCATTCATTGTCTTTCTTACTTTCTAGTTGGCACTTTACAAAAAACAAACAAAAAACATCAATGAACTAAACTTTTATGGCGAGACATTATCATATTAAAGTTTATTGGGGTGATAATGGTTAGTAAAGTTACATAGATTTCAGGTGTATAATTCTGTATTACATCATCTATAAATCCCATTGTGTATTCACTACCCAGAGTCAGTTCTCCTTCCATCACCATATATTTGATCCCTTTTACCCTCATCTACCACCACCCTCCTGCATTATCATATTATAAAACTTTTTGCTCACTAGTTCTTTCTGAACTTAAGAGAACATTCATAATGATGAAATTATGATTTTTAACTTAGAAAACTATTCACTACATCAGGCTTATTAAGGCAAATATATAATCAATTAAACTATCCCATATATTAAATTTAAAATATACTTAAATGTAATTAGTCATTAGAGATTGACTTTATTCCTAAGAAGTCAGTGTTTTGTTTCTACTTTCTTTTGAATACTAGCTGAAGTCTGGGATCAGGAGTTTGACCCCGTCATGGTCATTCTTCGCACAGTTTACCGTAGAGACGTGCAGTCTGCAATGGACAGATATACAGCATTGTAAGTCCGTTATGTTGATTAGTATAATAATGGATACCTTGTATTTATATAGAAAAATTTCAATTATAACAAATGTGATATGCTCTCATTAAAGTATACTCTCAATCTTTAGAGGAGAAAATAATATTTTAAGATTTAAGAAAATCAGGCTGAGATTTATAATCTCAAGATCTCGATCCAAAATCTGATGTTAATCTGATGAAAATAAATTTTATAAAATATCACAAGTAAACATAAATAAAAAAATAACAAACTTATGTAGTTGCTATTTGACCAGTGGAATTGAAAGCTTAGTTTTGTGTTGTTCTACTTGGAAACCAGTAGGGGAGGCACGAGTTAAGTGAATGAAATTGTCTGAAATCAGAGCTGATGGGTATCTACAAAAAGTGGTAATATTACTGTGTTCTTGATAAGTGGGAAAATAGCCAAAGCAAAATGAATTTTACTTGTAAATATTTAACAAAGTAGTTTAAAATGTTGATGACTGCAGAAAATAAACATTTTGAAGGATATCTTTTTAATGAAGAATTCAATTTTGTATGTTGTTGTAGACTATTTCTAATGTATTATTTCCACATATTTTTACACCTTAGTAGCTAACATTATATTGCTAAACATCATAGGTTATCACCTTTTATTTGTGCTTTTCTATGTCTTAATTTAAACATTTAAAAATAGTATTAAAATGATATAAATGTCTTTAATCTTGAGAAAACATTTTGTCCCGATAACTGTAAATACAGATACTAGATATAATTGAAACTTTTCTTCAGCCAAGACTTTGCAGTAATGGATATATGTTGAATTTAAGATCTATCAGAGATATACCTGAAGAAAGTTTGTAGTGCCGAATTTTAGCATACTCCCCTCCACAACAAAATAAAAACAAAAAACAAAACCCAGTTCAGCCATCAGCAGCATCTTTCTCCCTTTCTCTAAAACCCTTAGGGAGATAGTCTGCTTTCTTAGCATTTGTTTCTATATTTATGGAATGATTTTGTAACTATTTGTTTGCTTGTAGGCTTTTAGTTCCTTGAGGCAAGATACTATTGTCTGTTTATCTCTTTTACGTTTTCAGTATCTATCTCAGGGCTGGCACATAGTAGGTGTTTAGAATATATTTGTTGAATAAATACATTTGAGAGGGTCACATTGAAAAATGAAAAAATGGGTGGGAGAAAGCATTTGCATGGAAAACCTAATGTGGTTTTCATAAACTGTGCTGTCCTAAGTGGCTTTGCCTTTTTTCTGGGGGCAATGGTGACGGCTGATCATTTGAGTATATAAATTAAGTGTATAGTAAATTTTATTCTCTTCTACTTTGTAATAAGTAGAAATTTAGATTGGGACTGGGCTGAAACTTTCAAAGCTTTGAAAGTCATTAAATACTTAATCTAATCCATTTAAAGGGAAAATTTTATTTAACGATACACATTTATTGAGTGCTTGTTATATGCTAGGCACTCTATAAAATTGTATCTGTTATTTTTCACATAGGAGACTTTTAATTGATCTCTGAGCAGTTGATTTCCATCATTTAGACCTGTGGTTCTTAGACAGCGGTGATTTTTGCCCTCTAGGGACATTTGCCATTGTCTGAAGACTGGGAAGGTTGTTACTGACCTCCAGTAAAGACTAGGTTTGCATCCTACACCAAAGTATTATCTGGTCCCAAATGTCATTAGTGTCATTTGAGAAACCTGGTTTAGACCTATACTGACACACAGGTAATCTTTTACGTTTGCAGGTTGTCTTGTGTTTTAAAATCTATTTTGTGTTCTTAGTTGTTTAGAACTACATTATATTTTGACTTATTAACTATTTCACATAGAGAAAAATCATGTCCTCAGAGCTATTTTTATTAATTTTTCTTTTTTGCTCTCCATTTTTTTCTAATTCTCTCATTCCCTTCATTTGGCTTTTGAGTTCCTGTACAATATCTTTATAGTTTCTTAGAAATATTTCTGAAGTGCTATGATATTTCTTTTTTTTTTTTAATTAATTTTATTGGGGTGACAATTGTTAGTAAATTTACATAGATTTCAGGTGTACAATTCTGTATTACATCGTCTGTAAATCCCATTGTGTGATCACCACCCAGAGTCAGTTCTCCTTCCATCACCATATATTTGAATATGATATTTCTTGGCGGTTTGAAAATCTTTGTTTTAAAAGAAATATGTATTTAAGAAAACAATAACAGATGACAAATAAATATATCCTCTAGTTTCAAACTAAAATCTTTCAATCATTTTCTTCTAAATTAATCTTTGAAATTTTATGTATAAACTATTATATTCATCTAATACATTTTGTATACTTAAAGTAAATATCATACCCAGGAATAAATGTTTGTTTCTATGTAAAACTTAATTTTTTTTGAAATTTATTTTATATGTGAAATATAATATCTGCTCCCTTGATGTGATGTCTTTCATTTGCTGTATATTTGGCTGTATAATTGACTGTTTCATTTCTTATTAGAGTGCAACTGGGAAATAACCCTAAACTGTAGGATTTGCTATTACTTGGTTACTGGTCATTTTCATTTTCTTTCCATTTTAAGGGACAAAAAGTAATTAAACTGATTTTACTGAGAGTGATTTTTTTCTTTTATTTGCAAGAAGGCAATAGAAAGGCCTTTTGAAGAATCACCATGAAAAATGATTGTATAAATTAAAACTGCTATGTTCTCAGAATCTAGCTTGGTGGTACGTACTTTGTAGGCAATCAGTAATTGCTAAATGAATGAAAAATAAATTTCTTTAAAGTTTTGTGCTGAGAGTTTTAGTGAAAATAAGCCATTTGCTTTATGGGATGTTTAGATGTTTCAAATTTTAGGATCTTATTTCTGGAAAAGGCCTTCAAGATCTATCTAGGTTTTATAAAAGTCTTTCAGGGCCCATCACTGGAGGAGTGGGTTGGGCAACAGCAGGAGGAGGCCTGAGAGAGTGGAGGGGTCTCATCCTACTTCCTTTTTTCTTTCCCAATATCCCTTAATGGGCAGGTCAGCTTTTAAAAGAAAAACAAAAACAAGACAACAACAACAAAACAAACCAAGAGTTGGAAAACCATCCATTCAGTTTAGTGTTATATTTTACATAAGAGGACACTGTGGCCAGAAAAGTTCGGTGAAATGTGATTGTTAATGGCAGTGTTGGAACCATTGTCTGGTCATTTCCAAAAGACAAATGTAATTTTTATACAGCGGCTGTTTTAATTTCAGCCAGTAATAAATTTTTTTAAACGATAATTTCTGATATTTTTGTTGCTTCCCATCTCCCATCTAGAAGGTTAATGGGTGCTGGCCTATGTTTGAAAGTATGATGTATGAGCTTATAAATATTTGTTTCAAACTAGTCAATAATTAGGTGTTGGTTTGAGTCACTTAAAATTTTTTTTCCTGTCATGTAGCTTTTCTTTTGCATTATTCCATTAATGCTTGTGAAAAGAGCAGTCAAAATGATATATTACCTGCTGCATTGTACAAATATATAACCTTTATTTTGGAACACTTTATTAATGTTGGTGCTGCACTTTTAGGGGCTACTGCTGAAAGCAAACAATAAGAAACAAAATAAAAACTAAAAATTGCTTTTCTATGCTGAAAGAAATAGAATAGTTGAAATATTTTATCATAAACTATTGGGATTGTTTTGAAAATTATGCTTCTCTGTAGCTACTATAGTGCTATATAGAAACCTTTTTTTAATGTAAACAATTTTAGGGCATCCTCTTCTTGAGTTTTAGATGCAACTCATTTCTCTGGTATGTTGATGATAGTTTTTTTATTTTTTATTTTTAAGATTTTTCTTGCCCCACCTACATAATCTCTGCTTTCTCTGAGTTGAGTATTTTATTGTCTGGTCTCTAACTATTCCATGCGATAGGCATTCATTCAATGGATGTCTAATAATTCTGGCTGCTTGTGATGAAGAGCTCTCCGTGCCCTGGAGCTTGTGGAGTCTGAGCTGTACTGTGGGGTGATTTGGGTAGGCAGGTTTGTTGAGATTGAACAAAGCAAAGCTCTGCCCTCTTGTTTCAGCTCTCATACCGTAAACAAGTGTCCATCTCACAGTCTGTTCAGTGCCATGGTTTTGCATTTTTGTGTGGTGATTTTGCTGTTTAAAATGGCCTTTGGTGGTGATTTTGCTGTTTAAAATGGCCCTCAAATGTAGTGCTGGAGTGCTCTCTAGTGTTCCTAACGGCAAGAAAGCCTTGGTGTGCCATACACAAAAACTTCGTTGTTAGATACGCTTCATTCAGGCATGAGTTATAGTGCTGTTGGCTGCGCGTTTGATGGTAACAAATCAGTAATATAGTATATCCAGTAAAAGGTAGAGGAAATTCACTGATCTGTACATAAAGCCATTCCAAAAAGTGCTACAGTAACAGGCATAGCATGTGATGAAGCTATGGAAAAGCTGAAAAGCTAAATTTGTGGTCTCATGAGATGATGACTGATAAAAAAGTGCAGTGGGCATTGTTGTGAGGCTGAAAGCCAAAGAAATTTACTGTCACATTTACCCAGGGTTAGGAAAATGTTAAACCCTTCTTGCCTGGTGCTGGCTGACTTGCATGTTTCAAAAGGTAATACGGTGTGGAAAATGTTAAACTTGCAGGGAAGATAAGTTCTGCAGATCAGGAGATAGCAGAAGAATTTAAAACAAAAAATACTTGCTAAGAGTTACTCAGGAAAAAGGTTGTGTGGAAGAGAAGATTTTCAATTCAGTGCTGATGGAGCTGGCTTGTTTTACAGACGCATTGGCAAATGAATCTATATAAACACAAATGGCATTTCAGTTGACAAAAATTCTGTGACTTCCAGACTTGCAGGAACCTAACCCTGTGTTTCCCTTTGGGACGATAATTTAGTGTTTGTGGTGACTTTGTAGAACATAGCTATTGCGAATAAAGGCAACTGACGGTATTAGGTATCTGTATGTATGTATGTATATAGGTCTATTTCTCTTGTTCATTCTATAAACTAGTAACACGCTGTCTTAAATACTATAAGTCCTCCTTTCTCCTCCTTCTCTACCTCATCTTCTTCCTTTTCCTACTCCTCTCTCTTCTATTTATAATATTTATTCTTGGCCCTTTACCTTTATGATGACCGTACCAAATTTGATGATAAAACATGTTGGATTTTGATTGAAAGTATACTGAATTCGTAAATTAATTTGGTAGAAATGCCATCTTTACAGTAACGCATTTTCCTATCCACGAACATGGCATATATCCAATTATTTAGGTTGTCTTAATTTCTTTCAATAAAGTTTTATTATTTTTTCCATAAAGGTTTGGACATATTTTGTCAGATTTATTCAGTTATCTTATAATTTTTATAGATATCATATGTGGTATATTGCCTGAGATCATAGTTTCTCTTTGTTTTAGTGAATAAGAATGCAGTTGATTTTTGTTGTTCATCTTGTGTTCAGCCTGATTCTTTTTAGTTCCAATAATTCGTAGATTTTGTAAGATTTTCTTAGGGGATATTTAAATTATCTGGAAATAATGATGATTTGTTTCTTTTATTTGTGTACACACACGCATACACACAGAATCACAAACATTCTTATCTGTCTTTGCTGGCTAGGGTCTCTAGAATAGTATTGAACAATAGCAGTGAAGAAAAGCATCTTGTCTTGTTCCTAATGCTTTTCATGGGTCACTATTAGATAAAATGTTTGTTTTGTAGTTTTGTAGTTACCCATTATGAGGTGAGTAAGTTCTTTTCTATGTCATGCTTAACCAAGAATTTTTATTAGGAGTTTATAATTTTATCAAATGCTTTTCCTGCACCTGTGTAGATCATGGTATACAATCCAAATATCCTTGTGTTATTGGGAAAAACCCAATCTTGTCATGAGACACTCCATCTTTAAAAAGTAAAACATTGCTTGATGAGGTTTACTTTTTAAAAAGAATCTTTTTTCCACTGTACTTATAAGAGGAATAGTCTTATAATTTTTAAAAAATCATCCTGTTTGTATATTGGTAACAAGGTTATATTAACATCATAGGATTGCCTGTGTATTTTCACCCTTTTACTAGTCTCTAAAATTTATGCCACGAGATGGAGATTATCATGAATGTATTTTTTCTTACAGCTTTATTTAAATATAATTCACATATAATTTACCCACTTAAAGTATACAATTCAATCAGTGGTTTTAAGTATACTTACAGAGTTGTGCTACTATCACCATAAGAAATTTTAGAACATACTCATCACTCTAAAAAGAAACCTGTGTATTCATTGACAGCCACTACCTATTTCCTCCAATCCCCCAGTCCTAGGTAACCACTAATCTACATTCTGTTTCTGTAGATTTGCCTATTTGTGACATTTCCTATAAATGTAATCAAATTGTAACCGGCTTCTTTCACTTAGCATGTCTTCAAGGCATGTATCAGTACTTCATTTCCTTTTATTGACAAATAATATTCCATTGTAAGAATATCCCTCTTTTATGTATCCATTTATCATATTTGGGTTCTTCTCACCTTGTGGGGCTGTTATGAATAATACTACTATGAATGTTCGTCTGTAAACGTTTGTGTGGACATATATGTTTTCATTGCTCTTGAGTATATATGCCTGAGTGGACTTGCTGAGTCAGTGGTAAGTAACTCTGTTTAACTGTTTGAGGAACTACCAGACCTTTTACTAAAGAAGCTTCAGCATTTTACATTCCTAGTACAAGCAGTATGTGAGAGTTCCAATTTCTCTACTGCCTTTTTAGCACTTGTTATGTCTTTTTGATCATAGCTATCCTTGTTGGTATGAAGTGGCATCTCATTGTAGTTTTGAGTTGTCTTTTCCTGATCGTTAATGATGTTGAGCATTTTTTCATGTGCTTATTGGCCTTTTATATGTCTTTGGAGGACTCTCCAGATCCTTTGTCTATTTTTTAAATTGCGTTGCCTTTTTATTATTGAATTTTAAGAGCTCTTTATATATTGTGAATACTTGACTCATCAGCTATATCATTTGCAAATATTTTCTAGCATTCTGTGGGTTGTGGGTTATTTATTTATTTATTTTTACTTTTTTAAAAGTGTCCTTTGAAACAAAAGTTTTTAATTTTGATGTAGTCCAGTTTATCTATTTTTTTCTTTCGGTGCTTGTGCTTTTGGTGTCAGATCTATTGCTTAACCAAAGTCACAAAGACGTATGCCTATGTTTTCTTCTAAGGGTTTTATAGTTTTAGCTCTGTTAAAGTCTTTGATACATTTTGAGTTAACTTTTACATACGGTGTGAGGTAGTGGTCCAGCTTAATTGTTATTCATGTGAATGTTTCTTGAAGTTTTTATAGAACTTGCCTAGTCAACCATCTGGGCCTCATTTTTTATTTTTTGGTGGATAATTTAAAAGTACTGATTCACTTTCTTTAAAGTGAATTTTTATTTCTTTTTGAGAGGGATTGTCAAGTTATATTTCTTGACAAAATCTTCTGTTTTGTCTTAAGTATATAACCAATAATTTAAAAATTCTATCTGCCTTTCTAATTCCTGATATTTGTTTGTATTTGCAGTTTCTTGATTAGTCTTATCAGGGGACTGCCAGATTTACTATTTTTTGAACAACAAACTTGATTTTGTTGTTTCTTTTTTCCACTGTTTTCTATTTCATTCTTTTTTCCTTTATTATTTGTTAGGATCTTTCAACTTAGAATTTTTGCTGTTTTCTTAAATACTTAGTTTTTGATTTTTTTTTAAACATGCAGTTAAGGCTATGAATTTCCTTCTTAGTACTGCTTTAGTTTTATCCCACAATTTTTTATATAGTGCAGGTTCTAAATATTTAAAAATTCCTATTTTGATTATAGTGACCTATGAATTTCTAAGAACATAATGTTTTAAAATGTCTGCATATCTGGAGTTTGGGTTATTTTTTTAGTTGATTTCTAGTTTTATTTGCTTTGTGACAAGTGGTTGTGGTCCCGTATAATCAGCTCTAATGTGTCTTTTGGAGCAAAAATTAATATGACGTGGTTTATATTATATTATATTAGATATCATACTGTATATATTATATATATTATATTTTATTATATTATATTGTGTTATATTATATACCTGGTCTTAGACCAGGTCTTACATTAAGTTTTGCTCCAAAAGACACAGAACTGATTGTCTGGCTAGGTCTTATTTTCGGGTAAACACAGTAGCTCTTTTGATATTTGTTGTGATTTGCTTAACATCGTATTATTTTGTTAATTTTTATAAATGTTCTAAATGTACTTAAAATTATGTGTTCTCTAATTATAGGATGCTCTTTATTTGTCTGTGGTTCAAAATCCTTCAAAATTCTTACCAATTTATTTTTCCTGGGCTTTCTGTTAGACAGAAGTATGTTAATATCTTCTATTATGGTTATAGATGTGTCAGTTATTCTGTGTAATCTCTTCAATTTTTTTTTTGTGTGTGTGTTGAATCTGCTGTTACTGCATATAAGTTTGTACTTATTATCTTCTTGGGGGAGCCTGTTGTTTTTCCATCATAGAAGACACAGGCAAACTTTCTTATTTTTCCTTGTGAGTTATCCTTTCATTGAGAGTAAAACTTTTTAAAGATCTCAGCTTTATGTGGGATCTCAGTTCCAGCTCTAAGCCTTGTGTGAGCCCAAGACCTTGAGATCTGCCTGCTCAAGGACATTACGACCATTGGAAAACACAGTGTTAGTGCTTGTTGTTAATTCCTTTGTTTTTTTGTGTGTGTGTGTGTTTTTTTTGGTGGTACCTGGGAGAAATCCACTTTCTTTTTTGTGAGTTCAAATATGCATGTAAAAGATTATATTTTATATTTTGTCCAGCTTTCCCAACTGTAGTGGGAGAATTTTTAGGTTATTGATTTTGTTCAAATTATTGCAACTGGAAATTTCTTTGTTTAGTTCTTTACTTTGTATTCTTTCTGTTTGTTTTCCTTTAACATTTTCCTATTCATATTTCTTTCTAGTTTTCAACTCTACTCATTTTTATCCACTATGAAAGGAAATAGAAATATTCATTGTGGAGAGGATAGATCCATTTGTCATTTTTGAGCACTTTGATTAAAAATAGTACTGCATAGAAAAATGTGACAAAAATTAATGTCTATAAATCACTATTTAAACTACAATTTAATCTTGAGTCTATCATCTGATTTTAGTTTTGTTTTATTTTTCCAGTTTAAAACAGAGTGGAAAATTCCCTGGAAATCCCTGGCCTCCCTATAAGAAAAGGACGCCACTCCATCCCAGCTATAAAGGTCTCATGAGACTTTTGCACTGTAAAACTTTACACATTGTGCTATTCACTCTGCTTTACAAGGTACAGTAGTAATTTGAATAGAAGGACTCAGAATAGAATTTATTTCCGTAATTTTCAAATAATAATGCTAAAGGATAGTATTTACATAAAAGTACCATTTATAATGCAAACTGTATTTATATATTTCAGATGTATGAGGATATGTCATAATCACATATATGTGAATTCTAAGTTGAAAATAATGGAATAGCTATGCCACTCTTTGTGGGAAACTATTCATGTTATCCAGTTTCAGATAGGAGTATTTATTTATGGCTTCTGTAGAATAAGAAGTGAAATATTGTGGGATTACAGGAGGAGTGGGATGAACAACAGGGACCAAAGAACCACCAGAATCCACTAAAATGATAAAACTAGTGGCAATCATGGGGCCAGTGACCCTGTGTTTAGAATTGTTCTCTTGGTTTTTTAACTTTTATCAGGAATGTGACATGGAGGAATTTGAGTGGGTTCCCATGCGATAGCATTAATAATTTGCTTAAATACCTTAGAAACTCAAAATGTGATGCTTTTATTTTCTTGTTACCTAGAATTTGTTTTATCTTGGGTCTTTTCATACAGAACTGACTTATTTGGCTAACGTTAATTGTGTACTCAAAAATTGTATACATAGTATTGTATCGCTTCTCGGCCTTTTGGCTAAGATCAAGTGTAGTATTGTAGAGTGTGTATATATATAAAACAAGCATATTTGTGATCTGGTCTAGATAAGAGATTAACAGACAAAAGAACTATACTCATGTTATATAGATAAAATAGCTATAGACATCTATAAAGTAATTATAGACTTAGTAAACATTCAGTTTGATACAAAGAAAAACTAGTGTTTCTTCTTCCTAATTAGTATTTGAAAAAACAAAAGACATAAAAAGAAAAGTAAGCATATTAGTTAAGCAAATTTCCAATTACTACATATATATTTTTAATTACTTAAGAAAATGTACATTAAATTTAGTTAGGTAGACACTTTAGGTTTTTTCTTAATGTTTGCTATGTAAATTAAATAATGCTTTTAGATTTCTGTACTCCCCAGTTCTTTTCAACTCTGCCTTATGACCAATTTTTCATTTTATTAATAAAAGTTACTCCTGTTAATATTTCAGACATGTATCTCAAAAACTATCTTGAATGGTTTATTTTCATTAATTCACAAGAGGATTATTCAGTAAAATGATTTAAAACGTTCTTTTCTTCATTAAAAAAAGTGGAATATTTTTCTTACTGAAAGGTTATTTGTACTTATTTATAAATAACAGACATTTTTTTGAATGTTTGTTTAGTCCCAGATTTTCTTTCAAATGATTTAATTAGACTTATATACATTACTTTGTTTAATTCTAGCAAAAATTTGAGTGAAAGTTCTGTTATTATTTCCATTTTTCAGATATGATTATTGAGTGTTAGAGGTTAAATAACTAGTTCAGTGGGAAAGCTGAGTACTGTTACACTTAATAAGTAATAAGTCAATAATTCATGATTTAAAAATTTAAAAAAGCCTTACTGCAAATGATTTATGTTCCGGTTATAGTTTCCAATGTAAAATTAGTATTTTGTCAAAAATAGAAAGTTGTTACAAGATTATTATGAACAAATTTTTAAAAGTCTGAACTTTATAATAGCTTTCCTTACTTTAATAATAATAGGAAAAATCTTCTCTAATTGACATTGCACTGGCAAGTCAAGTTTCAAAAAATCAATGTCAGTAAACCATTTGATCTTCTGCCATGTTGAATGTTATAAACATTAAGATAAAATGTGTTAATAAAACTTTCCAGAAAACTTTTTCTTTTGCAGTACCTAATAAAACAATTCCTTCCCTTGGCTTTTAAGTTACTCATTTGAACCTGTAAAATATAATGTCACAGGATTTCAAGCCAAAATTATTTTAATGTAGCTGGTAATATTTTATTTATTAACAGGAGGCAGTATAGTAATGATAGGCAATAGTTAGGGGAATGAAAACTGTTTTCTAGTGTTGCTTACACTAGCTGGGTGTGTGGTTGGCTGAGCCGTCCTTTTACTCTGTGTAAATAGTGGATCTGAAGGGATGACCTCGGTTGCCCAGCTTCAGCCCCTTCCTGCTGCTCTCTTGCTCCTTCAGCGTCCTCACCACCTACCTATGTTTGTTGAACACCATTGCTAGGTACTATACCAAGCAAATCACAGATATTCACTCATGTAATTTTCACAATTCTGGACTATAATTCCAGTCTTAAAGATGAGAAAACTAAGGCCAGTGTCTGTTGCTCAAGATCAAATAGCTAGATATATACAGAGTTTATATAAAAATAAGATTTTACAAAAGGTTTTGAAAGGCTACAGGCTCCTCACCACTGTGCCACAAAAAGATGAATGAGAAAAGCCTTCTCAGTAGTCAAAATAATCATTAGAAAGTCAGTGAATTGAAAGTCTTTATTCTTTAGTTACAGTAGATTAGCTTTTAAGTGACTAAGTTCTTTCGAGTCCCCTCAGCCATTTAGGCAATTTCTATTAGGTTCAGCCTAGACTGTCCTCGTTTTTCTTCTCTGCAATCTCACCCACAGCTGACCATGCCACTCCCTGTAGAACGTCTTCCTCTTATCCCTTCCATTGTTTTGGCCAGATAGCATTTTTATAACGAGGACAAAATGATACCTGCCAGTCCATTCCGGTTAGTGGTTTGTTGTATCGTATTGAATGGGTGATTGATATAGGTTAGTCCTGAAATCCTGCATAGGAGGTATAAGGCTTATATTGTGTAAAAGGTCAGATTTATTGGTTTCCTCAGAGAAACTTCTCTCCTAACTATTTGCTTTTGTTTTTCCTTTCTCACCCATACAAACCACACTAACATACACATTTACATAACTGCACAAAATACTCAGGCTCAGAACTTTAATTTTAGAGACAGATTTCAAGAACATCAATGCTCCATAAACATTTATTGTGCTTCCAGTTATATGCCAGGTGCTATACTAAACACATTTGCATGAATTGTCCTATTTAAAAAACTTATTTATCTGGTATCCTTATCATCAGGAGAAGAGTGTCAGCAAATTAGGATATAAAATATTCTTGTTAAATTATTTTCTTAGATATTAGTATGTTTTGTAATGATTTTAGTAGACTATTTAATGTATTAACCTTTAGGAAATCAGCATACCCTTATTTCTGGATATTACGTAAAATACTATATAATTTTGCAAGGGAACCTGTATTTTTGGTTTTAGTTTGTCTTTTCACCAAGATGTAGCTTTATTTACGTATCTGATCATGTTATATGTTTACACACACACGTTTATTTTCATAACATTAAAATGTTTTTGGATATTTAAATAAAATATTTTTTTATGGAAAAAGTAGTTATAAGGCATTTCCCCCCCTTTTTAAAGATATTGATGGATCATCAAAATCTGTCAGAACATGTACTCTGCATGGTTTTATATCTGATTGAACTAGGACTTGAAAATTCAGCTGATGAGGAATCAGATGAAGAGGTAAGTAGTTGCTTGTATTTTTAAATATTAAAATTATAACATGCCTGAATAAAGGTAGTATGTCATCTCAAAATGTTTTTATGGACTCATCATACTCATATGAGATCTTCTTAAGAACTATTGAAACAGGCTTTTTTTAAATCTTTAAATCCATATGTTCTTTTAGAGGTTTCACTGATACATTAAATTCTACTTATGGAATTATTGAATTTGAAATTTATAAATCCATAATATATAGATCGAAGAAAACTAGTTAATGAATTTTGGTGTTATGCTAGTAACATTCATTACTGATAATTGTTAGGACTTCAGTCTAGAAATTCTAATAATTTGATTAGGGATTGCTTTCTTTTTTTAAGGTCCTTTTTTAGCCTTTTTATTACAGATTTTTAAAAACTTTTTTTTTGTAATTACAGAAACAATGTACATTTGCTGTTTAAGAAGCCAAGTTATACAGAAAATATGATGAAAAGTCACTCATAATTAGGGATTGTTTTTGAGTAGCAAATTTTTTTCTATAAGATTTAAAATTAGTGGAGTAAATATTGTTTTATGGGAGCATATTTAAAGTACTTAAGTATACAAGTTAATGTGTTTCAGGACTTCAGAAATATCATTCCGTAATAGCAATTGTTACTACAAATTGATTTTCGGAGCATAAGGTCTCTTTAGTCCGTCTCTCCAAAAAGACAAAATACTACCAAACATAATAGCAAAAAACAAACAAAAAAGAGTTGGCAGTCCTTTGTAGTCAAAGTTGAATTAACATTTTTTCATAGATAGCAAAGGATCATTAAGATTCCTCTAAAACTAGCTCAGACTTTTTGTTGTTTTTTTACATGTTCTTCCACAATTAGTCCAAATTAGTATTATTTGGTTATATTATGAATTATTACTAATGTGTGATGAAAAATTTTCTGTACTGTTCAGTATTTCCAGATTAAAAAATGTTTTTTTTTCTGGAGAAATTTAGCTGAGTTCCATTGAACTTACTCATTTTAGTATTGAGAAATTTATTCTTATATTTCGTGTTTGAATTTGGTTTTATTAGCGCTTTACAATTTGTGGATGAGGCTGTAGGGATTCAAGAACATGATAGGAAGTGGATGATTTTGGGGGGCTTTTTACATCTCTATTGTACCATAGACCTGGCTTGACAAGGTTTGATATTTATTATGTTTATGTTTTAGGCATCAGTGTGTGGACCAGAACGTTGTCATGACAGTTGGTTTCCTGGCAGTAATTTAGTATCCAACATGAGACACTTTATAAACTATGTTAGAGTGAGAGTTCCAGAGACTGCTCCTGAGGTGAAGAGAGATTCATCTGCAAGTACCAGCTCTGATAGCTTGGGTTCTTTACATGTAAGTGTAGAAGAGAGAAAGAAAAAAAGAAAGACTTTATGTTATGTTGGAATATATTGTTTAGATCATCCTGTGATACCCCCCCGAAAAATAAATGTGATTGTAGATAACTTTAAATTGTCTTTGATTTCCTCTGATATATTTAAGCAATTTCTGCCTCACCTATCTTTTTCCTTTAATCTGCCAGAGTTCACGACGGCCTAAAGTTCTTCAAAGAGAGGTAGATGTATATGATATTTGCATTAACTGGCAATATGGCTTTAACTGGAAATGGGGAAAAACACTGAAGTATTTGTATGTGTATGTTTAATTAATATGGTTAAATTTAGAAAAGTGTTTCTCTAATGTATGTGTGTGTGATTTTATATAGTGATTTAGGCTTAGTTTTAAAGAAAATTCAAATTATTGAACTTAAAATAATACTGAGTATTTAATAGTGGGTTTTTCTTAGTAGTGTTAGAAGTATTTTAGAGCAATTATAAGCAGCACATTTGGATCTGTTTGCATTTAGCATTGTTACTAACATGTTAAAAGTAAATGTTTTCTAAATCAAAATAAATTTTAATCTGTAATTGCTGGCAGCATGCCATTTACATTTTTTAATTTTTTGCTCCTATGACAATTAATTAACTTTGATGAAATAAGCCCAGAAATCTTAAACTTCATATATTGTGTATTTGGAGTCATTTTGAAAATCAGCTCTCTCCTTGCATGTAGCTTAATTAATTTTTAAAAAGCAGAAATGAAATGTCTTGAAATGACATGCCAAATAACCAAACTTAAGCATCTCTTATCCTTGCAATCTATATTTTTGTGAGTAGAGAACATTGAATCAGACATTTCTCATCATAGAGTCCATTTGTAGGAGCTTTCTTTGCCTTTGACAGTATGTTTCTGCTGTAAACATCATAAAGCATTTTGATTAAAATGTTGGAATCTCTATAAGAATCAGCTTTTGCCTCTACTGCTGGTAGAGTACTTTGAAAAACAGCTTGGATGTTGAAAAATAGTGTGTACTGTAATTTAACTCATAAAAGCTCAGCTGATAGAGCATCCTTTTTATATTCTTGCTTTAAAAAATCACTGAAATCCATTAAGCTGACTTGTATTTTAATTAAAAGATGATTTTTAAGAGTCCTAATGCAATATGACTGCTTTAGCATGAAGGCTATTTAGAAAATAAATTATTGAGAAAAATAGTTAAAAAAATATTCAAATAAATTACAGTGATATTCAAATACAAAACAGATCAATTTGATTTTTCATCTTTATATTTCATCTTAGCAACGTTGAGCGCATATGTTAGAAGTAATTTTCAAAATTTTGCAGTTCCTTAAAAATGAAATTAGTTAGTTCAGATTCATTAAATTGAAAATAATTATAATTTTAATTGTAAATTAGAATTATAATTTCTTAACTAGGAAATGTAGCAAGCAGTTTTCTAAAAATAAAGAGTATAGTATTCTTGATGAATGTTGGATAGAATAGCTTTTCTTCCTTTAAACTGATGAGGAACTTAGTTTATGATTTGTCTTCATTATGATTATAGATACTACTCAAGTTTTGTCTATTTTCTCTGGTAGATAGGCCTAGGAGATTATAAAAGAGATGTTACCATGGATAATCTCTTTCTCCTCATTGTTTTCATATTGAGTGGGACTAAGTAAGTATATTTGCGAAAGAGGTTAAAGGACAGGTTCCCTTAAAGAGAGGATCTACTGAATAAATACTTGGTTGAAAATTGGAACATTCCCTTTGGAAAATGTGGTACTAGTATGTGTTTAAACTTGACACTGGATAACTTCTCTTGATTTCTTTCTCTTTTTTTAATGGTAGAATTCTGGTACTGCTCAAGTTTTCAGCTTAGTAGCAGAGCGTAGAAAGAAGTTTCAGGAGATCATCAATCGCAGTAACAGTGAAGCAAATCAGGTGGTTCGTCCCAAAACTTCAAGTAAATGGTCTGCTCCTGGTTCAGCTCTACAGTTAACTACAGCCATTTTGGAAATTAAAGAAAGCATATTGTCTTTGCTAATTAAACTTCACCACAAACTCTCAGGAAAACAAAACTCCTACTATCCTCCTTGGCTTGATGACATAGAAATTTTAATCCAACCAGAAATTCCTAAATATAGTCATGGAGATGGTATAACTGCAGTAGAAAGAATTTTACTGAAAGCTGCATTGCAAAGCAGAATGAACAAACGCATCATTGAAGAGATATGTAGAAAAGTGACCCCTCCTGTCCCGCCCAAAAAAATCACTGCAGCAGAGAAGAAAACATTGGACAAAGAAGAAAGGTAATTTTTTATTTTTAATCTTTCAAACGTGTATGGTACAGTTGAAGATTTGATATATCTTCCTTTTTGGCCATCTGACATGAATCACCTGGATGCTTAGCATCTATAATAATAGCTGATTAGTTTGTAACATAATTAGAACCAAACATAGTCAGTGCTTGTGTGTGTAGTATGCTTGAGTTAATTGGGGGTGAGAAGATGAGAGTTTCTGACCCCAACTTTGAATTATGTCCTGAACTTGTAGGCCTCTTTGGAAAATTTACTACTTCTGTTATTATTGTGGGGATCTAATAATTTTCCTGCTGTTTTCAAAAACTATTATCAATTCAGCTTTAAATGAGAACAGAAAATTAAAAAAAAATATTTTAAATGTTTCTCAAAAATCTGATTTTAGTTCCTTTTGGTCCTTTTCAATGTTTCCAATATATGATCACTAATTGTTAAATAGTTTATTAAAGCATACTTATGGTTCTAGCTTTTGGAACTTTAGATTATTTTTTCTTTGTTGTTAAATCATAATATTAATAAGTTGTTAAAAATTTTCTTGGATGGTGTTCCTGTTTATCAAGATTAGGGAGGATAAGAGGAGGCTTAGCAGTAAAATTGATATGCTCAATTTTGTGCATTACTGAGTTTAAAGGGAAGACATCCAGCTGAAGATGTCCATTGAAGTACAGATCAAAAAATACGGTGAATGTTTAAATTTAAAAAATTTATTTCAGTAAAAGACACACTGCCATTAATTCCCCCTCAAAACACTCCCCCTCGCTTCAAGCACACTTATCCCATTGTTCTTGCCACTTTCTGAAGCAGTTCTGGAAGTCCTCTTTTGTGAGTGTCTTTAGTTGTGCTGTTGTGTCTGCCTCGATGTCCTGAATCATTTTGACTTTGGGGAAGAGCCAGAAGTCACACGGTGCCAGATCTGGTGAATAAGGTGGATGAGGACACACTGTAATGTTTTTATTTGACAGAAATTGCCATATACCAGAAACAGTGTGTGACACAGAGCTTTGTCTTGATGGAGGACGATTTACAGCACACTTTAAAACACACCTTCTCTCAACCGTAGCTCACACACGACTGACTGCACTGCACAAATTGAAATTTGTCACACACTGTTACTAAGGTTCGACGTGCTCCTTTGCCGCTTCCTGTATTGAGAATCCCTGTCTTTCTGTTGGATGGCACTCAGCAGCGGTCTTCACTGTATTTTTTTATCACAACAGAAAGGCTCCGTATCACACATCACTTCTGGTGTGGCAACTTCTGTCTAAAGAGGACTTCCAGAACTGCTTCATAAAGTGGCAAGAATGATGGGATAAGTGTGTTCAAAGTGAGGGGTATTAATGGCAATGTGTCTTTTACTGAAATACATATTTTTTTACTTAAACATGCACCATATTGTTTGATCACACCTCATATAAGTCACCTTTTAATGGTTTTCTTCTCCCTCTTCTCTTGTTTTAAATTAATAATTTAACCTTCCCTTAACTGGAGGTAAGATTTTATGCTCACTAGTGTTAGCATCCTCAAATCTAGGGAAGCCTGTCTTATTGCTTTATTAGTTTACTTTTTTTATTCTTATGTAATAGTCCTGTTGTATTGTGTGTGTGTGTTTTAACCAGCTTCAAATTAAAATATTCTTTGGAAGTAGATAATGAATAAATAATAGAATATAATTAATACGGAGGAACATTCATGCTTAGGTTTGGAATATAGTTTTATTCTTTAAGTTATATTTGAGACTCTTTCAAATACTTTTACTTCAAAAAAAATAAACTAAACTTGGAATATTTCCAAGTAGAAACTGGGAAACTTCCTGGCTTCTGTTCATTCTCTATTAGGAGAGACCTATTCTAAAGGTAAGAGTAAATCGGACTATTCTTATCTTTTAGAGTCTGTGCATATGTAAACATCCTAGCTTCTTTTAGCAACTAGTTTGCTGTTATTTGTGCCTAGGTTAAATTGTGAGCTTCTTGCTAAAAAAAACTCTTCTTGCTCTTGCTACCAGCTGACATATGCTTAGGAAATTGTATTGTTGGAAATTCAAATTTTCTAATTATTATTTCACATTTTAAAATAAATCATGGATTTTATTTTTATTTAAGCCAGTGATTTTCAAACCATTTAAAAGCAGTGGAATCCTTTTAAGGACAATTTTATATGAAATTTAATACATAGTTCAGAAAATTGGTTCTCAACTGTATGCCAAGGCCTTTTCATACATTATGTACTCCTGAAAGATAGTAGGTAAGTCTTTAGCACGCCTGGTACTTATCACTTTATTTCTGTATAATCTAGGCGACAAAAGGCTAGAGAGAGGCAGCAGAAATTGCTTGCAGAGTTTGCTTCACGACAGAAAAGCTTCATGGAAACTGCAATGGATGTTGGTAAGTCAAAATTTATTAATTTAGAACTCTCATAAATATAGTTACTACCTTAGGGGTTATCTAGCCTAATCTTCTACCAGTTTTTAACATTACAGACAGGTGATTTCTGATTTTTTTATTAAAACAATAATGTAATAGAGGATCAGACCTTTATTATAGGCAGTCCATTCTATTGTTGAGTAGCTGCAGTTGTTAGAAAGTTCTTCCTGATGATAGCAATGCAGTATCCTCCCACTGTTCTCTTCTGTTAAACTATCCTTTAGGTTTGTGAGATTCATCAGTATACATTTATGTATTGTATTTTGTATTTTTGTATTCTATTGTATTTTTGTATTTATTTTGTTTTTTTTTCTGTGAAGTTATCCGAAGATTCTTAAAATATTTTTCAGATACTTTTAGTGCCTCCTCCTTCTGCCACCTCTTCAGTATTTCTTAAGTCAGGTGTACTTCTCACTTCATTAGGATTAGCATTGGCATTTATACAATGAGAGGCAATGCCATTTTCCTGTGCATGGTAGATTTCTATGAATAATCTCTTACAAACATTGGAGAAATAAATTAAATCTCAATTAATCTTAGTCTGTAGTTAACCAGGATACTCCCTTCCCTAATTCTTACAATCCAGTGATTTTTTTTAAAAAAACAAAAATGCTGAAAGAAAATAAAGCCATGCATTTAGTTGAAATATGTACACATGTGTATTTAAACAAGCACATACATTCTCATGCACTTCTTTGCGCGTAAGCATTGTATATAACCAATGTCCAGAGAGGTGTGGAGAGGAAGTCAGTCCAGATTTAGCATAGTGTTTCCTAAACCATGAACAGTGGATTTTATGTTCAGGATATATCTTGGATATAAAGAATACTTAAATTCTGTTTATTGAGTTAACTTTGTATCAGTTGACTTCTATGAAAGATGAGGGTTTAGTTGATTGACATTACTTTCCTTTTCTCCATCTCTTCTTCTTTCCAAATATTGACAATTATATTTTTTGTTTTTTACATATTAAATATAATTATAAGTATCTATCAATTGTTGTATCTATAAACAGTTTCTTCATACTCCTTTATATAAAATGTACTAATATAATAAGCACCTCTGTCTTTCCTTTTATTTTTCCTTTTCTTACCTCTACCTTCACCCATTTGTAAGTTACTTGTTTACTTTTAAATTGTCAATGTTGCTAACATTTTGTTTTGCAGTTACAATCAAGTGTTTCATCCAAAGGTTGACTAAAAATTGAAAAAGTAATATGACTTTTTGAATGTTGTTGAGTACAGGGCTTAGTAGTGTGTTAGAATTCATTTACTTTTTTTGAGTCCAGTGGTCTGACTCCTAGACACTTTAAGGAGACTGTATTTTATATATAGACTTTTTTTTTTAAGTTTGTATTAAAATATAGCTAACATACAACATTATATAGGTTTCAGGGGTACACCATAGTTATTCAACATTTATCTACCTAAAGAAGTGAGCACCATGGTAACTAGCAACCATCTGACACTGTGTAGCCCTGTCACAATGTCATTGACTGTATTCCCCGTGCTGTATGTTATATCCGCGTGACTTACGTTAATCTCTTATTCCCCTTCACCTTCCCCCTTTTTAAAAACTTCCAATTGCAGTTGACATTCAATATTATATTAATTTCAAGGATACAGCATAGTGGTTAGACATTTATATAATTTAAGAAGTGATCCCCCTGATCAGTCTAGTATCCACCTGGCCCTGTACGTAGTTATTACCGTATTATTGACTATATTCCGTATGTTGTATTTACATCCCTATAATTGTTTTGTAACTACCAATTTGTACTTCTTAATCTCTTCACTTTTTTCACCCTGCCCCCCAACCCACCTCCCATCTGGCAACCATCAAAATGTTCTCTGTATCTATGAGTTTGTTTCTGTTTTGTTTGTTTATTTTCTTTAGATTCCACATATAAGTGAAATCACATTGCATCTGTCTTTCTCTGTCTGACATACTCCATTCAGTAGAATACCTTCCAGGTCCCTCCATACTGGTACAGATGACAAGAACCCATTCCCTTCCATGGACAAGAAATATTCCACAGTATATATTACCACCTCCTCTTTATCCATCCTTCCATTGACAGACACCCAGGCCGCCTCCACATCTTGGCCATTGTGAACACTGCTGCAATGAACATATGGATGCACACGTCCCCTTGAAGTAGCGTTTGGGTTTCTTCAGATAAATACCCAGAAGTGGCATTACTGGGTCCTTCTTTGTCTCTTGTTATAGCCTTTGTTTTAAAGTCCACTTTGTCTGGTATAGGTATTGCTACCCAGCCTTTTTTTTCTTTTTCTTTTTATTTTCATGAAATATCTTTTTCCCATCTCTTTACTTTGAGTCTGTGTGTGTCTTTCTATCTGAAGTGAGTCTCTTGTGGGCAGCATATGTAAGGGTATGGTTTTCTTACCTATTCAGTCATACTTTCTTTTGATTGGAACATTTAATCCACATTTAATCCACATTGAAAGAAATTGTTGATAGAGATGTAGTTATTGCCATTTTATTCATTTTTTTAATTCTTTTTTTTTTTTTTGTCTTAAGTCCCTCTAAGATTCCTTGTAATACTGGTTTGGTGGTGAGGAACTCCTTTAGCTTTTTCTTGTGTGGGAAGTTCTTTATCTGTCCTTCGATTCTAAATGATAGCTTTGCTGGGTAGAATAGTCTTAGTTGTGGGTCCTTGCTTTTTATCACTTTGGATATTTCATGCCAGTCCCTTTTGGCCTGCAGAGTTTCTATTAAGAAATCAGCCGAGAGTCTTATGGAAGCTCCTTTGTAGGTAACTGCTTTTCTCTCGTTGTTTTTAAGATTCTTTCTTAGTCTTTAACCTTTGGCATTTTAATTATGATGTGTCTTAATGTGGGTCTCTTTGGGTTCATCTTGTTTGGGACTGTCTGCACTTCCTGGGCCTTTATGTGTATTTCACCAAGTTAGGGAAGTTTTCAGTCATTACTTGTATAGTTTTAATACCTATTAACTAATAATTTATAATAATAATAATAATCCAGTTACAGTGATGTAAATCTGACTCTCAGATTTTTTCCCCAGGTGTTGCCATTTAACAGTACAAAAAGTTCTTTCTCTTGAAATTTTCTGGTTTAGGAGTTTGACATTTTCCTATAAAGCTAAACTTAGTCTTAACTATGATCTAGCCATCATGCTGTTAGGTATCTACCCAATTAATGTAAAAACTTATGTCCATACAAAAATCTACACATGAATGTTTATAGCAGCTTTATTCATAAATGCTCAAAACTAGAAATAGCCAAGATGTTTCAATAGATGAATAAACAAACTGTGGTACGTCCATGCAATGGAATATTAGTCAGTAATAAAAAGGAATGAACTATAAAAACCATGCAAGGACATAGATGAATCTTAAATGCATATTGCTTAGTGAAAGTAGACAGTCTGCAAAGGGTATATACTGTATATTTCTAATTATACCGTATGATATTTTGGGAAAGGCAAAAATATAGAAAGAGTAAACAAACCAGTGGTTACCAGCATGAGGGAGCGGTGGTGGGCTCAACAGGTGAAGCACAGGATTCTTTAAGCAGCTATATTATTCTGTGTGATACTGTAAGGTTGGATACATACACTATGCATTTGTCAAAACCCACAGAACTTTACAACAGAGTGAATCTTAATGTATGCAAACTTAAGAAGTCATTTAGGAGGTTGGAGGTCCCAGGATGGAATACAGAATGTGAGAAGAGAATAACTGTATTACAAATGTACCAGAATGATAGAATCAATCATGAATTACCAATAACATATTTTAACTAATTATAGAATATACCCAAGCAGTAATTTTCTTTTTTATTTTAAAGAAATAAACCAGGATCTTTTTAGTTTCTTGAAGGAAAAAAGGGACATTAGTATCTGTAATTATTAAAGCCAGAATTCAAATAAAGATAATTATGCATGAAAAGAGGTCATCTAGTTTATTTTTATGCCTTCAGCACTATATCATGTAGAAGACTGTCAAGCCTTATTTAAAAACTAGAAAAGCTGACTTAGCAGCTTCTTTGATGTTGCATGTTGGTATTAGGATTTCCTTGAAGTTTTCATGTTGATTGTGCCAAGACATAAAAAAAAGGAAAGTTATCTTTGTATGTGAAGTAGAGTTAATAAAATTCTAATAAAATTAATAAAATTCATAATTTACTTTGGCAATTAACATGAGAATGAATTATTTCATGTCAACTTAAGTCAGGTATTTCTCTATTCTCCTTTGAACTATAGAGCAATCAGACACATATCCTCTTTTCTGTACTAAAATTTTCTTCCTAAAAAAACAGTAATCACATATCAAATCTTACTGGCCTTCGGTACTTTTGAAATTTTTTCATTTTGACCCATTAATCTTATTTTCATAGACATTGAACTTTCTGGTTCTGATTCTAATTATGTATTGTTGATTGTTTTTTCCTCTGATTTCTTTATTGGCTTCTTTTTTTGTTTCCATCAATGCTAGGCATTATCCAAAGTTGTACTTTAGGTTTCTGCCACTTTTCCTCTCAGTTGCTCTTAATAACTATCAGATACATGTTTATCTGCATGACTTCTTAGATATTAAAACATATCTAAACTTGACATCTTTTTCTGTTTTGTCATGTAGTTTTACATATTTATTTAGATATGCCTCCATTTTTTTTTTTAAGAGATAATACTTTATTGTTGCACAGGGTTTCATAGTTTTTCCAGGACCCATCAGCTTTAAGTCAAGTAGTTGTTTCAATGTAGTTGTGAAAGGCGCAGCTCACAGTGAGTGGCCCATGTGGGAATTGAACAGGCAACCTTGGTGTTATGAGGACCACACTCTAACCAACTGAGCTAACCAGCTGCCCCTGCCTCCATCTTTTAAACAACTCATAAATCGCTCCGGTTTCCCTGGTCTTCTCAATCCCTTCTACCTATATCTTTGCCACTGTGGACAATATCACTGATCTTCATGAATTTAAGAATCTGTATCTTAAATTCAGTGTTTTATGTCTTGTTATTAATGGTATCATATTACCAGAGGGTTACTGTTATTTTCTATAACAGTTTTGCTTTAATATACTCGTATATGGTCATCATGTCTAAAGGAATTCACTTCATAAATAAATATATTGATAATTACGACTAACATATAATCACTAGAATTGAAAGTAAAAGAGAAATAGTTTGTTCCTCTTTCATCTCCTAATATTTATTGCCATTTATTTACAAGAACTGTAATGTTATTATTTATTAATATTAAATTCCCCTTCTGAGATACCTCAAAGAAAATGAAAACACAATTTCCACCTAATTTCCTTAAATTATAATATTTTAAAGGTTTTTTTGATACAAATGTCTTTGACTTCGTGTTTTTTTGTTTCAATTTTATATGGGAATGATACAATATCAGAAGTGTGTTTGACCATGTATTATTTAAAGTCTTTAATTATATCAACTCTGCATTTTTTTGTCTTTTGCTGAGTAAACATTTTATTTTAGCAAGGTATTTTTCCCCATAATTTTACTACTATTTTAATGTTATTGGTATTGAAGGTCAAAATTATTTGGATTTGATATTTTTCACATTTTGATTGAAGAGAGATTTTTCTCCTCAGATTCTCCTGAGAACGATATTCCTATGGAGATTGCTACAGCAGAACCACAAGTTTCTGAGGCAGTATATGATTGTGTTATCTGTGGACAGAGTGGCCCCTCCTCTGAAGACCGACCTACAGGATTGGTTGTACTGTTACAAGCATCCTCAGGTAAAATCAGTTTTTCAGTGGGAACATTTTAGAGACAAAGTATGTACAACAAATTAACAAGTACTTGTATTGAATGAAAGTTATATCTTTATTCAGATATAACTGTAGGTCTATATAGGAAGGATCGATTTAGATCTGTATAGCAAAGTTTCTTAATCAGGTTTTATCTTACTTTTTTGGACATGAGTGTTGGAAGAAGCCCTTAACAGAGAGATCTGTCTATATGTTACACATTGTTTTTCCTTAAAATGTGATGGTATATCACCAATGTTAGGTGGTCAATAACTGAGTTCAGTGTTCTTGGCCATTTAATTGTTCTAAAATCTGGAAGCATTTTAAGCCCAGAAATAGTCTCAGCTGAAATATTTTAACTATATTAGGCATATTCAGGTAGCTTTGCCCTTATATCTTGAGTTACTAGAAGCAGTCATTCTTGAAACAGCCTGCTAATTGATATGTTAGCCAATCTATAGTTAACAGATTTTTTTTTCTTTTTTTTTAGTTTGAAGGATTTGTCTGAATGCCCTTCATCCTGTCCCATACTGAAGTATTTTGAGGTGGGATTAGGGTTATAAGATACAACAGTTATAAATATATGCACACAAAACAGCAGAGACCCAAAATATATGAAGCAGACATGAACAGAACTGAGGGGAGAA
This sequence comes from Rhinolophus hipposideros, assembly GCF_964194185.1. Classification (NCBI taxonomy): domain Eukaryota; kingdom Metazoa; phylum Chordata; class Mammalia; order Chiroptera; family Rhinolophidae; genus Rhinolophus; species Rhinolophus hipposideros. The sequence continues at coordinate 46,901,873 of NC_138052.1, forward strand.
ATAGTTTTATAATAACAGTTGGAGACTTCAGTGCTCCACTTTCAATAATGAATAGAACAGCTAGACAGAAGATCAAAAAAAGAAATAAAATACTTGAGCAGCACTCTAAAACAATTAAATCTGGAATATGAGTATAGTGTGAGATGGATATTGGACTGAATGGGGGGATCACTTCACAAATCATATAAATGTCTAACCACTGTGCTGTACACCTGAAACTAACATAAAATAATATTGAATGTCAGCTATAATATTACAAAAATAGGGGGATGTAAAGTACAGCAGAGGGAATATAGTCAATAATATTCTGATCACTAGGTACGGTGTCAGATGGGTAATAGACTTGTTGGGGTTATCACTTTGTGAGGCTTGTAAATGTCTAATCACTGTGTTGTTTTGTACATCTGAAACCATTAAAAAATATTGACATATTTGAAGCTTTTTTTACTCTGTAGAAGGAAACTAGAATACCACTTTTTTAGGTCTTTAAAAATATTGTAATAGTGAAAATATTAGTGTAGCTGGTGGTAAATAACTCAGCTTTTCTTGGTGAATCATGTGTATATATTGGTTATTTAATAAGCTCTTATCTCTGTTGTTAATATAGTTTTGGGGCAGTGTCGTGACAATGTTGAGCCAAAAAAGTTGCCTATCTCTGAAGAGGAGCAGATTTACCCTTGGGACACATGTGCAGCAGTTCATGATGTGAGGCTTTCATTGTTACAGCGATATTTTAAGGATGTAAGTATCCTTTTTAATCAAATAGTGTTTTTGTCTGCATAATTGATAGTTATTTCTCTCCAGAGTTTTATAGTTTTTCTTCTACCAAATGTCATTCTAATTTGGAATCTGGAATTTTATTAGGAAAAAAATTAATATGTGAATAGTAAAGAAATGGAATTCTGTTACAAGTAAAAGTTTCAGGATATAAATGTACTTTTATTTTAAATGTTGTTTGTTGTGAGGTATACAAATTCAATTCAATAAAATGATAAGTATTAACTCTATGAAAACTTTTAGATATGGTATGAATATTTTATGAAGATTTTTGCCTCATTCTTTTACTTTCATTTAAAGATATACAATAAAATCTCATTATGATACTTTTTAAATGTAAAGTAGGGGCAGGTTTAATTCATGGACTCTGGTTTCTTGTGAACTTGGTAGGTTTTTTTTCCAGCTCTTTGCACCTGGGGAATCTAACACTCAGGTGTCATAAGTCTTGGAAGATCAGATTTATTTATTTATTTGTTGTTTGTTTGTTTAGCAGCGATATTCATTTCTGCATAAATTTTCTGTACCATTTTTAATGTTTCCTGACTGGCTTATCAAATGGGGTTTCCTTTCACCTGTTGTTTCTTGGATGTGTCTTGAATTAAGTAAGCATATGATAATAATTTAAAGTACTTAAAATGTAAAGTGAAGCATTATTTGAAGTTAACTCGTATGAGATGATTATCTTGATAGATTTCCAAGTACAATTTTTCTCTTGCCCATATGCACTGGGTTAAATGGAAGAAACTAGTAGGATAGGTAGAAGACAGAATACTTAATTTGAATACACAGTGACTGATGAGTGATAAGAGAGTAGAGTGTGGTTCAGTGGTCTGGACAGAGGAGAAAATTTTGGGTAGATTATGGAAAAGATGATGGCTCTAATTAAGGAGGTGTTATGTAGCGTAGAAAGAGTCCCAGTTCAGAGAAACTGGGGTTTGGTCTTGATTCTGTCATTTCTTAATAATTTGAGCTTGGCCATGGAAACACTCTAAGACTCAATTTTCTCATCTGTAATATAGGGCTCGTAATGATCTTTCATTTCTTTAGATCACTTTACACATAATAAAAGTAAGTATAAATGTAAAGTGGTGGTTTTAGTATTCAAGCTTACCCATTTAGGAGGGCTGAGGTGTTAGGCTTTATAAGGTAGCTTGTTTGATTAGGTAATGAGGACGATGCTTCCATATATTTTCAGAGGCTTTACAATGAAATTATTATTTGGAAAAAGAAACCTGTGTGTGTGTGTGTGTGTGTGTGTGTGTGTGCGTGTGTGCACATACATATATGTATGCATGTATACACACACAAATTCGCAGTTTTTACTTTTTATTGTTTCTTTGAATTTTTTGCGGCGTGTGTATATTTATTCATCAGAGACTGATAAATATCTTCATTTTGAAGAAAATGATGAAAGTGTGCTAAGTTATGCTTTTACAGAAATTTACTACCACCTTTATTTAGATTTTATTTTCTTGCCATAATCCTGGTTTTAATTTTATCATTTTGAATCACTTTAGAGTAAATGAATAACGATAAATCCTAAAGCCAAATGTTAAAGAAAAATGACTTGATTCAATCAAAATTTTGTCCAGATTTAAGAACAATTTTGAGGGAAGGGGAGATCTAATAAAGGAGAGAAAAAGTAGGGTATCTCTTTCTTTCAGCCAGAATACTTACTCATTTCTAGAAACAATTCATTTTTTTGAATAAAAAGGCTCTGAACTGAAATCTGAACTGGACTGAATCTGTGTTGTGTTTTTGTTAGTGATTGTGAGATTTTATTCCTATATTACAACTTTTGTGTACTTTGATAATGGTTATTTTATGTATATATGGTGTGCTTCTTGGACTGTGCCTTTGGAAGTCTAAGGGCATTTTATATATTCGTTTTATAGCCCCCTATAAAAGGGGCTAGTATGTGCTGTATATGTTATAGATGATTATTGGATTTTTTATTGAAATTACTCTAGCAAAGAGTACAACAGCTTGGTAGCCAGACAGATGTATAGAGGACAAGAGTTACTATCAGTGGGCGCTGATACCCAGTAGAGAATTAAACTGTGTATTTGTTCTCTTCAGATCTAATGAATACATTTTAGAGTTGACATGTAGAATTTTAGCCATGTAAGACCGTACAGTTACTGTTGAAACTGGAAGTGTTATATATGAGAGAGAAGACAAAATAAGGGAGGAAACTGAGCTTTGGAGTCAGAGTTGAGTTTGAACTTAGGCTCTACCATTTATAACAGAGTGATCTTGGTAAACTTTTCATTCCTTTTTTGTAAAAGGGGATAACACCACTTACTGTGTGAGGTTTTAATAAATGTTGAGGCTGTGAAGATTCAATGTTAAACACTTAGCACAGCAGTGGAAACATCATTGAAGTCTTCCTAAGTTATTAGTCTCACATTGGTAAATGTTTTCCTGCTTTTTTCCCCCTCTAGCAGATTCAAATAAGACAACTAACAGTTACATTAACAAATGACTGACTTTTTCAGTTTTAAAAGCTAACTGCTTTTTTAAAAAAGAAAGATTAATTGCATTTTTATAATACGTTGCCAAAGAGAGCAGCTTGTTTATTAGCTTACTACTAATCGTTCTACAATGATCTAATACCGAAATCTGCATCTACTTTAAGTGGCTCCAAATCATAAAACAGAGATGAGCAGGTCTCCTGTTGCTTTTCTGATTTGTAACAGTAGAAGCTAGCTCACCTGCTGTGAGTATTTGATTTGTGCTGCTGCACATATTTAAATCCTCTGCGAAGGCATTTTGCACTGTAATATTGCCAACTTTTAGATGCTCACAAAGAGTCTTGATTTAATATTGGAACTTTGTTTACTATTGTTTAAGGATGATTTGGTCATTTTACATTGCATTGTATAAATTTCTAACATAAAAATAAAATTTAAAGGTTTATTCAGTTTTTATGGCTCTCAAATCTTCCATCTATGCTTTCACTCATGTTCCACCTTATGCCTACTAGTACTGCTCTGGCTTGGCCATCTATTTAGAGTGTAAACTCCAATTCAGGCCCCAGTGCTATTTCACAGAAGCCAAATGAAAACTTAAGAAAATTATTTTAGGAGGAAATGCCTAAGCCTGTTTATAGGTTAAAGGGAAGGAATTAGCAGAGAAAAAGAAGTTGAAGATGTAAGAGAAAGAGGAGATAGAAGCAACTAACTTTTAAAACAAATTTCAAATGAGTATGTAGTGGGCTTATATAATTTGTTTCCCTTCTTTATTGTATATTAAATTAAACCCTTGTAAATGTTAAGGCACTTTTTTTGGTTATTCTTTTTTTCTTTTTTTAATTAAAAAAATTAGTTTCAGGTGTACAAAGCAACGTAGTAGTTAGACATTTAAACCCCTCATAAAGTGATAACCCACCCCCCGGGCTACTCCCCTTCTGACATCTTATATAGCTGTTACAATACCATCGACTATCTTCCCTATGTTGTGCTTTACATCCCGTGACTATACATACCTATATATTTAGTTATAGTTGACATTCAATACTATTCTACTTCAGCTCTTCAATTGTACAGCGCATTGGTCAGGTATCTACACAGTCTATGACGTGATCCCTCTGATAAGTCCAGTGCCCATCTGGCACCTTACATGATCTTTATAATATTGTTGATTATATTCCCCATACTGTATTAACTACTAATTTGTATTTCTTAATGCCTTCACCTTTTCATCCTGACCCCAACCCCATTCCCATCTATCACCCTGATAGGTCTAGTACCTATCTGGCACCATACCTAGTTATTATAATATTGTTGATTATATTCCTTATGCTATAACTTACATCCCCATGACTATTGTACAACACCCGGTTTGTTCTTCTTAGTCCGTTCCCCTTTCACCCGTCCTTATTCCCACTCCCATCTTAAAGTAATCCCTCTAAGAGTTCTTGTGATACTGGTTTGGTGGTGATGAACTCCTTCAGCTTTTTCTTGTCTGGGAAGCTCCTTGTCTGTCCTTCAATTCTAAATGACAGCCTTGATAGGTAATCTTGGTTGCATGTCAATGCTTTTCATCACTTGGAATATTTCCTGCCAATCCCTTCTTGCCTGCAAAGTTTCTGTTGAGAAATCAGCTTTCAGTCGTATGGGGGCTCCCTTGTAGTTAATTAACTGCTTTTCTCCTGCTGCCTTTAAGATTCTTTGTATTTAACCTTTGGCATTTTAATTACGATGTGTCGCGGTGTTGGCCTCTTTGGATTCATCTTGTTTGGAACTTTATGTGCTTCCTGGGCTTGAATGTCTATTTCCTTCACCAGGCTAGAGAAGTTTTCTGTCATTATTTCTTCAATAGGTTTTCAATTTCTTGCTTTCTCTCTTCTCTTTCTGGTACCCCTATAATGCGAATGTTGGTATGCTTGGTATTGTCCCAGACCCCCTTAAACTCTCCTCAATTTTTTGGATTCTTTTTTCTTTTTGCTCTCCTGGTTGGGTGTTTTCTACTACCTTGTCTTCTACATCACTGGTTGGATCTTCTGCTTCATCTAATCTACTACTGGTTCCCTGTAATATATTCTTCATTTCCGTTATTGTATCTTTTATTTCTGACTCATTCTTTTTTATGGTTTTCATCTCCATTTTGTTGCTTCCTGTCTCTCTGTTGTTCTCCCTGAGATCATTGAGCATTCTTATAACCAGTGTTTGGAATTCTGCATCTGATAGATTACTTATCTCCGTTTTGCTTAGTTCTTTTTCTGGAGCTTTGTTTTGTTCTTTTATTTGGGACATGTTTCTTTGTCTCCCCATTTTGGCTGCCTCCCTGTGTTTGTTTCTATGTATTAGGTAGGGCTGCTATGTCTTCCAGTCTTAGTAGAATGGTCTTATATAGTAGGTGTGCTCTGGGGTTCAGTGGCGCAGTCTTTATGGTCACCTGAGCCACGCACTCCAGGTGTGTCCCCTGTGTGGGCTGTGTGTGCCCTCCTCTTGTAGTTGAGCCTTGGTTGATAATTGCACATCAATGTGAGGGACTGATCCTGGGCTCAGTGGTGGTAAGTACTGGCTTTGACTACAGTGGAAGGGTTGTTGTGCAGGGGCTGACCCTACAGAGCAGGAAGTGCCTCAGCAGGAGTACCTGCCCAGTCTGCCCCTTGGGAGTGTCGTACTTGGAGACGGCTAGGTGATGCTCCATCTCATCTTGAAGCTGGTCACTGGGGGCGGGCGCCAGCCCCAGGACCACCTTGAAGGGGATCTGCTGTAGGTCTACTTCAACCACAGCCTGTGCCCCACCCGGGGCCACCCAGTGGGAGCCAGAAAGAAATCTGCAGATGTCTGCTACCCATGCTGTGTTTGGAAGTGCCTGTGAGAGGCCAAGCCACGAACCAAGGCCAGCTGCCACTAGTGCCGGCTTAGGGCTGCTCAGCCAGAGGTACAGGACACGCTCAAGCCAGAGGCTGCTTGTCTGGGTTTTGCCAACCTTTGAGAGATCCAAGGAAAGTGCAGCTTGAACCAAGGCAGGTGGTCTGCGTGAGAAAGACACTGAAAGCAGCCTGGGTGTGCCTAAAAGTTGGGTTGGGCCAGGTCTCAAATCGTGAGGGTAGGGCATAGTCGCCCCCTTTCCAGGAGAAAGCTGCCTCTCCAGCCCTGGTCCCAAGCCAGACAATTCAATTTCCCACTATTTGTCCCTGCTGCCTTTCTAGCTGCTGCCCCAGCACTGGAGCTCAGAGTGAAGTGAGTGATTCCACTAGTGGTTAAGTCCTCGCTGGGTCCCTTTAAGAGGAGTGCCTGTCTCTCTCAGCCGCAGTCTCCACTGTTTTTCACACTCAAAAATTATGGGGACTTCTCTCCCCAGCACTGGAACCCTGGGCTGGGATGGGGCTAGTATCTCTCGCTCTTTTAGGGGATTAGAAGGGACCCCCACAGCCAAAATAACCCTCCTGATCTTTAATGGTCACACACGAGTGTGGGACCAGCTTGTTCCCGTCTCTGACCTTCCTACCAGTCTGGAGGTGGCTTCTTCTGCATGTCCTTAGTTGAAAGGACTAAGGACTTCAGCTTGATTTTAGGCAATTCTCAATAATGGTTGTTTTGTACATTAATTGTAATTTTGATGTGGTTGTGAGAGATGGTAAACACAACGTTTACCTACTGCGCCATCTTGGTCATCTTTGGTTATTCTTATAACCAGATTTGTGCTTTGGAGAGATAGTTAGAGGACGCATCATGGAGAGAAGAAATCAGAGTTAAAGTGATCAGTTAAACTTTATATAAGAAACCCCTTCCCCCAACAAATGATACTTGAATTTTATAGTGGGAATAAAGAGGAGAGGCCAAAAATCATGTTATTTATTAGATAGAATTTGTGTGATTTGGGAATTAAAACTGGTGTCAAGGAATGGGTGTGATGTAGAATAACTCTTAACTTTCTGATTTGGTGACTAAATAGATTGTGGAGTTTTTAAACCAAGAGGAAAAGGAAGCTTCATGGAGAAAATGACAAGTTTTTGATACATTGATTTTTTTGTTATCTGAGAGATGTCAAACTGGAGATTTCTGGCAACTAACTATTTGTAACTGTCAGTCAGGCAAGAGATCCAGTCTTGGAGGTAGTTGGATGTACCGATTAAATCACTCAGGGAGAATAGTTTTTATGGGAAGAGAGTAGCATTAAGAATAGAATCTTGAGGAATATAAACATTGGAGGGGCAGGCGAAGAAAGAAGTCTTAAAAGGAGACCTAAACCAAATGGCTAAAGAAGTGGGACCAAAAAAAGAGTTGCATTATGGAAGCCAGAGGGAAATAGGCACTTTAAGAAGGAAGTTGTTAATGTCAGATGTCACAAAGAAACTAAGTTCCATATAAAACAGGTAAAATAATCAACAGCAGTATAGCTTATACTGAATTACAGTATAATACTGATAGCTTGCATTTTATGAGGTGGAGAAACGCTGCTTCATAATTATTCTCCTTCATTATGAGCATAGATATTTGGAAGCTAAAACTTTATGGTGTTTCTAGTTTAAAGATATTGCCTTAGGGCTGTCAAGTCAGGTGTTACTTTATGTCACAAAAATGCAAAGTTCCCATTCGTATGACAATATGAAACGTTTTATGTGGATATATTTAGATATATTTATGCTTCTTTAAAATTAATTGTATTTTGTCTTTTTTTTTTTTTTTTTAAAGAGTTCTTGTCTCTTGGCAGTATCAATTGGCTGGGAAGGAGGTGTTTATGTACAAACCTGTGGTCACACATTACATATAGATTGTCATAAATCTTACATGGAATCATTACGGGTAAGTTAATTGGTTCGTTTATTTCTTGAAAAATGCAATGGTGTAACTTTTGTTTTTTGTAAAGGTGTGCATTATACATCTGTATGTTTATTTCATCTTTTAGAATGACCAGGTTCTTCAGGGGTTCTCAGTGGATAAAGGAGAGTTCACGTGTCCTCTCTGCAGGCAGTTTGCGAACAGTGTTCTTCCGTGTTATCCTGGAAACAATGTGGAAAATAACCTGTGGCAACGTCCTAGTAACAAAAACATACAAGATCTTATAAAGGAAGTGGAGGAGCTGCAGGGACGGCCGGGAGCTTTCCCAGTAAGCATCAGTGTAAGACAGACATATCCTGGTTAACTCAGTTCTACTTTCCAGCTTTTGTTGTCATTCTGTTTCTAAATTACTCTGGACCTTTATACATTTAGTAGAAATTGTTTTTTGAGGTTTTTCTCTAGTTTATGGTTATTAAAACAAAAACGAGCATAAGAGAACAAATTATTACCAAAGGCTATACTTTTCCTTAGTCTAAATTTTTAAAGTTCTTTTTTTTTTTTTTTTAAAGATTTTTTATTGGGGAAGGGGAACAGGACTTTATTGGGGTACAGTGTGTATTTCCAGGATGTTTTTTTTCCAAGTCATGTTGTTGTCCTTTCAATCTTAGTTGTGGAGTGTGCCGTTCAGCTTCAAGTTGTTGTCCTTTCAGTCTTATTTGTGGAGGGCGCAGCTCAGCTCCAGGTCCAGTTGCCTTTGCTAGTTGCAGGGGGCACTGCCCACCATCCCTTGTGGGACTCGAGGAATCGAAGTGGCAACCTTGTAGTTGAGAGGATGTGCTCCAAAAAACTGAACCATCTGAGAGGCAGCTCAGCTCAAGGTGCCATGTTCAATCTTAGTTGCAGGGGGCCCAGCCCACCATCCCTTGTGGGATTCGAGGAGTTGAACTGGCAACCTTGTGGTTGAGAGCCCACTGGCCCATGTGGGAATCGAACCGGCAGCCTTCGGAGTTACGCGCACGGAGCTCCAACTGCCCGAGCCACCGGGCCAGCCCTTTTATAGTTTTAATATATTATTTTCCAGATCATGAAATTCAGATCATTAGATATGATTAGACTTTTTTTCAAGATTTTGAAATATTACAAACAAAGCCAAACAAATAAATTATGTACAGAAGGTGCTAAAAAAAAGTATACACATTTTAAGAAAGGAAAATCTATTAAAATTGTAATAATATGTACTGATAACAAAAGATGAATACAAGTCACGTTTGACTTCTGCAATTATAAGAGGTGCTCAAAGTGGTTACCATCAGCCTCTAGATACTTCTGATTATGGCGAACTACTGCTTGAGAAACATTGACCAAAGTGTCCACTTGTATCGCTGTGCATGATATTTCAGTTTCTTCACACAGCACCATGTGCCTCAAGCTTATCAGGAATGTGTGTAATTGTTAGGCGTGTTGGAGGTTCTGTTGCATACTCATGCCTCCATTGTCGTACTTCCACAACGTTCTCGAATTTCAAATACCACTTCAAAATGGTCTTGCGCTCCTCGAACAACCATGCTTCCACCATTTTCTTTGACTGTCCTGCCTGTCACATGGTGATACTAGCATTCATTTGATTAATGCCATTTTTGAGCGAACGTCATACTATGCATTGCTACCATAATTCAATTCAACTTCGAAAAGTAATACATAGGTAGCATCTCTTAAAATGTGTATACGTTTTTTTGGCATCCCCGATATATATGAATCTTGCAATGTAAAACAGTCTAATCATTTAAAAATGTGCTTATTAGGTATATTAGAATTAAGATGATATATTTAGATGGAGACACACACGCACACACACACACTTTATATGTAATTATAGATTTACACACACACTTGTGTATGTGTGTGTAGTAGAGAGATAAAATATTGTGTACTTAATTGACCCATTCACCTTAAGTGAGTCTATTTTACTGTGGGATTTGGTGTGAACCCATCTTTTATCCCATCCAGTAGGATTTATTTGATTCAAATTTTTAAACATTTCACCTTAATTATGGATTATGACATGATCCTTGAGAGAAGATCCTATGCTTGGTTTATGTGGTAAATTTATGAAAACTGCATATTTGACTTTTGAAATGGAAATTCATAGTTTAAAGCTACTCAGAAAGAATTATCTCCTGACAGTTCCTTTTTTCAGTTGAAGGCTAATTTTAGAGTCTGTGATTTTTTTTTTCTTCTTTTGTAAATCTAAGTTTTTATATGTTTAAAATAGGCTTAAAGTAAGGGACATCAATATTCATCTTTGAAAAATAAACATAAATTAAAGTCAGGTTTTAATAAACATGGTAACTGTTCTAAATATTATTTAAAAAATTATTTTAATAACATCTGTTCATTTGTTTAAAATATAGTTTGTGTGGTTAATTCAGTGTTGGGTTATTAGTGGTACCAGTCACAACACAGAATTAGGATAAAAGATCCCTAAAATAAGAGAAAATATTTCTTGATCTGTTTTATCTTTGTGCACTGAATATATTTGTAGTAGATAACTAATGTACATCTATTTTGACTTTTTAACTTTAATTTTCTAATATGTTTATATGATAAAATAAACACTGTAGTGTTAGACTATTAGAGAAAATGAGTATAAATAAACTTTATATTTTTGTTTGTATTTTTTACAGTCAGAAACCAACTTAAGTAAAGAAATGGAATCTGTAATGAAAGATATCAAAAATACTACTCAGAAGAAATACAGAGACTATAGCAAGACCCCAGGTTCACCAGACAATGATTTTCTCTTTATGTATTCTGTTGCTAGGTATGTATATATAGCATATACTTTTTTTTTTATAGTATATACTTTTATATTTACTTATTATTATTATTAGTTGTTTTTTTGTTTTATTGTCATTCATATTTATTTGAAGAAAGGATATTTTAATGTTGGTTGAAATTATGACTAGTTTTAGAACCTCCTAGAAGGACTATGAAAGTATAGTTTTCCTTCATTTTTTGAGAAGTTTATTTGAATGAAATACTGGATAAAGTGTTATTAAGCATTATAGCGTATGTGGGAAAAAATATATTATTAATATTTTGAGACAGATACCTACGCCAAAGTATGTGAGTATTATACGGAGGTCAGACACTTAAGTTCACGAACTTCCACCATGTGCTTTCCACTGTAAATACATGGTGGAAAGTTCTGAACTTAATTGTCTGACAGTATATCAAGGGTGGTATTATGAAATCACTATTCAAGTTCTATCAAAAAGTGATAATACTGAGAACTAAAGCATTGTAATGTGTTAAACACTATTTAAAAAATAAGAACAGTCAGAAGAACTTATTTTGTTTGTTTTAAGCTAGTGAAAGATATAATATCCTGGAAGACTACAGGTGGTTCAGAAAAACAGGTAAGGGAGAGGACACATGACATCAGGCCGTTCTGAGGCTCTAGTAGTAGCTGTCTAGGGGCTCAAGAAAGCAGAGGTAAGTAATTCTCATCTTTCAGATTAGGTAGGATTAGTCTATTCAACTGAGTAGGTGTTCAATACCTAAGAAATAGTCCCAAATAGGAATTTTAGAAAACTTAATTGAATAAAAATGGGGAACCATAAAAGAAGTAAATAGAGGAGAAATAGGCACAATTAAGAACTTATAAACACAGTCTGCCAGAACTGATACTATACACCCCTGGATATCTCTAGGAGCATACTTTGTATTTTGTCCAAGTACTGTTGAAGTAGGCAAGATTTAAAGAGATAATGTAAGTGGAAATCATGCAGCAAATCAGTGGCAGAGTAGGACTCAAACTCAGTCAGATCTCTTGAGTTGAGGTCTAGTGTTTTTTCAATTTCCATTGTCCTTTTTCTTCTCCTGTGTTTAGCTTTTATAGGTCATATATGCATGCAGTTCATCATGGCTCTTCTCTTTGCCCCATTCCTGGAGCAGAGGATGACAAAAGGGTAAATGAAGTATATGTAGTCTTTAGAACCCAGGAAAAACTGAACCAGATTTAAGAAGAATTGCAGCAAGCATGGTAGAGCTCAAGATAAGGAAACATTAGTCTTTGGTCTGAGAATGAAAATGCTGGGCATGGATTGATGTAAAAGGATAAAATGGATTGGGAAATAACTTGCTAGTCTTCAGTTCCTAGATTACTGTTATTATTTATCCAGAACGATTTGGGGGAAGATAAAACAGTCAACTTAACATTTTGTCTCTGGAGAGTTAACAATTGCATACGTTGAATAAAATATACTTTATATGAAAACTAAATAGAACATAGTTTAATTTTCAGAGGTTTCAGGGTTTTACAAAACTTGTGTACAATATTGTGGTAATAATGTCATAGAAGATTTGGATGACTATAGAGCAACTCAGTTCTGGTGTGTGTGTGTGTGTGTACACGAGTAGACACGCATACACAGTCATGCACTGCTTAACAATGAGGATACATTCTGAGAAATGCTTTGATAGGCGGTTTCTTCATTGTGTGAACATTATAGAGTGTACTTACGCAAACCTAGATGGTATAGCCGACAAGACACCTAGGCCGTATGGTATAGCCTGTTGTTCCTAGGCTACAAGCCTGTGTAGCATGTACAAACATGAGATTGAATCAAGCACAAGAGAAATGATGCCATCAATGCATGTGGCAAACATGAGATATATGAGGGGGTTGCCAGTATAATGTAGCATACTGTTTTACACAAAACTTTTTTATAAGTAAAAAGAATATATTCTAAAATAAGGATAAAAAGTGTAGTATAGTAAATACATAAACCAGTAACATAGTTATTTATTATCATTATCAAGTATTATAGATTGTCCATAATTGTATGTGCTCTCCTTTTATACGACTGGCAGTGCAGTAGGTTTGTTCACACCAGCATCACCACAAATATGTGAGTAATGAATGCGTTGTACCAAGATTTTAGGACAGCTATGTTACTAGGCAATAGGAATTTTTCAGCCCCATTATCTCCTGGGACCACTGTCGTATATGCAGTCTGTCGTTGACTGAAATGTCATTATGTAGCCCCTGACCTCTCTCTCTCTCTCTCTCTCTCTCTCTCTCTCTCTCTCTCTCTCTCATGTTGATTATGTATTTATGTCTTTGATTTTCTTAGGATTGACCTTATAAGAAAATCCTGGTTGAATGGGAATGATCTATATATGGAATTAGGCTATGGTATAATAAATCCAGTAATTAGATTTAAATTTAGTTTAGTGGAAGTTATAGATTCCTATTTCTTTGTTTAAATATATATCCGTATATATATATGTAAAACTTTAAATATATATACGTATATATAGATGTAAAACTTATAGAATAAAGCTTGCTGTGATAATGGGAGACTTTTTGGATCAACGTATTTCGGGTTTTCTCTTTCATAGAGAAGTAGGGACAGATGTCAGATGTTATTTACTAAGGGTGTATGTAGAGACACAGAGAAAATATGCTCTCTCCTCCCACCCATCTCTGATCTGTAATGATAAACTCTAAGTAGCAACATAATGATTCTGAGAGTGAAAATATATAACCCTTAAAAACTTCTTTATCCTTTGGTTAAAATTACTAGGCCATTGCAAATTTCTCGCAGTGAGAGTGCATGCCTTCTCTGTTTTACTCAGTCATTAAAAAGAAAACAAAAAACCAAATTGACTGAATAAACAAAAACACGAATTGAAGGGAAAACGTGTGTTGTATCCTATTTGAGTAGGATATAATTTTCTCAAGATAGGAAACCAGATTTTTATAATTATCTTATGCCTAGCATATAACGTTATTTTATAAGTATTTATGATTACAGCTTATTATTTTTATGCCTAAAAGGTAGGCTTTAAAATTTTTATCAATATTTAAAATGCTTAAATATGTAAGTAAAATTTTTAGAAATAAATTTAATTTTGAACCACTTTTAAATGAACTGTTTTGATTCTTAAATGTATAGTTTATCAGGATGTTCCAATTTATTTATTTGACATTAATAATTTGAATGGAATACAACCCTAGTTTCCCAGAGCTGAATTTATTTCTGCTGAATGAATAATTTTGTTTGCTCTGGGGGAAGCTTAAATTTTTTGATGTTCAGAAAGAAGTAAAATATTTCTTACTAGTTCTAGTGGGTAACTAGCCTGTTTCCTTTAATAATTGTTTTATTGCTTTTTTTTTTTTTGGTAGGGCACTGCTTATCTCTTTGTTTTAAATTTTATTTGTATGGTGAAAGCTTGGAAGATATTCTTAGGGCAGCAGAGAAGAAATTGTTAGAATGATATCTTTTTGTTGTATTAAAATTAATCAAAATCACTATATTCAAGTTTTAATGTAGTTCCAAAAAACCATTCTATTGCATATATCATTCAAATGGGTTAGGGAAAGTTAATTTTGGGAAAGAGAACTTTCTTCACATCAGTGCCAATTCGTTATTTCATTATTGAAGCAATGAATGACAAGAATTTCAGTAATTGATTTTTCCAAGGATGTTGGACTCAGGTCACATTTAGCCTAGAGGTATGGTGAGCAGCACTTGTCCTGTTTATAGTGCGAAACATGGGAATGGAAAGAAGATGAAACATGAGTAACTGAGACGTAGGTTGAGAGACATCTTTAAATCCAAATGGGTAAACTACTCAGTAGATTGAATGCACCTTGCTTCATACATTAGTTGCTTTATAAGTTCAAACTTTATAAACTAATTTTGTTAGAAATAAAAGGGATGCTTACTAAAATACCAAATTATGAATCCTTTCAAAACTAAAAAATTCTTTTGGAAAACAAATAATCTAGCCCCCCTCCCTTTTTTTTTTTTTTTTTTTTTTTTGCATTCACTACTGGGTTTAAGGGACTAGAAGGAAGGGTCAGCAGAAGAAAGAGAATAAACTTCAGGGACTAGAGATAATTTTATCATTGGTTACATATCAAAAACAAAGATTTTCAATTCCTAAGAATTTTTGGAGTACTTTGTTAGGTACCATCAGGGATTTAGAAGCTATATCTGAAATGGTTCCTGCTCTCCAGGAATTCAATGTAGCGGGAGAGACAAAGCTAATATACATTAATATGTATAAACCAGTATAGTTTTTTAAAAATATGCATCATTGAGAAAGTGCTGTAGAACTTCAAAAGGGAAGATAAGCAAACTGAAATATGAAGTATGTGGAAGTGCTGTTTTTCTGTCTCAAGGAAAGGGAGTTAGTGCTCCCCATCTCCTGGAGGGGTTAGAGCTTGAGCTGTGTGTTTTGTAATATAGGCTATTGTATGAATAAAGGTACTTCTCTGAGAAATTGAGTAACTTGCTTAACCAGCAAATGGTAGGCTCAGTCCTTGATCCCACACTATGCCATTGTGTGTTTGAGTGTGTGTGTGTGTGTGTGTGTGTGTGTGTAAATTATACAAATTTGTTTTTCAAATTATAGCTCTGAAAATAGGTGTGAGTGCAAAAGGGAGGGCGGGGAGAAGAGAAAACAGACCCTGATCATGCAAACAGAAGCTGGAGCATAGTTGGAGAAGTTTTTATACGGATATATCTAGGTGGCCACCATGATAGGCTTTACGCAACCTCTCTCTTTCTTCCAAATGTAGAGATTTTCTCTTTCTTTTCTTCCAAACTAATTTGAATATATTTTTGTTAGAAAATATAGAAAGTAGAGTCTACTTTTCTCTAAGAACAAAAAGGCTCAGAAAACTGCTCCCAGCACATATTTATTTTTACATCATCCCAAATTTAGGAGGGCAGAAATCGAATATTGTGTTGTGATTTTCAACAGTGAGGGAAGATAGGATGTGGGTTTTGAGATGCATTTGTCTCCTATTTTCTAGCAAATCTCAAATTAAAGGGCCAATTTTGTTGTAAATGAAATAAGAACAAGCTGATGGTTAGGATCTCTGACATTGATTTTTATTTATTTATTTATTTATTTATTTATTTATTTATTTTTCTGACATTGATTTTTAAAGCCCTAAATATTATTACATGATACTAACCCTTTGGATAGGTAGTTTTTATTTTTTTTAAATCAGAAAGATCTTTCTGTTTTAAAAGAAGATTTCTGTGCAGGAGATCTTCCAACCATAACGTGAAATAATTACATTTAGTAGTTTTCCTTCAAATATTCTTTAAAATCAAATTCCTGCTAACTTATTTGTCATCCTTTACTGTATCTTATTTGATGATTGAATAAACAGAATTGTTCTTGTATTCATAGTTTAATGAATATTTTTGCAAATTATGCTGAAATAAAAGTTGACGTTCTGGTTCTAACATTCGACTGTAAAAATTGATCATGTTCCCATTAGCTCTTTTAAAAGTACTAGCTAACAATCTTAGTTTTTATTAGAGAATATAGCCATTAACTTTCCCCTGCAGATTAGGCGACAGAACATTTATGAAAACAAAATGTATTGATTTCATTTATATTCTCTTGATGAAGGCACACATGCTGGTCTCCCCTGTTTTCTGTCCACTAATGAGAAATCCTTGTCCCTGCTTCCTTGCTGGTAGGTTTTTAGAAGTTCAGTGAGCAATGCAAATCGCCTGAAGGGTGGAAAATTCCCTTGTCACAGAGATGCCCTTATCAGCAGCAACCAGATGGAGCTCTGAGCAGGAATATTATCAATGTTAAATTGCTTCTTTTCCCCCTCCCCACCCAGTAGAGAGGATTAAAGCATTCCTTTAGAAATGAGTAGTTGCAAAGGCACAGATTTAGGAATATTAATGATTTTAACAGTTTTCATTTATAAGTAAATATATAAAATAAATATATAAAAATAACATTTTAAAACATTCTGTTTTCAAAATACAACCAAAACCAGTTCAAGCGTTTTGTTTTAAATAAAATAGGAAAATGTTCTTTTTGAAATCACTTGCAAAGCGTGAGCTTCAAAGTTGGCTGCCTTTTTTTTTTTAAGATGGGTTATGGCTCACTATTATTGTCAAATGCATATCTTCAATATAAACAAGTTTATTCAGTTTTAGTTGTGGCAAATGAAGATGTATTTACTGTTTGCTGGTACTGTTGAAGTAAAAATACACATAATTTATTACAGAATTTTTATTATTTTGGCAAAATTGGCTATGTTACTATTAATGTTTTAAAGAAAAACTAGATTTTGTATGAATTTGATTTTTGAAATGTCAATTTAATAATTATTGCTATTCTGTAAGCTAATAACTGCTAAATATAATTTTGGATCTATATGAACAACACTGATGTTTAGCAGTGTCAATAATTATACAACATATTTTAATAAAACTAATTTTAGAAGTCCATAAAAGAGACTGCTGTTTATTATATGTGTTGTCCATAGTCACTTTGATGTTAGTGATTTTGTTTCTTAATATTGATTTCTAGATACCAACTAAGCTCCAATGAATAACCATTTCTCTGATAGAAAAATTGGTCTGACCTTAGGTAACGGTAACCACCTACTCAGTGGCTAACAGTTGAAGTACATAGTCTTTCTTCAGATTCTAATGCAGGTTTATGAAATGTGTTGCAGTTATTTTCCTCATGGCCTAGTTTTTAGTATTTGGCAACAGTTGGAATTTTGCAACAATTACATTGGATGTGTGCCATTTTGCAGGTGTAAATATGAACGTATAAGTAAGGACAGGTCAACTGTTCCCTTTTTATTTCTAAATATCAGATAAAATATGATTATTACTGATACTGCATAAGCTATAGTTTTGCAGATAATAAAGTTGAAGAACTTTATTATTTAGGTTGATTCAGACATATCAATAAAAAAAAAATATTGTTTCAGCCTAATGACTGAAATATGTATATATTTATATATATTTTAATGCTTTACTTACAGAACTAATTTGGAACTTGAATTAATTCATCGAGGAGGCAATTTGTGTTCAGGTGGTGCAAGCACAGCTGGCAAAAGGTCTTGTTTAAGTAAGTATTAAACAGTGCTAAATTAAAAAAAATTTTTTACTATGTTGTTTTTAAAAGCATATACAAAGTGATGTTATTTCGGTATGTTTTCAAATTTTTTTATGTTATGCATAATTTTAATAGTGATTATATGCTTTAAATGGTTAATCTTGTACTTAGAACAATCTTGAATATTTAGTTCTTTCCATACTATGATTACTCAGTAAATAAATGTCATACTAATTAATCAGATATACACATACATTGGTTCAAAATTAAAACAATTTATTTTTCTTAGCTATAAATAATTGTCCTCAAACTGATATACTTTTTTAAAGAATTTTTACATTGTCTGCATTTAAGAAAATCTTTTTATAAAGATAATTTGTATTGCCTAAAGATTCCTAAAGAATTCCTATAGAACCTATATAGCTGCTGTTAATGAAGGAAGGCATTTGTACTGTATTTTGATGTGCACATTAAAACGTATTAAAATTGTGTATGATTACGTCTATTTATGAATATACCTCATATTGTAAAAATGGCATGATTCTTCAATATTTTTTGTAAGCGTATTGTTGAGAGAAGTGTCATTTGGAACTGAAAGTAGCATGGTTTTGATGTTATAAATATTTTGTTATTGTTAGAGACTTAATGTGAATACTAGGAATAATATTATTTAATGTCATGTATAGCTAATTATTGGTCCCAAATCACTGGGGTTAAAATATTCCCTAGTGTAATTGGTATGGGAAATTAAATTCTTGAAAACACATAAAGTACGCTTTTGAAAAGAATATATTTTCTTAAGTGCTAAAAATGTTAGTAACTATTAAAAATTATAGTACATATTTGTTTTAAAACTATGTGCATTATTTTAAAAAGATTTATACGTGATTTTGGAATGACTTCAGAGGAAAGGACTGATCAAAAATACCTTGAAATTTCTAACATCAAGATACAAACTTAGGTGAAATTTCAACTGAGTTATTTTTAAAATTCTTAATAGTTATATCAGATTTTGGTATTTTATTTTGCGTTGTCACTGATTCCTAGAAGTTTAAGATTTTAGAAGTAATTTTTTGCTGAGTACTTAATATTTATTGTCTCCATGATGTGTACTCCTAAGTCCTACTTATACCCAGTGATTTAGTGTTATGTTTTCAACAGGAGGTTGTTGATACTTGGGAGTTTTATGTTCTAGTCTGTTTGAATTAGCAGAAACTATAATTTCACTTATATAAATTATTTTTTGTTAATTTATTTTTTTTGGCATTGGTTTATAATATTCCAAAAACTGTTATATTGAAACGTGTTTAGTAAAGGAATTTCAGTTTTACATTCAAAGTTCGACTTCATTGTTTTCCTCTTAAGAACTTATCCAGAGGCTTGTAAATGGTGAATTTATTCAGAATCCTAAAAATAGTAGTAAAATTCTAGCAGAAACCACTTCAATTATCACTGTCAATTTAAATGATTAAATTGATAGTTACTTGTAAACTTTCGTTTCTATTAATTTCCCCCTTTAGGAAATAAGAGATTACAGTATGCCCAGTATAGAAGGTCATGATGAAACTTATCCTAAATATAAGTTAATACTGTTTTTCGTTTTCTTGTTTTCCTTATCAATTATGTGCTTACCCCCCACCCCAACTTTATTGAGGTATGATTGACAACTAAAAATTATATATATTTAGGTGATACAACATAGTGTTTTTTGTTTTTAATTTTCATATGGTTTATTGTTGTTCAATTGCTTATGCATTATTTATCCTAATATTTATAAAAGCAGCTCTATAAGTCATAGAATATTTTGTATGTTATATGAAATCCAGAAGGTAAGTTAATTTTCAGCTCAGTTTTTTTTTTTTTTTTAAGCACTTAACATTTTTTTGACCTGTTAAGAGATGAGGTTAGACAGGATTTATACCCAAAGAATGATAGTTTACCTATTGGGAGCAAAATACATTGTTAATTTGGGGAGACCTGGGTTAGAGGGGTAAGAATGTGTCTTGAAAATTTGAGCTAAGAGGAGTAGCTTTAATTATTCTTTAAAGTCTGCCTGAAGGTTGTATGCTTTGTGGCCCAGGTAGCCAGGCCTTCCTGCATTTGTGATTTGCCTATTCCAGGAGCTAAGTACTATAGATAATAATTTCCACTATTAGGGACTTTGCGATCTTGCTTGGCGTAGGACAGGGGCAGCTTCTTTCTTCTGCAATGTGATTAAAATCCTCTTCCCTACCCTCAGTTTTAAAGATGGTGCTCAAATTAGATCTTCATTCATGAAGTGTGTCCTCTTTGGTAAGGAGGAAATTAGGAGTCCTAAGGACTGACCTTTTTCTTTACCCTTCCCAGGACTACTGATCCCAGAAGCAGAATTGTGCTTCTCCACCCCATATTGCACCATGCTATATTGTAAAGGTGAAGGGGGAAGCTGCTAGTCATGTAAACCTTAAAATTGGAAGGAGAAAAATTGCATGAAACTAATACTAATACTATGATACTTGAGGTAACCAGAGAACGATGGAATGGTGTGCGTGGGAGTGGAGACATAGGGACTCCAGGAAGCAGGAAAGGAACACAACATGGAAAGTAGGAAAGTAGAAAAATACTAAAGACAGCCCTTTCTTTCGGTATTTTCCCATTCGTACATGAAGGAATAAACCTCTCCTTAGTAAGCAAAGCTCTGCTACCATATTGATTAGAAACAACATAGGATACAGTGCTGGAAGAAACATTGGGTTAGAGTTAGAAGATCTGGATTCTCGTCGTGTTTGTTATGTGTTGGACTTTAGGGAAGTCACCTAACTTGTGACCTTATTGTGGAAATGTGGATGATGACTAACATATCTATCGTGGTTAATATAAGGCTCAAGTGGTATTAGAGCTATAGATCTTCCTTTTCTAGGGTTGTTCCCAGGCCTCATTTGAAGAGCTCCCTCCCATCCACAGGTAATTTCTTAGGGGTGTGTAGAGGAAGCTGACTCTTGTGAGAGGAGTATACTCACAACTATTACATTCACCCTGGGATAAATGAGAGCCATTTCCTAACTTTAATTATTCAGATACAGAGAAATTGAGACCCCTCCCCCGCCCCGACCCTGCTGCCAACTTAATTCAGAGTTATTTGGCCAGTTGAGATTTTTTTCATTGACAATTATTTAACCAGCCATAACTATACTTATAGGACTAAAATCTTGAATGATCTGGAAATGCAGACCCTGTTAAGTTTACTTAAGGTCAATTTTAACAGTGGTACAATTAAAGATAAAACAAATTTGTAGAAGTCTTTGTGATAACTCTTCTCTTTCACGTGTATTTCCATCTTAATGACCAACGTGAGTTATACTAAGAAATAATCAACCAGTTTTTGATTTCTTAATGTTTTGAAATAACAGAATTCCCAAGCTTAATGAACATCTGTTTCAAACGCATTTTAAAAAGATTTTAACATGTAACAACTTTGGGTGCAGTTTCCTTAAGTCATAAAAATTGGCATACTCATGTGTGCATGGTATTCATAGTTATACATGTAAATCTATTAATTTTACAATAAAGTTGGAGTTATGTTCTTACTTTATAGGTTTTTTTGTGTGTAAAATAGTCTTACTTTAAAAATTGACAAAGATAGTGATTGTTAAATATTACCTTTTTGTTCCAACTGGAAGTTCTTATAATTAAATCTTAGGTTTTTTTAAGGACAAACTAGTCATTCAGTGGTGCTTTCTGTTTTAGTAATGAGGTGTCTGTGTTGTGCTTAAGTATATTATGATCCTTAGATTTGTCACAGTTGTAAAGAATTTGATTAGGTGTTTAATAAATAGAATTCTTCATCCCTGGTGAGTGTCACAGCAACCAGCACGGTGAAGAAGACAGTGGGAGCAAGTAGGTCCAGCATTGCTTTAGTAGTTAGAGTTGAGAGGTCAGTCTCTTTAGGGACAGTGAAGTTAGGGCTGATTAATTGGCCTACTTCTTGGTTTGGTTACTGAGTCAGTGTGTTATTATGACAAAAAAGGAAGAGTATAAATTCATCATGAATTGTATGCTTATATTGTATGATTTTTTTTTACTGGATTGTTGATTTATTCATACAGTATTCAGCATACTGTAAAAATATCCTGCCATGTGTCAAGCACCATGCTAACCTAGGGAGTACAAACAGGAAAAACACAATTTTCTTCAGGGAGATCTCACCATCTAATAGGAGAGGAAAACATGTAAAAAATAATTACAGGACTGTGTAAAAAGTGCTAAAATAGAGTTAACTCAAGGTATAAGAATGTATAAAGCAAGGGGTGATTACATTGTCTTAGGTATGGTATTAGAGAAAACTTGACAGAGAAGCACTTGAGCTGGCTCTTGAAAGATGGATCAAGTTTGCCTTGAAAACAAGAGAAAAACAAGGCTGAGAGAACAGTTTGCAAGGACAGAGTGAGACAACATGACACACTGGGAAACACTTGGGAAGAGAAAGGGAGGAGAGGTTAGTAAATAAATCTGAAAAAGAAGATAGGGGTTGGCTCATGAAGGGTTTTTGTGCCTATTCCTTTAGTGGTTCACAACCAATTATGTGATGATGTGAATGGCTTTATTGTTTACCGGGGTTGGAAGGGATGAAACAACAGACATAAATCTGAACAAGCACTCTATTGAGTAATCCAGTTGGGACAAGGTGTATTGGTGGAGTGGAGCAGAAGAGGATGGATGTTAGGAGGCAGAATCGATAGGGTTGGTAATTGGCCTTGAAGGGCAAGGATGTTGGAGATGACTCCCAAGTTTTTCCTTGGATGTTTGCGTGGGCGGTTGTGTCATTCACTCAAATGTATAAGAGGAAATGAATATTGGAGCTGGCCTGGGCTGTGTAATCAGTTTAATTTTGAATACAAGTTTATTGATTTTGTAGTGCCTGTTGAACATCTGAAGTGCTAGAGAAATTTGTGAATAGTAAATTTATAGGTGTGAGTTGATCTTAGGTGAAGAAGTGTGTGCAGCATGAGAGGGAAAGAGGACTAAGAAGGGATCCCTTTTCCTTTCTTACGGAGAACACCACCTGTTAGGGTCCAGTAGAGGAAGAAGAGCATGTACAAATAACTGAGAAGGAACTGGGGGAGAACCAGGGCAGAGTGGTACCGAAAGTTCAGGAGAGGGGAGAGAAGAGATTCCAATCCATGACTTCCTGGCTCCTACTAGACAGTGGTGCCTCCTTACATATGTTGAAATCACAGCACACCTGTAAGTTAACTTAATGATGTTTCTCATTTCCAAACCCTTTGGTAAATGTAGGTCTAACTTTACAATTTTAAAATGTATCATTCCAGAAAAGGAGTTACCTATTCTTTTTAATAATATGCTTTTTGATATAATTATTTTTCAACTTTTAAAATATCATGCACACAGTTGGTGTTTAATAACATTTTCCCATTATTTTTAGTTTTTAACTTTTTGATTATGATTGTAGGTTTTCCTTGTCTTATGTCTATTGTCAATATTTGTTTAGTATAAGAGAAATTTTTACTGCAAAATGAATGTTAGAGTTCATTTTTACTGATAGGTCTCAGACTAAATTTGAAAATACACAGTGAATTGTATAAACATAATTCAAAGTATTGATTGTTATATGGCCAATTCTCTGTTTGCTGCTGAAGTTATCTGCAATTTCCAGTATTGTTTTTGAAAGGTAGATACACCTCATTAGATAGGTTATTATTCTTTACTTCTCGTTTAAGCCAATACCAAAGACTCTTGTTATATATTGAATTAATAGCTCAGAAGATACCTCAGGGTTGCAATCTCAATTTTTCATAGGAATGAAAAGCGGTGTGTGTGTATTAAAAAAGGAATTTTGTACTTTTTAAAAAATCATAAAAATCCCAAGGAGATGTGGAGTGGTAGAAATAACGAGGAAGTAGCAAATCTTGAATTCTATTAGTAGTTTTTCCAATAAAAGGGTGACCTGGCAAGGTAATTCCTTTCTCTGGGCCTATTTCCTCATCTGTAGAATGAGGGAATATAAGATGAATAGGTTTCCTTCTAACATTTGTATTTCTTTAATTATCATAGAGGGTAAGAAAATAGGCAGATTGCAACATTATTTCTATGCTAGCTATTGTTTTAATGCAAAACAATTTAGTAAAACCGAAACTTCATGGTTTTTATTAAATCAGATAAAATTTAAGATAATTGACTTTCATTTGAAAGGATATATTAAAAAGAACTCTTAGATTCAGTTAACACCCATATAGAAAGAATGAATTAAGTTCCTACTTTGCAACTTGAGTTAATCTTAATATTTTTATGCTAGAGGAATTTAGTTTATTAACACTTTTACTTTTAAGCACTTTAAAGTTATAAATTATATACTTGGTAAAAACAATCTTAATGTATAATTGAATTGAAATGAAAATGACCAGAATATCTTTCATCATGTTATTTCTATGCTAAAAATGTTCCTTGTTCTTAGAATTATCAATGGAACCAGGTTACTGGAAAAACTGGAAATTTGGGCAACTTACGTGTCTCAAAATTGGGGATGACAGTATTACCTAACTGGTATAATTTTTGTGAAAATAAATCAAGATAATCTATATAAAGTGATTAAGTAGTGCTTGGCACATAATAAAAAATTATTTATTATTATTTATAATTATTATGTATAACTATTTATTTAATTATAAATAAATAAATATTTATTTATTATAATAATTATAAATTATAATTATAAATTATAATTATAAATTGTTTATAATTATAAATAATTATAAATAATTTATAATTAGTATAAATAATTATAAATTATTTATAATTAGTATAAAAAATTATAAATCAATAATTTATTAATTATAATAATTATAAATAATATTTATAAATAATATTTATAAATAATAATAAACAATAATTATTTGTTTACATAATAAATAATTATTATTTATTATTATTTATAATTATTTATAATTATTATCACCTAGTGTTAGCCATTAATAGGATGAAGATATTTTAAGAGAGGATTTAGATTACATATTGGCTTATAGTCAGGAGGTGAAGGAGGGTAAGACATTTAGATTCTTCTGTTTGTTATAGAGAGATCAGATTGAAATTTAAATGTATGTACAGTGTTAGGTTTTAGCCCTCCTCCCCACCTCCCATTTCCTCTACCCTGCTCCACAAAGTGGAACATTTATTTTGTTCATCTTATAGCTCTCATATGTCTTACAATAGTTTCCCAAAGCTGCAACCCCCACCACCACCATCACCACCAACCCTCCTCCTTCTCTTTCTTCTCCTTTTCCTCCTCCACCCCGTATAAGAATCATTGATGGATCTTAAATTTATCTAAAATATAGTTGATTTCTAAGGCAGTTGCTCAGAGAAACAAAATCTTTATTTTTGATTATTTTAATTTAGAGAATAAATGACAACAATATTTGTCATTAGCTAACTTTTTCTTGTTTTAAGAATTAATTTCGACCATATGTCAAGTATTGCCTAACTTTCTGGAAAATGACTTTTGATTCACAAATATTTTTGAGTATTTGTTGCAGAATGATTCAGTGCTGTCCTTGTTATTTGTAGCAAAAAAGGACATATGATACAAAAGCAAAATTTAGGATTTTTTTCCTGGAGAATTAAAAATTTTTAAATAAATAATTTTTTTTATAAATGTCATGAGCAGAAGACTGGTAGATTATTATTATGGTTTAGGTAGAAGAAATGAAAACAGCTGGATTAGTCCTAAATAATATTCTTATTTCAGTTATTTTTTTTCTTCATGTTGAATCAAAAGATGATGAAGGCACAATTCAATCTAAAGAGGACTTAAGGGAAAATATTAGGTAAAGAAAGAGCTTTACCTAGCAGTGATTTATATGGATGTTCTTGTCCGTATTACTCAGGGTAGGATATTGAAAATAATAGTAGATTTTGATTAGGAGGAGACTACAATTCCTTGGCAAAAGGCCAAGGAAAAGTTTGTGACAGATGAGGAAAACGAATCATTCCTCTGTTAAGATTAAGCATGAGGAACAGTGAACATTCCAGCAGCAATTATTTAAATGTATTTCAAAGTTTACCTTAAAAGAGAGCATGAAGTAGTTGACACTTAAACATAGTGAATTATAAGAATAGGAAACATTTCCTTATGAAGCTAGAAATTTTGTCGGAATTTTGTTCTGGAAGGATTTTGTAAACTTTCTAATTCATTTTTCTTCAATTTATTTAGATCAGCTGTTCCTTGTATTAGCCTTGCACATGCGGCTTTACAGCATTGATTCTGAGTATAATCCCTGGAGCAAGCTTACGCAGTTAGTAGAAGAGATGAATTCACAGTAAGTATTAGTGAAAGATTGAAGTCAGTTAAAACTGTTTTTGAGAAATGGTTAAGTGTAAAAATAAGATTGAAATTCTTTATGATTATGTGAATTTTCCTTATGAAATGCAGAAATATATTATAAAAGTGGAAAACAACTTACCATTATACTTTCTGTAAAAATTGCATAAGAATTCCTACCAAGTGAGAAAATATTTTAAAGCATCCCATTGGTTTTTATGCAGATAAAACATTTAAATGGAGGCACATGATGGCTGGTTGTCCCTCCTTTTATGTTAGAATTGATCAGTGGGGTCAGGTAGCCTAAGTCTGATCCCTCCATTGTTAAGTTCCCCACCAGCTTTTCACCTGATGATTTTTGCAGTCCCTGATGATTGATGCCTAAATCCAGTATTTCATTAGGTGCCGCAAAATAGTAATTTTAAAAAAAACAAACCTTCTGATGGACTAGATACTGGATTTGTATCATAGATTGCACTGAGAAGCAGTGGAGGAAGCATAGTCTTTATAGTAAGTGCTGCTGTTAATTGGCTATTTATACAAGAAACAATTAATATTGACTGCTACCTCATACAGAACCTATTCAGATTTTGCCAGCTGTTTTAGTAACATCCTGGGAAATGTAAAGAAAATTCAAGATCATGCTTTTGTTTAGTTATCATGTCTCTTTAATTTTCTTTAATGTGAAGTTATTTCTGATCATTTTTTGTATTTCATGACACTGACTTTTTTTTTTTTTTAAGAACTCAGGCCAGTTATTTTGTAGAATTCCCTCAATTTATTTTTGCCTGATACTTCCCTTTGTTTAGATTCAGGTTATAAACTTTTGGCAGAAATACCAGTGTTCTTTTTAGTGCATTATACCAGGAAGCATATGGTACTGATTTGCCTTGTTATTGATAATAATTCACATCGTTTGGCGAATGTGGTAGCTGCTAGGTTTTTCCACTGTAAAGTTATTATTTTATCCCTTGTAATGAGTAAATATCTTGTGGGGAGATACTTTGAGGCTATGAATATATCCTGCTACTTCTCAAAAAATTGTTTGTTTATGTGTTCTTTTGTATTTATTACAAAAATGAGCAAGCTATGAGTATTTTGCGTGGTATGGCTCAGGAAAATCCCTTTTGTTGACATTAGCTAGTAATTTTTTTTCCTAGCTAGACTTACATACTGAAGGACAAGAATGATACGCAAATAAAGCATTAGAATGCCTAAGTCTGTGAGTCTAAAGATGTTCAGCAAACAAAAGGTTTTTTACTTTTTTAAATTCTTTTTTTTTTAACTTTTATTTGTTTTAAGTGTGTTTTTCCAGGACCCATCAGCTCCAAGTCAAGTAGTTGTTTCAATCTAGTCGTGGAGGGCGCAGCTCACACTGGTCCATGTGGGGATCGAACCGGCAACCTTGGCTCTAACCAACTGAGCTAACAGGCCACCCCCAAAAGGTTTCTTAAGTGTAGTATTGGTGAATTAACACTTTAAAGAGCAGGCGTAGGTACTATGCTTTCCATAATACTGATTGCTGGGTTGTGTTCTTTTCAAGCTCTAAGATTTAATACCCATTAGAATATTAGTAAATGCTGTGAACGCTTATCCAGTGCTTGCTTCATGCTAGGTATTTTTGTGCTTTGCGTGTATAATTTCATTTAATCATCACCGTAATTGTATATACTAGGTATTATTTTATCCCAATTTTTACACATGAGAAACCTGAGGCTTAGAAAAGTTAACATGTTCTGTGGGGGCACACTAATGTTAAGGAATAGAACTGTCATTGGAATCCATATCTTTCAGATATCAGCGCCGAAGTTCTTAACTATTTATTGTCTATGCTTCCTTTCCTAGTACTAAGAGATCTGAGGAATTTCCAGAAAATCTGGTTGATTACTTTCCCCCTTGAATTTACACTCATTTGTATGGCTCGTTAGTTCACTAGCTTATAGTACTACAGTTGATTATGATGTTATTTGTGTTTCATATCTGTATAATAGATTTTTAAAAATTGAATCTTTTTTTACTTTCTTTTAATACTTTTCAACATAAAATTCTATATCTAATGATGTAGTTTTCTCATATATGCTTTTTCCTATAATCCTCATGGAAATTATTTCCTGATTTCCTTTTAATTTCATTGTGTTGATAATTATATGGTTTAGAAATATAATTGGAAAATTAGGCCGATTAACTCTAACTCACCCATTTCCTCTTATTATCCATAGAGATAACAGTAATACACAGTTTTTATAATGTAGATTTTAAAATTATCTAAAAACTTAAGGAGATAGAAACAATTATATGTTTTAAAATATTAAGCATTTAAAGGATAGTTATCACAATGATGGTATTAAACACTACTGTCAAAATCTGTGGTTCTCTTTTCTACAGTGGGGTGTATCCATTCATTCATTCATTCTTTCTGATTATGTGCCTACTGTGTGCCAGGAAAGATCTAGTTCTGTGTCCTCAGAATGATTGTTTTTGTCTAAGTAGCCAACAAATTCCAGGTTACTGTTTTTGTAATTTTTTTCTGATTATAAAAAGTCATATTTATTGTACAATGTTTAGAACATACAAAAAATGTTGAAGAAAAAAATAAAATAATTTGAAATCTAATAATCTATTTGTTATATATAGTTTATTATAATAATGGACTCATGAACCATAAAAATGAGAGCAAATATGAGAGGAAAAATTAATCATATTTTCCAGGAATTCCTGTACTACTGTTAACATTCTGAGATATATTTTTAAGTCTCTTTTTTCTATATATAGATATTATGAGTTTTTAAATACTGTTTGATTCATACTGTATCAGTTTTAGAATCTGCATTTAAAATGAACACATAACAACCAAATTTCCACATCATTAAAAATTTTTAAATGATGTCCTTAATTTATTCATTTCTGTTATTAATCATTTAAATTTTCTCCTTTTCTATCAAAATATCAGATGATGTGTTAAGCAGTTCTTTTTTCAAAATTTATTGGGGTGACAATTGTTAGTGAAATTACATAGATTTCAGGTGTACAATTCTGTATTACATCATCTATAAATCCCACTGTGTGTTCACCACCCAGAGTCAATTCTTCCATCACCATATATTTGATCCCCCTTACCCTCATCTGCCTCTCCCCACCCCCTTACCCTCTGGTAAGTGTTAAGCAGTTCTTGACATGTGAGATATAATCCTAGAACTATGAATACCATGAAAGCACATAAATATTTTAGATTTTCAGTTATTTATTTGATAAATATTCCCTGAGTGTCAGGTACTGTGTTACACAGTGCGACACTAGTTTTCAGAAAGATAGTACCTATATAAACTTTCACTGGCAATGTGATAATGTCTTCATTTCTGTCAGTCTTGAGTATTATCACTCAAAAAACATTTTTGAGGACTAATTTAATAGATGTAAGTTGGGGTTCCAAAATAACAAATTAATTTCTGGTGAAAACTTCATATAAATATTTCATATTTATTAGCTTTTTGTGTGCACTTTTTGCAAATTATATATTTAGGACATCTTGTCTATTTTTCTGTTGGCATTTGTTTTTTAAAAAATTTTCTGAATGATTCTTTATGCCTTAAAATATTAAACCTTATTTCATTGAAACTTATTCCAAAATATGTTTGCCTTTTAATTTTATAATTACTTTTCTTGACATATTAAAGTTTTAAATTTTCAAGTAGCCAAACTCATGATACCATATATTTCTTATTTTTTCCATTGACTTTCAAACTTAGACTGTCTATCCCACTAGATACGATGTTTACCTTATAATCGCTATTACATGTGTTTCCTGTCTTAGATTTGTAATATCTACCTATAATCTTTGTAGAGTTTTCTTTTAGTTATCTAGATTTTAAAGTATATATGTAATCTACTTGGAATTTATTTTCATCAGTAGTATTGGGTGAAGATTTAAAATTTATTTTCAACTAACTATATTTTTCACCAATTTTATATCCCATTTACATATACATATATATATATATGTATATATATATATAAATTTGGTGAATTAACACTTTAAAGAGCAGGCGTAGGTACTATGCTTTCCATAATATTGATTGCTGGGTTGTGTTCTTTTCAAGCTCTAAGATTTAATACCCATTAGAATATTAGTAAATGCAGTGAATGCTTATCCAGTGCTTGCTTCATCTAAAATATATAAGTGTATAGTATGGTCCTGATTAGGGACTTTCCCCTTTGTTCTATTGACTACAAGCCTATTTCTGTGACACTACCATGCTGGTTTACTTATTGAGGAGATATATATATGGTTGAATTAGGTTCCACTCATTTCTCCCCTCCACCTTACAATTTTTCTTTACTGTTCTCATCTGTTTATACTTCCAGATGATCTTTAGAATCATTTCTAAGCCCTTCCCTTATTATTTCATTGGAATTATTTTAAACTCATAAATTAATCTTGGAAAAAGAGTTATCTTTATAATACACAATTTCCTCAACTAGAAACATTTCTCATTCTTTTAATTCATTTCTTTGTATCATTCTAGTTTTGAAACATTTTGTTAATTATACATTCTTAATTGTATTTAATATAATGGTTGCTAATTTTTTTTTTTTTTATTGGGAAAAGGGTACAGGACTTTATTGGGGAACAGTGTGTACTTCCAAGACTCTTTTCCAAGTCAAGTTGTTCCTTTCAGTCTTAGTTGTGGAGGGCACAGCTCAGCTCCAGGTCCAGTTGCCGCTGCTAGTTGCAAGGGGCACAGCCCACCATCCCTTATGGGAGTTGAACTGGCAACCTTGTGGTTGAGAGGATGCTCTCCAACCAACTGAGCCATCCGGGAGCTCAGCGTCAGCTCAGCTCAAGGTGCCATGTTCAATCTTATTACAGGGGGCGCTGCCCACCATCCCCTGGAGGGACTTGAGGAATTGAACTGGCAACCTTTTGGTTGATAGCCCACTGGCCCATGTGGGAATCAAACCGGCAGCCTTTGGAGTCAGGAGCATGGAGTTCTAACCGTCTGAGCCACCAGGCCAGTTCTGGTTGCTAAATTTTTAACGATATATGTATGAATAATCATAATAGAGACTATAATCTTAAGTATAGAGCTTTTCATGCATGTGGAGATTTAGACTGATTTTAAATAATATTTGAAGGTCACTGCAGTAATAATAATAAGCAACCAAGTAATAGTAGCAAAAAGTAATCCACTTCTAATTTTGAGAAAGATTACTTCTATTACAAAAATATATGTTGACATGTAATGTAATAAAGTAAATAAGAATCTAAAATTCTGTTAGCTCTTTAAGTTTTGCAGTTGCTTGTAATATCCCTATTTAACAAACTATATTTAATTTACACATTTGGGGATGCTTTCCCATACCTAAAAGCTCTATATTTTGTTGGTCTTTAGGTTATGATGCAAGTTCTTAAGCCTTTTCGATTTTTGTGCAGTAAAGTGGATCGTTGCTTAGGGGTGAGATTGGGCTAGTTTAAATGGATCCATAAAGTTCCTTTTAATTAAGTATGAGTCTTTTAATCAGCTGTTAGATTTAATGCAGCAGTTTGATAATTAAAAATCATCTTTTTTCTAAGGAGTTGTTTGTTTATTTATTTATTTTTATTGGGGAATATTGGGGAACAGTGTGTTTCCAGCGCCCATCAGCTCCAAGTCACTGTCCTTCAGTCTAGTTGTGGAGGATGCAGCTCAGCTTCAAGTCCAGTCGCCGTTTTCAGTCTTTAGTTGCAGGGGGCACAGCCCACCATCCCATGCGGGAATTGAACCGGCAACCTTGTTGTTGAGAGTTCATGTGCTCTAACCAACTGAACCATCTGGCCTCCCTTCCAGAAACTCAGTGGCAGCTCCTAGTCTTCAATCTAGTTGTGGAGGGTGCAGCTCCCTGGCCCACGTGGGAATCGAACCAGTAACCCTGTTCTTCAGAGCTCCCGCTCTAACCAATTGAGCCATCCAGCTGTCCCATATCTGTTCTTTTTTATAATGTGAACATTTACTCTTGAGTCCTAAGTTTGTGAATGCAAGTATCACCCCATTTGTAGTAAAATTAATTCCTTTAAATTCCATTTAATGCTTCATTTGATTTCTGTTATGTAAGAGATCAGAAAGACTCATAATCAAGTTAATGTATTCCAGTTGTTAACTTTAGAAAGACTTAAGGCAATTTCCATATAATTTTTTCATATAAGCAAAAGTGAAAGAAATATATGAGTCTAAAAGATTATATGTTTAGGTTAAAAATATGGCCCTTGGCTTTTTGTTTTGAGATTTCTCAGTTGCTTATGAAAGTTTGATTTCTGTTCCATAGACATATATGTGAAATATAAAATGAATTAGAAAGAAAGGATATATAATATCTGTTTAAAGTGATTATGCATTTTTCTTTCAGGCTGGGAAATGAAGAACAGCCTGAGGTTCCAATTCTTTATCATGATGTCACATCCCTTCTGCTCATCCAGATCTTAATGATGCCACAACCCCTACGCAAAGGTAAGGCACATCTTAGATTATGTAGCATAGATAATGAATTTTCTAAAATCCATTGGGACAAATACAGTATTCAGTCTGATGGAATTGTTTAGAAGTAAATAACATTTTTTTCTACTATTAGTATATATAGCAATCATATCTATATCTATATATCTATACTTATATCTACAGCTACACCTAGGTGTGTGTGTGTGTGTGTGTGACAATGAAATAATTTCTTTTACCTTATGGGTCTATTCTTTTTAGCTTTTTAGTCCATAGTGACATGAAGACATGGGAAAATCACTCTGAAAACCTTTGTTTTTAAAAATTAAAGTGAAAATACAAAAATGTGAAAAATAGAGCAAACAGTCAGCCCTAATGCCTCCACAATATCTACATGCATACATATTTTGATCATAGAGTTATTCAAATATGATGTCCCATCATGTTAGATTAGTGTTAATGTCATGGTACTCTGATATTAACAGCATTAATACTATGTTAGCA
Organism: Rhinolophus hipposideros; assembly: GCF_964194185.1. Taxonomy (NCBI): domain Eukaryota; kingdom Metazoa; phylum Chordata; class Mammalia; order Chiroptera; family Rhinolophidae; genus Rhinolophus; species Rhinolophus hipposideros. Next base: position 46,935,076 of record NC_138052.1, read on the forward strand.
ACATTTTAATTGTTGTTCCATAGTCTATAGTTTTCATTTGAAAACATTTAAAATATTTTTTCAAATAATTAACTCTTCTTTGGTGGAAAACAATATTTCTACTTTGTTTTGTTTTTGTGTGCTATTGTAAGTTACACTGGAAAGAATATCTGTGGTTGTATAAAGGCCATGTTACTGGGGAAGATATTCTTTGTATGTACTTCAACTTGATCTTTTGATTAAACTTTTTACCTAAGGATATGAAATGATTATTTTAAATATAGGTAAATTCATATTTTATTCAAATTATGATACTCTGTAAAGAATTAAGTAATGTCATTAATAAATAAGCATAATATTTTATTTATACTAGCACTGCAAATTTTGGATTGATGTTTTTAATTATAAAATTTACACAACATAAAATTCACCATTTTAACAATTTGAAAATGTACAGTACATTTACCATGTTGTACAACCATCACCATTATCTAGATCTAGGCGTTTTTATCAGCCCAAAAGAAGCGTTGTACCCATTAAACAGTCACTTCCCATTTCCTTCTTCCCCTAATCCTTGGTAACCACTAATCTACTTTCTGTCTCTATGGATTTGCCTATATTGAATACTTCGTATTAATAAAATTATACAACATGTGGCCTTTCGTATCTGGCTCCTTTTGCTTAGCATAACATTTTCAAAGTTCATCCCTATTATAGTATATGTCATGATTCATTCCTCTTTATGGCTGAGTAATATTCCATTATATGAGTATAGCACATTTTGTTTATCTGTTCTTCAGTTAATGGACATTTGGATTGTTTCCACCTTTTGGCTACTGGAGTAGTGCTGCTGTGAACATTTTGTGTATAGGTTCTTGTGTGAACACCTGTTTTCAATTCTTTTGGGTACACATCTAAAAGTGGAATTGCGGCGTCGTGGTAATTCAGTGTTTAACTTCTTGAGGAACTGCCAAACTTCAGATGTTGTTGAATGTACTTTTGGGGGGTTTGGCTATGTGTATGAATTTCATCATTTATTTTGAAGACTTTAAAATATGAACCTGTTAAATGGCCTATTGAAGTTCATCTCTTTGCAAAATTAGTTATAAATTCTTCAGGTTTTTTTGTGTTAGTTTGGTTAGTTTTCCTTAGTTCAGGAAAATGGTTGCTTTGGAGTTATGCTGGTTTACCCTGACTGTGCTTTTCTAATTATATTAGTAGTATTACATTTTGAAATATAAAAAACATACTTTGTTTTATAATGTCTTAAAAATAGTTAAGTATTTTATTAAACTATACATTTTACTTATAAGCATAATTGTTACATAAACCTGAAAAGCTAAAAGTAAAGGAAACTTGATATATACAAGTAGTTTTATTTCTATAATCAATATTTATCTTAAAAGAAAAATATTTCAGTTAATATTAAAGGACCTATTGTTTATGTGTCTGAGAGCTATAGCTGGTACATCTTCCTTCTCATCAGATAACTGTTGGTGCTAGGTTTCAACAGAGGGTGAAGCTAATGCTGAAAGGGCATGTAATACATTGAATTAACTGAACCTAGTACATTTAATTCAGTAGAAACATACCATAAAATTGTTTACTAAAATATGAGTGAAGAAAATTGATCTACTTAATTTAATAATGATTGAAAGAATAGAGTTGATTCAAGAAAATATCTTATGTAATAATTTATGATACTGTTAGTAACTATACCTTAAAATAATATTTAAAAAGTGTTTGGTAGACAGGTTTAATCAGCAAATGTTTATTTGGTACTTAGTTGTAAAAGTCATTAAAGATGAATAAAACATGAAGTTTGCCCTTGGGGAACCAGAGGGCTAAGTATTTAGCAGTGATTAATTTTAGTTAGAATTACTTTTAAAAATCTGTGACATATTATTTCTTAAAACTTCACGATAATTCAAGATTGGGTTATATGTATTGTTTTTATAAAACAGCTTTAAGCACATTGTATAATATGTTGCTCGCTGTCATTATATTAATGAATTCCTCTTGCAATTTAGGGCCAGAAAAAATATTGCCTCTTATTAAGATTTTTTAGTCTGTTACACATTGAGAACTGGGTAGATAACTTGGAGCTTTGTATTTAACGAGATGGACAGCTTTATTTAATTGCTAGGAAGTTCAAAATTCAATTATGTTAATTTAATTTCCCATGGATAGCTTTCTTTGGAAGGTTGGGAAGTTACAGATAGGAAGATAGAGTTAATAAAAATTTCCTTTTCTAACCCCCTATTAATGTAAGGGTTAACAATTGGTGATCTTTATTGTATCTGTGTTTTTATTGTAAGCTGTTTTTAGTGTAAGGCTATGTATTTGTGTACCTACTAGTTATTGCTTGTTATTAGAAGAGGAAAGAAAAGTGAAAGAAATATTGGGGGTGCCAAAAAATGTATACACATTTTAAGAGATGTTATCTATGCTTAAGCAGTAGTTCAGCATAATCGGAAGTGTCTGGACACTTTGAATACCCCTTGTAACTGCAGAAGTCAAACGTGACTTGTATTCATCTTTTGGTATTGGTATATATTGAGTATTACAGTTTAATACAGTTTTTTTTTCTTAAAATGTGTATGCTTTTTTTTTGGCACCCTCTGTATTACTATTTGTATGCGCTAGAATGTTAAATGCTTCCTATGGTTTTATCTGAAGGTGATGCAGAAACCTACTGTGTTTCCCTGAAAATAAGACCCGATCTTATATAAGATCTGATATTATATTATGCTATGTTATGTCATGTCATGTCATATCGTATATGACCGGGTCTTATATTAATTTTTGCTCCAAAAGACTCATTAGAGCTGATGGTCCGGCTAGGTCTTATTTTCGGGGAAACACATTACCTTAAGCTTTTTAACGTTTAGCACTTTTTTACACCAATTTTCTCATCAGAAGATTGAGTTGATATATTAAAGATGTGTGTTTATTTTTTGATCTCTTTTCAGGTCCTGTGTCTCATGTATCATAATATCTATCACATCACTGTCTCCAAGAATAAGCTTGAAAGTAACTTCTGATGCATCACTATTTTCACGTGTTCACGTTTAGTTCTTTTGTAACTTAGGATCAGGTTTGGCTGTATACGACAGAGAAGCAACCCCAAATAAAACAGTAACTTAAGTAAGACAGAAGTTTATTTTTCTTTCGTGTAGAAAGAAGTCTGAAGGTAGGAGGTAGGTTGGTGAGTTCCTACTTTACAGCGTCACATTCCTTGTCGTGTTCCAAGCCAGTTGCTAGAGTTCAGTCATCACAGTCTTGTTTAAGGCAACAGGATCTTGAGTTGAGGAAGAAACTTCACCCTCTCTTTTAAGAAGCCCTCTTGGAAGTTCCACACAAAACATTTCCTTGGCTAACATTCTTCTTTTTTTGAAATTCCAGGATTTAAAACATAAAATCATCATAATTTTTAGGAAGGTTTAATTACTCTGGTTTGGGTCATGCTGATGTTTTCTCCCACCCCTCTGTCGTTGAGGAGCTTCTTGATTCTGTTGAATCATGCTTTACAGGATAGAGATCCCAGAGTTCTCTGGAACATCTGCTACTGGGGATTATAGACTATCTTATGTTTCCAGGATCCCATAAACAGTGCCTGTCTATGAAAGAGAGATAGAAGGGTGCTTATTATTTCCCATTCTATGTATGTATGTATGTACGTATGTATTCATGTATTTATTTAATTTATTGAGTTGTCATTCGTAAAATTATACAGGTTTCAGGTGTACATTTCTATAATACCTCATCTGTAAATCCCATTGTGTGCTCACCACCCAGACTCAGTTCTCCTTCCATCACCATATATTTGATCCCCCTTACCCTCTTCTGTCACCGCCACCTCTTTCCTTACACTGTGATAGCCATTAAACTGTTGTCTGTGTCTGTGAGTTTTTGTTTCTTTGTTCCTTTCAGTTTTATAGCCCACATATATATGAAATCATAGTTTTCAACTTTTTCTGTCTGACTTATTTCATTTAGCGTGATAATCTCAGGATCCATCCATGTTGTCGCAAATAGCAGTATTTCATCTTTTCTTATGGTCGAGTACTATTCCATTGTGTATATGTACTTGTTTTATTTATCCAGTTATCTATCGAAGGACACTGGTTGTTTCCGTGTCTTTGCCACCGAGAGTAATGTTGCAATGAAAATAGGGTACATATATCTTTACGGATAAATGGTTTTAGATTTTTTTGGGTAGATACCCAGGAGAGCGATTGCTGGGTCGTATGGTAATTCTATTCGTAATTTCTTGAGGAACCTCCACACTGCCTTCCATAGCGGCTGCACCAGTCTGCATTCCCACCAACATTATATGAAGGTTCCTCTTTCTTCACAGCCTCTCCAACACTTGTTACTATATGTCTTGTTGATGATGGCCATTCTAACAGGTGTGAGGTGGTATCTCTCTGTGGTTTTGATTTGCATTTCCCTAATAGCTAGTGAAGTTGAGCATTTTTTCATGTATCTGTTGTCCATTTGTATGTCATCTTGGGAAAAGTGTCTGTTCAGGTCCTCTGCCCGTTTTTAATTGAGTTATTTGTTTTTTTGTTTTTTTCACTTTAAGAAAGGAAGCATCTCAGTTTTGCTTTCTTACAAGCCAAGGCTTTAAAAATAAGCTGTTTATTTTAGAGTATCTCAAGCATTTATAATAGTAAAGAGCAGAATTTAATGAACCTCATGTACCCACCAATTATCAACTCATGGCCAATCTTGTTTTATTTATACCCTCATCTATTCCATCTCCCCCCACCTCCACCCCGTGTTATTTTGAAGCAAATCCCAGACATCGCATCATTTTGTCCATGTAGTCATTAGGATGTATGTCTAAAAAATAAAGATTCTTTCAATAACCATAACCATAATACTACTAACCCGTGTAAAAATGGACTATTTTGCCTTAATATTATTAAATATCCAGTCAGTTTTCAGTTTGTGTAGTTGCTTCTTGCACATGATTTGTTACAGTTGGTTTGTTTGATTTAGGATCCAAAAAAGGTGCACACATTGGATTTTGTTATTTCTCTTTTAAATCTATGGGTTTCCTCCCTCCACTCTCCCCATTCACATTTTATTTGTTGATTAATTTGGGCCTTTTGTCTGTTTTTCACTGATTGTATCCCCACTGTGTCATTTAATAACATGTTCTTCTGTTCCTGTGTGTTTCCTACAAATAGGTCTAGACAACTGGATTCAGTTTCTTAATTGTTTTTCCTTTTTGAAAAAATACTTCATGGATAGTGTTACATACTTTCTGTGACTACAGAGGCTATCGTGACTACAGAGGCTATTGATGATTGCCTAGATTTATTCTTTAATTATTTCACTTGTTAGGCGGAATTCTTATAAAGCATTTTTTTCTCATTAATTGTTTACCCAGTGGCAGAGTTGCTATAGGAAAGGCAGTTTAAATGCTTGATATTTTTATTAACCAGTTTTCAGAAGAGTGAGTGTTTTATAAGCATCCTCCAAAAATGCTTATTTTCGTATTATGAATTCATGGATTTTTAACAAATTTGATGTCTTTTAGTTGCAGTATAGAATAACTCTTTAAACACTTGTGTTTGGTTTTTATTGTCTTGTATGTGTCCTGTTGATAAGACCCCAGTAGTCTTTGATAACTTCTTCAGACCAAGGCTTTTTAATTTGTGGTTTAAGAGTTCATTAGTTGCCCTCAAGGAATCCATGAATCTCTTAAAATGATATTTAGTATTTATATGTACTTTTTTCTGGAAGTTCTATATCTCTTACTAGATTTTGTAAAGAATCTTGGCCCCTAACAGTGAGTTACTGATAAATTCTCCTGAGGACTCCTGGCCATAGACAAATAAATACTTCTATAATAAGGAATATCGGCAAGGAAATGCTTTTGAGTAGTTGTAGAGTCAGAAGCAGATTATAGTGGGATAAGAATGAGAGGTAGATGAGAGAACAGAGATAATGAGCAGAGAGAATTATCAAGAATTAATGTGGGGAGAGAACAGAAGCTACATGTGGATATATATCAAGGGGTTATTTTTTTGTTTTCTGTTTAAGATAGAGTTTTAAACATGTTTGAATATTTACCATTTCTCCATTATTCACTTAATAACTCCTGGTGGTCCTTTACTTTGAATGTTACTCATTCCTGGAAGCCGTTCTCTTGGATGTTCTTTTTCTCTTTCCCATAATTACTTGTCTATAGTTCTATTTTGACACTTGTCTCATTGTCATAATAGTAGATTTTCTTCAATACCTCTCTCTTTAGACTATCAGTTCCTCCAAGACTAGCAGTATCTCATGTGTTTCTTCAGTGCCTACTGATACATAATATGGTCAGTAAATGTTTGTGGAATGGATGTGTCAAATGTCCAATTTGCTGGTAAATTACTTTCTATTTTGAAATTCAGGAAAGCTATTGTTTTGGTTTGAACCTTTATATCTTATATTATCATTTCTATATAATGTTCGTTGAAAATGTTTGCAGTTTATTAGACCCAAACCTCAATTGTTCTGAAGTGTACCCAAGGGAACAGCCTTAACTACCTTATTAGTTGTTATCTTTTCTCAGTTCTGTGTTGATTAAGTCAAAGAAAGTGTTACTAAACTGGGTTCTTCACTCATCAAAGAGAAAGTAGACTTGAGCTTATCACACGAAAAAGGACATCACAAATTGGATGTGATGTGGATATGTACAAAGTGCTTTATGGAAACAGTGGAATAGTTTATTTTTTTTTTACAAAAGTTTTCTTGGTAATTTTAGAAAAAGAATAAAATATCTGATACTATCTTCACATGATGTCTTGTTTGCTTGCATGATTTTCCTCTTTAGAGTTTTATTATTTTACATATGCTCTACCATGTCCTAAAAGAAACTTGAAGCATTCTAAAACAGTTTATGGGAAAGGAACTCATGTAAGCATCTGAGTCTTGGATTACTCTTGTGAAACCTGGCACACATGCCATTACATAGAGTGGTTACTCATTAAATATTTAACTGTCTGATTTTTGAAAATTTCCCATTGTGTTTTCATGCTTTACCAACTGAAGAAAATATGATTCACTCGGATTTTGTTGGTATCATTCCAGAATCAAACTGTTGTTTCAGTTAATGTTAGTATCTTTGAACTATTCCTGTTTTAGGATTTTATCTTGTGAAGAAAAATCATAAATATAGACAAGGATTTGCATATGATATCTATTTAAAAAGTTAATTTCATGAGTTATGTTCCAAATTCTTAAAAATGATGAATTACTATAAAAATCATGACTTCATTTTCTGAAATAGTGTACTGGAGATGTGGCATTTCCTTAGTAGTTTAATCTCATAGCAATTTAGAATAGGAATTAAAGAATATAGTTTTCATTTGTGATTCTAAGGAAAAATTCACTTTTTAAAGAGCTCAGGCTAATATTTCTACCTCACCAAACACTTGTATCTTTTTAGATCAATAGGAGCAAGCTTTTATTTTGAGCAGAATTGAAAGTACCATGTCTCCCTGCCCCCCTTTTTCCTATCATACTACAGCACTATAGAACTTAAAATCTGTGTTGTTCAAAGTCTTTTTGCTTCTAAAGCATTTCAAATAAGTATTGATATCTTTGCTCACCCTCAGGTGTTTTGATAGTGGATATTTTTTTTAAGCACACTGAGAGTAGATGTTCAATCCTTTTACTCCTTTTTAAATTTTGATAGTTGTGTTTGAAGGGCTTTGCTCTCTATTGCAACCTTGGACGATGACAACCTGTTGACTTAATATACCTTTCTCTGAGTGCTTTCTTGTTTTTCTTTTCTGAGTCCCTAAAAGGCATCGATTTTACACATGGTAAGCATTCAATAAATAAATATTTGTTAAATGAATGAGAGAAAGCGAGAACTTAAGCTTAAGCTGTGATTTAAACTGCCAGTTTAAATATTTTAAAAATGGTGATAAGGCAAATTGACTGAAAATAGAAATTAGTTTGTCCTTTGCTACAAAAAGCTAAAATTCTTTACAGTAGCTGTCATTCTTCAAATGCATTATTTCTTTTTAATTAAAAATAATTTATGTAGTTTACCAGAAGAAGCTATATGTGAGTGATGTTTCTAGGCCGCATAAATGACTTCCTGGTTAAGATCATTTTGTTTGTGCTTAGTAGACAAATTGTATAATTTTCATCATTGTGTTAAAACATTTTATTAAGTCATGAAGTACTTTTCTTGACTTTGGTGGTACCGTTCTTTCTTGGTTTTCCTCGTCTATTTTTCTACTAATTTTCAAGGCTCTTTTTTATTCACCATTGCCTGTCACCACTCTTTGATTTGTTCCTTAGTTCCTGTCCCCTTCTCAATTTTATCTTCTTCTCCATAGCTTCATCTGTACCTATTAATGAGTTTCAAATCTCTAGCTCCACTCCTTCATGAGCTCCAGGCCCAAATTCCTACCCATGCTTCAGACTCAACATATATAATATTCATTTTTTTCCATCCAAACTTGCTCTCTTCCTGTTTTCCATCTTAACGTTTTCCATTTTAGTCAGTGTTACTACTATGTACTCTTTGTACAGTGAGAAATTACCATCATCATCTACCTCCCAAGCTCCACCAAATCTTACAATTTCTGTCATCTAAATATTTCTCTGATTTGACCTGTTCTCTCCTTCATCATTACTTTTCCATAGTTCAGGCCATCTAATTTCTCAATATGGTACTTCTGTTATCTGCTGATCGGTGTTCTTGCCTCTAGTCTTGTCTTGTTTCAGTCCCTTCCTCCTAATAAGCATCAGTGAATATTTTAGAATGCAAATCTAATATTATTGTCCTGCTTAAAATGCTTTCGTGGCTTTTCGTTGCCTACTCTAGGTGCTATAAATCAAATGCCTACAGATATCAAACAGGTAATATAAATAGTAATATTAATAACAACAGATATTTACTAATTGCTGTTGTCAATCAGTATTTTAAGCATTTAAGTGTTTAAACCTTATTTCACTTAATCTCTTTAAGGTAGGAGATATCCCCATTTAACAGATGAAGAATGTAAAAAGCACAGAGTGGTTAACTAACTTGCCTAAGATCAGAATGGTCAGAATTCAAATCTAGACAATTTGACTTCATAGCCTAAATTCATAACAATAATATTATATACTGACTCCTTGTGAAATAATCTTTGGTTCGATATAATTGGGAGTGGGAGACTGTGACAAACTAGAGAATGTATACTTCGCCAAGAGTCCAGTTACTACTCAGCTCCAGGTAATTCTTGGCATGTAAAAATGTGGGCCCAGTATTGCCATACCTTCCTGTTTTCCAAAAGTAAGTGGGATTCTGGACTTTTACAAGAAATATCCTGTTTTTAAATGTCAGTAACAAAAAGTAAAACAGGGTAAAGGCAAACCAAACATCTTTGCAGGCTGCATTCAGACAGGTAGATGACAGTTTGCAACCGTTGGTCTTCACATAGAGTACTTTTCTATTTATGCTCTTTTTTTTTTAAAGATTTTATTGAGGAAGGGGAACAGGACTTTATTGGGGAACAGCGTGTACTTCCAGAACTTTTTTCCAAGTCAAGTTGTTGTCCTTTAAATCTTAGTTGTGGAGGGTGCAGTTCAGCTTCAAGTTTTTTTGTCTTTTCAGTCTTAGTTGTGGAGGGCATAGCTCAGCTCCAGGTCCAGTTGCCGTTGCTAGTTGCAGGGGGCACAGCCCACCATCCCTTGCAGAAGTTGAACCGGCAACCTTGTGGTTGAGAGGATGTGCTCCAACCAACTGAGCCATCCGGGAGCTCAGCGGCAGCTCAGCTCAAGTTGCCGTGTTCAATCTTAGTTGTAGGGGGCGCTGCCCACCATCCCTTGCGGGATTCGAAGAGTTGAATCGTCAGTCTTGTGGTTGAGAGCCCACTGGCCCATGTGGGAATCAAACCAGCAGCCTTCGGAGTTAGGAGCACAGAGCTCCAACCGCCTGAGCCACCGAGAGTACTTTTCTAGCTTCATCTCTAAAAAATCACTATTTGTAGACTACTTAAACACTAGACAATTTACAGTTCTTATGAGTTTTAGGCTCTTTTTGTGATCCTTGTACGGCTTCGCTTCCTCTGTCTGGAATCCCCCTTCCCTTACCTCATCTCATCTCTGCCTTCCTTACTATGGCTTATTTCTCCTCATCATTCAAGACTGACTCTCCTGGTGGGGTGGTAGCTTTTCGCCCCCTATGCCCTGCCCTTCATCTATATTAGTTCCTCCTCATGTTTGTTCCCATTACACCCTGTACATGCTTGTAGACATTTCCTGCCCTCCCTCCCCCACTCCTCATTGTGTGTTTCCTAGCATGCATTGAGTACTAATGTGTTAGGCTGTTTAGAAATCCATTTATAAGCACTGATGGACTCACATAACCAAACTGTGGGAGTCATAGGAATGACCAGAAGCAGGACTTCAGATGCTGGCAGGTTCCTTGCCATCTTGGATCTCTCCTTCTCTCTGTGGTTCTGCTTCATTCCCTCTTGCTGTAGAAAGTCTCTGCTATAGACCAGGAGCATGACCTCTGGTACTTCCAGACTCATCTTTTTACTTTTCCTTTACCTCCAGTTAGACAAATCCCGGATAGGTGCTCTGGTTGGCTCAGCTTAGTTCACACCCCAACCCATCAACATGGGTAAGAGACAGGGTACACACACACACACACACACACACACACACACACACACACACACACACAGCAGAGAAGATAATCCTTAGGAAATGACTTTAAGGTGTCATCTGATTCATTTAAGCGTTAGCCAGGCTATAAGGAAGGAAAGAGTGTTTCAGTTTATAGTGAGACCCAGTGAAAGGATGCCAAATACTTCTTTTAAAAACATCAGTCTGTCTGTGTATATGTATATGTATATGTATGTGTATATATGTAGTTTGCAGGGTTCTAAGAGGTGATGTGGATAAACCACTGCAAGGAAAAGAGGGACTTTAGAAGGCCTGACTGCTGTCCTCTGAAAGGCCTGTTGACAAGGTTGAACATTGATTGGCATCTGGAAACTTTGATTTGGGGAGGATTTCCATCATCCCCAGAACTGTTAAGAGTGGCTCACTATGTCTAAACTGTACAAACATTGTGGTTTATACTAAACACATCTGTTTTCCTCCTGGGAGTCTAGAACGTTAGTATGTAACAGCAGAGGCTGCCTGTGTGACCTACTCCCAATAAAAACATTGGGCACTGAGTCTCATTGTGAACTTTCCTGGTATATATTTCACATATGCTGTCATAATTCATTGCTGGGAATTAAGCATATCCTGTGTGACACTACTGGAAGAGCACTCTGAATGTTTCCTCTGGACTTCACCCAATATGTCTTTTCCCTTTGCTGATTTTCCTTTGTATCCTTTTGCTGTAATAAGTCATAGGACTATTGCTAAGTCTTGTGAGTCCTCCAAGTAAATCATCAAACCTGGAGGTGCTCTTGGGGACCCCAACACAGCCATTTAGTCTGAGATTATAGATTTAGGAAAGAAAGGATTGAAGCCTGATCCAGGGTCTTGGAACTTACTTGTGAGATATTTTTAAAGTAGAATTGACAGGATTTGGTGATTTGTTTTAATGTGGGAAGAAAGAGACAGGGAAGCAGCAAGAATGTCTGCAAGTTTCTGAATTTAGCAACTGATTAAATGGTAATACCCATTTACTAGGGGAGCAGCATAATATAATAGAAGGAATACTGACTCTGAATGATCTGTATGGATTCCAGTGCAGACCTGGGTGCTTAGCTTTGTTATTACAGGCACATCCTTTTGAAGCTCACTTGTCCAACTGACACTTTTTTGAGGATTCAGTGAGACATTTGTGGAAATTTTCTAAGTTATTAAGTCAATATAAATGTTAATAATGATTATTAAGCTACCACTTATTAAGTACTTAATATGTACCAGGTGTTACGAGGCATTTTACATTCTTGTTACTATTGTTTTTGCATTGTTGTAAGTTTTCACTGAGTTTTAAAACTCAGAGTACCTAAAATATTGGGATTTCTTTGTTTTAACTTGAGAAGTTTTATACTGTATTATATTACATACTGTATTATAAGATCTGTATCATATTAGAAGTGGGTGAAGAATTGGTTGTAAGCATTCAAACTCCCAGATATTGTTAATAAGCACCTGATGTCCAGTAAGGGGCTTTGCCACAGTTACACAGTTATTCCAAGGTTGAGTGGCATTAGCACTCTGGTCTTCTAAAGTAGCACACTTTCCCTTATGCTAAATGTCTCTCATTTACGCCTTCTGTGGATGAATAAAAGAACTTTACTTTCATAATTTCAGATCTTCTGGGTAGAAAATATATCATCACATTATAATCTCATTTTATTAGCTACTTAAGTTTTGAGCAAAAACCAATTGCACATGCAGGGGAAGACATATATTTGTGAAATTTTCTTGAATACAAATTGTCTAGATTCCGAAGAAACAATGATCTTCTCTTTCTCTTATAGACCACTTCACCTGCATAGTGAAGGTGCTTTTTACCTTACTATACACACAAGCTCTTGCGGCACTTTCAGTTAAATGCAATGAGGAAGATAGGTCAGCCTGGAAACAAACAGGAGCTCTCAAAAAGGTGAGTGTCTTGTCTGAATTTGTCATTTAGTAGTGCGGCAAACTCATTTAAGTTGGAGATATGAATGAATGAGATTAGGTGTTTGAAAGGCAAAATGAGTTAGTAACAGTATTTTAATTGGAAATGGAATACCTTCAGGCTAAAAAAAGTTTAAAATGTTTTCCTTGTACATTGAGGTCTTCTGCATCTATCTCTAAACCTTGGCCTTTACCTCTTTATATTTGGGTAGTTTTGTTTTGCTTTTGTTGCAAGCCTTAAACTTAGAGAAGTTATAAAAATTGTGCTAACACAGTAAGGACGTAATACATTGTCTGCAGGCTTACCTATTTTAATTATCTGTCAGTTTTTCCTTGTGTCTATCCCCAGTCACAATCCAAAGATGGTTTTTCACTCATCACTTCTAAATATAAAAATCCTAACCTTTTCTCTTTTTTTATTGGGGAAGGGGGACAAGACTTTATTGGGGAACAATCTGTACTTCTAGGACTTTTTTTTCCCCCCAACTCAAGTTGTTGTCCTTTTAATCTTAGTTTTGGGGCGTGCCGTTCAGCTTCAAGTTGTTGTCCTTTTAGTCTTAATTGTGGAGGGCACAGCTCAGCTCCAGGTCTGGTTGCCATTGCTAGTTGCAGGAGGTGCAGCCCATCATCTCTTGCAGGACTTGAGGAATTGAACCGGCAACCTTGTGGTTGAGAGCCCACTGGCCCATGTGGGAATCGAACCAGCAACCTTCGGAGTTAGGAGCATGAAACTCCAACCGCCTGAGCCACCGGGCCGGCCCCTAACCTTTTCTTAATTATGCCTCTTTACTGCTTTTTTCTCATGTTAGAATATATATATAAATTCTTACCAAATTTAAAGGAGTTCTCTTTAAGTTAAAATTATGTGAACAATTTAGAAAAATTATGCAAGTTTAGTTAAACATTAAGTACTTTCAGTGGCTTGAGAACAAATTGAATAGTATAGAACCAAAGAACTGACTGAGTGGTTTAGCTTAGAGATGGTTAAAATAAGAAGTTACTTCAGTGTTTATTTGGGGAAAGTGGTAGGAAAAAATAATAGGTGTAGTGTAAATTGAACCTTTTGATTAGCTTATAAAACTCTTAAAGAGGTTTTGCACATCATTGAAAAGTTTATCATATCTACTTGTATCAAAGGAGAGAAAATTATAAGTACATGAAATATATTCAAGATAACCTTCACTTTTATCACTAATTTACTCTCAAATCACGATTATATATACAAAATTCAGTATAGTATCATCACAATGTTCGTTATGTCTTAATTAGGGACATGAGTGGGTGGCATTGAACTTGAATACTAGGCCAAACTCCTACCACTCAGTAGAAATATTACTTTTGTGGTCAAGATATAAAAACTCTTAGCTTTCTCAAAGTAAATAAGAATTTGGAATATATGGTTTCTAAAATTTTGTTACTCTAAGTTTTTAAAGTGGATTTCAGTCTTTTCCTTCAATGATTTTTTTCCTCCTTGTTCTTAGTCGATTCTTAGATAATTCTGCCTTCTGAAATTATCTTTCTTTTTTTCTGTATATTTTTTCAATTCTCTGAGTGCACTAAATCTGTTATTTGGATTGTTAGTATTCAAATAGTGTATTATGTTTCTATGCAGTCATTGTTTAACTGTTTTCTTAGTAAACTAATGAAAAACTATACATCTTAAATATTTTCTGATGTGATTTGGGTCTAAATCTCTTTATCTGACTGCTAAAATGAGACCTTAGTGACAGAAAATTAGACAATTGTAAATCTATGATGGCAGGAACATGAACTAATTTAGGTAACTGTCAATTTTCTTTCTCAATTTGATAATTGTTAGCTATTTTTAAAAATACTTAAAACAATATGAGTCAGATTTTTATCAGAACTTAAATTAGAAGTTTATAGCCACATTAAATTGCTTGTGAATGAAAACAAAAATTATGATATTCCATATGTTGGTTTGTCACGTTATTAGCTTTTTCTGCAGTAGATCTAAACATTTAGATATATAGCATATTATAAGTAATAGCAACAACTATATTTATGAGTAATGAAATAATATCACTGTGACTTCTATAACTACCTCAATTTCTGCATCATCATTCCTCATTTTATTTTTCATTTCTTCCTTTAGTTCTTTTCTTCTCTCATTGCTTTTCTTCCTTCTTCTCTTTCTTTGTTGAGTCTCATTCATTCCATCCCTATAATAATTTATCCTCGGATATGGTAATCCCAGTAAAAACAGATTTTTGCCTGTTCTAATCTGACCTAGGGCAATAAAAATATAGGCACTATGTATTCTTGAAAGGGATATTAGAGTTAATTTGATAATGACGTTTGGTTGTGTTGGAAAAATGATCATTACATTTAGTATATATAAATTGTGTTCTTTTGGTTCATTGGGATATCTGTTAAAGGAGAGTTTATACCAGGATTTCTTAATCTGGAGTCCGTTGTTTGGTTTAATTTTGTTGGGAGTAGGACCATAGTATCCATCATATACTCAAAGGGTCTGTCACCCCCAAAAAGTTTCAGAAGTACTACAATTTAGAAAAAGCACTTACCCAACACAGCATTTATTGTATCTGTCAACCCTTGATCCTTTTCTTTACCTTTGCCATGTCTCCCATAGGATTCTTCTGATCATGATTTTAGGTCTGTCATCCATGGTCTCAAAAATTCTCTTCTTAAGCTTTATGATCCCACTCTTTGGTTTATTCAAATATTGCCTATATAAAACATGTTTTATTAATAAGACTTTCTTAAACATGAAATTATTGTCTTATCTAATATTCCTTTTTTTTTTAATTTGACAGGAGTTGAGTAAAAGGACTTGATTTGTTATAAAAGTATAGTTGACATACAATATTGCGATATTTTTATAGTTAAAAAAACAGGCCATGATAATACTACATGGCTGAGTGAATATGGCAGAAAGGAAAGAGGAATGATTTAAATATAATGCAAAGGACTGATTATCAAAAGAGGCACACTCAGGGAAGTTTTAAGATTGAAAACTCCAACATTACTGAAATAAATTTCATGAGTTAGCCAGCAGATAATTTATTGCTCAGATTGTTGTTATGCAAAGAGATACATGCAAAATACAAAACAATAATTCCTGACTTTTTGGAATTTACAGTTGAGGAGAGCATAATAACATGTGAAACAATGAGGAACTATACAAAAGACTGAATATCATCAACTCTGTTGTCCAGACTATCAATTCCTTAAAAATTCAGGATAAAGTTATATTTCGTAGCATTTACTCAATTGTTATATTTTATTATTTAAAAAGTATAGTTAACAAACAGAATATATGGCACTATAGCAAAGTTATCACTTCATCCCAATTTACACTTTACTGTAATTTGTAACAACCTCTAATATCTCAGTGAATATAAAAAGAGGCGTATTTCTTTATGTGTAAAAATCTTATTGAAAGAAATTTGAATTTATAAATAGCCATTATTTCTTTCTTACAAAAAGTAGATTAAGCTTAACAATTTGTAGACTTATTTGATGTAATATCTGTACATTCTGTAATAAATATATTGTCCTATTTTATTTCTACATTAAATAGTGTGTACAAATCCTATTTGAGGAATCTGAGGGAAGTTGTAAAAAGAAAAAAATTTGCAGTCCATATTTTCTTCATTTCATGCACATATGATTTGTTCCACTATAATGATTGTACATATAAACTAATGGCTTTTTTCATATCACATTATGAACATTTTTCATACACCTTGATTTGCCATTTCACTGCCTATTAAATATTCTGTTGAGTTGCTACATCATAATTTACGTAACTGCCTCACTTTTGTTGATCATTTCTAATTTTTCAGTCATAGTGCGTCATTGAATGTCTTGGATATATAGTTATTTATTTCTTTTTAATTTATTGGGGTGACAATTGTTAGTAAAATTACATAGATTTCAGGTATACAATTCTGTATTACATCTTTTATAAATCCCATTGTGTGTTCAAAGTTATTTTTTTCTTTTGGATTATTTTCTTAGGGAGGATTTCCAGTAGTGGGAATTACTGAGTCAACATCTATTATTTACATAAGTTTGTTTATATATACGTTATATAATTTATATGTTGTCTTTTGAAGAAGTATTTAATCATCTATCCAATTTCATTGTGAATCAGGAAGTATACTGTTGTATATAGGTTTTTAAGAACTGAAGCTTAAATGCTTGTAAAATAATGTAATCACAATTATACTGTACTCATTAAAAAGTATTCTTTCCAATGTCAAGTTTTTTGGTACTTTTCAATGACTGATGGAATATTTTAATTTTTTCCAGAATACGTGCGATGCAGAAAAATCTTATGAAGTATTATTGAGCTTTGTAATAAGTGAACTATCTAAAGGAAAATTATACCATGAAGAAGGAAATCAGGAATGTGCAATGGTATGCTCTCTCTAAGACCAGATGTAGTGGTTATTTAGTTAAAATTTTAGATTTTGTTGTCTAAATTATGAATATAATTTTTTAAGCTATATCTGTTACATTCAGATTGTTCAGTTTTTTTTTTGTTTTTCAACTTTAGGTTAGCCCTATTGCTTGGTCTCCTGAATCCATGGAAAAATACTTGCAGGACTTCTGCTTACCTTTCCTCAGAATCACCAGCCTTCTTCAGCACCACCTTTTTGGGGAAGAGTTACCTAGCTGCCAGGTACAATTTATGGTAGAGAGTAGGCAGCCTTGTTTTTTGAATTAGCTAACTTTTTGGAATATGCTGGTGTATAGTGTAATATTTATATCTGTATACAGAACGTTATACAAGTTTATGTTAGTCTAACTCGAGGGAATATTTAGAATATTTACAATTGTTATTTTTGTTAGCACCCACCTATTTTTGTTAGCACCCACCTATTTTTATGATAATATTATTAATATTTGATTTTGAACAGCTTGAGATTAGATCAGTGATAATAAATGCCCAATACTTGAACAGGATCGTTGTATTCATATTGATGTAGTTATTACTGTTTTTGTCATATTGATATATTTATCACGCTCTACTAATATATTTATCACTAATTATCTGCCTTTACTATCCTTTTAAAAATTATGTTGGTCAGAAAGTTGGTTGCTTAAAGATATGATGGTATTTGTGTAATTTTAGAACGCAAAATATTTGATTTGCAGCCAATTGTATTAAAACTTGGATGAATGAATTATCACTGATTTAATCTATTTCATAAAACTGAGTAGGCAAGAAAATGACAGGATAGGAAACCATAAGGTAAATAAACTATGCTTATAGGATTAGGTTCTTGGCGTTATCTGCCATTCATTTTCAGTGAATTAGATCTGGGAATTAAGACATTCATCATATTTATGGCCTTTGAAACCTGAAGTATATTGAAATCAAGCAGTTGATTTTTCCTTCTTTCTTAAGTAATTGAGCATTGCATTAAATAGTTTGGATTCTTTGGTTTTTATCCAGTGATTTGAGATAAACTGCACATTTGTTCTCAATATTGAACAAATTAAAAATTCAAAAATTCTTCACATTTCTGTACTGCACCAATATTCTAGCAGAATCTTCTTAAACAAAAAGCAGGGATTACATAGTGCACACCTGAAACTAACATAATATTATATGTCAACTGTATTGAAAAATTTAAAAAAAATTTAACATAGGGATTAAATTAAGCAGTGGGGTTTTTCTTTTTAAATAGTAATCCAAGTACAGGAAAGCCAAAATGAACTTAAAAATATAAATATTTCTAAAATAAATGATGATGATTTATCAGCCAAACATTAGGGTTGTCTGAGAGCTATTTTGTAGTCATGGGGAGAATGGATGGGGTGAGAAACCTGTGGCATCTTGGTCTTGTTAAAATAAGTAACTCACTTGAAGACCATAGCTTTAATCAAAGCACCTTTAACTTAAGAAACCTTCCCTAGTATCAGTGAATATGGGCAAGAGGAGGGGGCTGCCCAACCAGGATACTTATCTGCATCCTTCCTTTCTCTTCTTACCTGTGGTCTGTAATTACTGTCTGCATTTATTTTCCACTCACTCATCACTCACTCATCACTCACTCATCACTCACTCACCACTCACTCACTCCTTAACCCCACAAAATCTGTTTTTTCTCCCTGCCAATACTATCCTGTAGCCTCAAATGTCTGTAAGGAACCCTGATTGCAGCACAATCCCAAATGCCTCATTTCCTTCAACCTCTCTCCTCCCCTGGCTCCCATGACACTGCAGCAGGAGTTTTCAAACATAGGTTTAGCAGTGGAACCCTTCTTCGAATGTGATCTTGCCTAGAACTCCAAGGGATTAAGCATAGCTTTATAGTAAGAATTAAAATCACTCAGTGTAAGTCCTTAAAATTTGTTCTTTTTCAAGGTAGTTTTCAAGGTAGCCTTTTTCAAGGTTATTCATTTCATTTCCATATAGTTTTTTAATCAGCCTGGAAATTTCTACCGAAAACCAAAACCTATTGGGATTTTGTTTGAAATTACATTGATTCTAGATATTAATTTAGAACTGACATCTTAACTGGAAAAACTGACGTTGTAACATTATGGTGTTAACAGTTTAACATTATCGAGCACTCCAGTAATGGGTCTTATGTTTCCTCTGATTTGGATTCGTTAAGCTTCTTAGATCTGTGGGTTCGTGGTTTTCATCAAATTTGGAAAAAATTGGCCATTATGCCATTCAATATTTTTTATCTCTCTTACCTCTAATTCCTCTTCAAAAAATTCATCCATTAGATGTTTTCTTTCATAGGTATTTAAATTTTAACTTAGAAGTATATTTCACATGTGTGAGTCAAGGGACAAGAGTCTACTGTAGTTGGGTCTGAGCCTGGGAGACTTGAACCTCTGTGGTCCGGTTAATAGAGGAAACATGGATCAGGTTTCTGGGGGCCCGGATGAAAGTATTTTGCATATATTCAAGGTGAGGGGTTGGTTGGACCACTGAAGTGGATATATTCAACTGAAGTGAGAAAAGTAAGTTACAACTTTAGATAGAACTTTCCTGCCTTTTTGTTTAGATTTCTGTCATCTGGATAATCTTTTTTTGTTTTTACATATGTCTGTAATATGTATATATAAACATATATGTAATACAAAATATATAAATACATGTACTATATAAATATGTATATATATTTGCTCTCTCTTACACTGTATTCACTTTGACTTTTCGTTAATCGTGGTGTGGTATAGATAGGTGTAATGTTATGCATACTTTAACTTCTGTGGATTTGACATTTTTTTCTTTGTTTCAGCTATCCATATTTCATACTTTTATCCAAAAAATGTTTCATTAAAATTTATTCTTTTGCTCCCTTTTATTCTAATTGCAAATCTATACATACAGCAGTTTTCCCTTAATGTTTTCTTTGGTAGTTCTCAAAGTTAAGGATCGTTCATTCATAGCCCTTTGTTTTATTTGTGAGAGAAAGGACTAAACATTTATTTGCTCAAAGGTATTTACACAGCACTTTATAATGACCTGGTATTTATTAGCCAGCTTATAAAACAGATTCTCATTTTACAGTGATGAAATTGAAGGATGAAGCCATGTCTAAGCTAACAGTCAGTTAGAGTTAGAATTTACCTTATTCATTGGATAGTATTTATATTGACCCCCTTGTTCATTTCTTGACCTGAAATTATCTTTTCGTTTTTGAGAGGAGGATTGGAGGAGCATAGGCATGAATTCATTGATCACACTGGTCAGCTCATGGCACCGCGCATAGTGCCTCTGGTATTAATACGCCCCCCTTTTCCACATGGTACCATATCCACATCTCCTCAGAAGTAATGCGTATGTCAGTGTAAACTGCAGGTAGTGTCTTGTGTCTGTTTAATTTGTGTAACTGGTATTGTGCTATAAATCTTGTATCTTTGTTATGTTTTTTTCTACTAAATATTAGACCATTTAGACCTAATCACGTAGCTCTAAATGATCCTTTCTTATTGCTGTATGGTGGTATTCCAGTGTACATATATTTCATTTGTTATTTATTCCTGACTGATGGACATCTAGGCTGTCTCCAAATCTTTGCTACAATGGAAAAAGTAATCTGTTGCGATGAACCTAATGTCCTGTGTTCTTTAAAGTTTCTCTGGGTTCTCTACCTACTTATGTCATTGCTGGGTCCATAGGATACATTCTGCCTGGTTGCTTTCTGAAATGGCTGCTCATAGGGTTCTTGTTTTCCACCCTGTGCTTGTCAGCACTTCTTATTATCCAATGTTCTAATATTTGCCAGTCATAGGGGTACAAAGTATATGCTTATAGTTAAGTTAATTTGCATTTTTAATAGGTGCAATTGATTATCTGTTTACATACTTATTAGACATTTAAATTTTCCTCTGTATATTTCCCATTCCTATTCTTTGACCATTTTTTAAAAATGGGTTTTTTTTTTGTCTTTATCTTCCTGCTGTTTTGCCAGTTTTACACATGGCAGATATCTTTTCACAGACATTTGTTTGACAGTATTGCCCTTTGTGGAACAGGAATATTTAATTTTAATGCTGTCAGACCTAACACTTTTTTCTTTATGATTTATGTTTTGGAATTTTATTTTAAAAATCCTTCTCCAATCTGAGATTATAAAGTTATTTTGTATTTTCTTCTATTATTTTTATAGTTTTATCTTTACATTTAGATTTTGAATTTAATCTGGAATTTATTTTGTAGTAAGGTATGAAGTGAAAAATCTAATTTTTTCTCTATTTGATGAGACAGTTTTCCTGACTGACACTATTTACAAAATAATCTATTTATAAAGTAATCTAACTTTTTCTTACTGATTTTTGATGCTAACAGGGTTCTATGTTTCTGGATTCTTTATTGTATATACTATTGAGCTGTTTGCCCCTGTACTAGTAACAGACTTCTAAATACTATTATTTTATTATAGACATTATATCTGGTAGGGTGTCCTTTTTTTCTTTCAACTTTTTTTTGTTGTTGTTAAATTCTTTTCTAATTTTTTTTCAGTTAGTTATATGTGGACCTTTATTCTTATATATAAATTTTATAATCAATTTGTAAATTTTCTTCCTAAATTCTACAAAATGTTTGATGAAAATTGCTTTGAATTTATAGTTTTAAGGCATTGAACATAGTTTATATGTCAATTTATTCAGGCCTTTTAATGCTTTTCATAGAATTTTTCAATTATCATCTTAAAGTCTGGAGCATTCTTTTTTTTTTTTTTTACATTGGGGAATGTTGGGGAACAGTGTCTTTCTCCAGGGCCCATCAGCTTCAAGTCATTGTCCTTCAATCTAGTTTTCGAGGGCGCAGCTCAGCTCCAAGTCCAGTCACCGTTTCATTTTTTCAATCTTAGTTGCAGGTGGCACAGCCCACCATCCCACGCATGAATTGGACCAGCAACCTTGTTGTTGAGAGCTCATGCTCTAACCAACTGAGCCATCCGGCTGCCCCTGGAGCATTCTTTATAAAGCTAATCCTATAGGCTTTATAATTTTAGTTTCTTTTTAAATTATCTTATTTTCTATAACATTTTCTGATTACTTCTTGCTGGTATAGAATAATACTACTGACTTTTGTTAATTCTTGTGACTGGCCACTTGTAGAACTCTCTTATTCTAATAGTTTGCCCTTTGATTCTTTCAGGTATTCTATGTAATTATGATTATATCATCTGAAAATGACAATATTGTTTCTTCCCTTCAAATCTTTATTACTCTGTTGTTGTCTTAATGCATGCTCAGTATTATTTTGAGCAGTGAAGAGTCAACATCCTTATTCCCTATCCCAAAGAGAATGCTTCTGAGTTTCCTGTACATGTTTTTTGTTTGTTTTTTGTTGTAAATGGAATCGTTTAAAAATTATATATTTAATATATTGCTGAAATGTAGAAATCCAATTGGAATTTTGCATATTAATCTTCTACATTTAGCCACATTGTTAATAAATACATTTTTCAATCAAACATTTTAAGCTTGGGAACTCATCAAGAATAGTACTTAATACATGTTCTGACAACAGCAAGGCTGCTCTCACAGTAATTTCTTAGACCTTCCTAATTTAGTTAAATGTCTTAGTCTAATAGTATTTCTACTACTACATTAGGGCTAATTAAAGTAACCTACATAGTTCTCTTTTCTCCTACTTAAATCCCTTCTCTCTTATTTATCCTCTAACTCTGGAATTCTTAACAGAGAGACTTCAGGTAATTTTTGAATTTCATAGCATTGTTTATAAAATGTTTGTGTATGTGTATTTTTCTTGGAAGAAAACAGTTATTATATACTTACAGGGGACTATGCTATCCACCCACAGTCTCCAAAGTTGAGAAAACACTGCTCTAATATAACTCCTTTAATTATTTTTTTCATTCTTCTATCTGTCAAAAGTAAATTCCCTATGGATACTAATAATTATAGCTAGCGTTTATTATATTTGTTTATGACTATACGCTAAGCACTGTTTTATGTGCTTCTCATGTAAATTCATTGAAGCTACCCAACAACTGTGAGGTAGCTGTTATAAGCCTCACTTTACACACAAGGAAAGAAGCACAGAGAGATGAATAATTTGCTCAAGATTCACAGCTAGTAAGTAAAGCAGTCAGGATTTGAACACATTTAGTCTGCATGCCAAGACTGCACTATTAACATCAGAGCTATGCGGCTGCTCACTACCCAAAATGTTTTTGGAAGAGTGCAGGTAATTTTCTTCAGTGTTAAGTCTGTAAAAACCACTATAATATTGCATATTATACTCTCTTTGATCTCAGTATAACTGTGAATACTCCACCTATAGATGTTTCTTGTGGTATAATAATATGGAGATTGATTTATTGATACCTGCATAGATATAAAAAAATAGCAAAAAATTGAAAACATCTGAAGTTATCCATCAATGGGGAACTGGATAAATAAATGGTAGTTTATTCATACAATGGACTATTCTGCAGTAAAGAACAGAATAGAAAGTTCTGATAAAAGGCATTTATGAAAAACCTATAGCTAACATCATACTTAATAGTGAAAGAAAGCTTGCCCCCTTATATCAGAGACAAGACAAGGAGGTTTGCCCTCATCACTTGTTTTCAGCATTGTATTGGAGGTTCAAGAAAGAGCAGTTAGGTAAAAAAGAGAAATAGAAGCCATCTGGATTGAAAAGGAAAAGGTAAAACAATCTCTGTTTGCAAATTAGATGATTTTGTATGTGGAAAATTGTAAGGAATCTCCAAAATAACTGTTAATAAAGCAGTTCAGCAAGATTGTAGACATGTACAGAAAAATCAGTTGTATTTTTGTGCACTGGCAATGAAAAATCTGAAAATGAAATTAAGAAAATAATTCCATTTACAACAGGTGAGGAAAATATTCTGGATGTAGATAGTGGTGACAGTTGTACAATTTTGTAAGTATACCAAATCCCACTGAATTTTATGATATATGAATTCTATCTCAATTAAAAAATACCCATTGAGAAAGGACTTGTATCCAGAATAAATAACTCTTACAACTGAATAGTAAGAAAACAAAAAACACAAAGGCAAAAAATTTGAACAAGCACTTTTCATAAGAAATATGTATGAATGACAAAAAAAGTACATAAAAAGGTGTTCAACATCATTATTCATTACAGGAATACAAATTTATGTCACAAGTATTGGTGAGGAGTTGGAGTAGCAGACTCTCATTTATTGATGGTGGGAATGCTTTATGGTTTAGTCAAATTTGGAAAAAATTTGGCAGTTTCTTTAAAAAAATTAAACATACACTTAATGCACAACACAATAATCCCACTCCTAGATATCTACCGAAAGCAATGAAAGATTATGTCCACATAAAAGCTTACAAATGAGTGTTCATTAAAGCCTAATTTGTAGTAGTCGAAAACTGGAAACAACCCAGAAGTCCGTCACCAAGTGGATACATGAACAGAATGTGGTATTGCCACATAGTGATGCTTAGTAATGCTGTTCAGTAATAACAAGGAATGGGCTACGGGTACACCCTGTAACGTGAATGAACCTCAAAACAGTATGCCGAGGAAAGAGGCCAGGAATAAAAGACTACATGCTATCTGGTTCCAGTTATATAAAATTAAAAAAAAATTCAAAACTATAATGGCGAAAGCACACCAGCGGTTACTTGGGGCCAGGATAAGGGGCTGGAATTGATTGCATAGGGGCACAAAGGAATTTTTGGGTGGAATGGAATTATTCTGAAATTTTATTGTAGCAGTGGGTGCATGACTATACCAGAATTCATGAAAGTACACTTAAGGTTGTTGCATTTTATGGTTCTGTAAATTATACCGGAAAAAAATATTTTTAATGCTTTCTTTACATAGCTATATAAATGGGGCACTTGTGGCCTCATTTCTAGAGAGTTTCAAAATTAACATCTTTTTCAGCCTGCATATCAATTTATTTTTCATCTTTTTTAGCGTATTTCAGAATTTTGTACTTAATCTACATAATTAGTTGAGTTTTGCAAACAGATGTTTGTTGAATTTCTACTATGTGCCAAGCCCTGGGAGGACAGAGCTCCTACTGCCAGGGACACTCCCACTGTCTTATAGGAAAGGCTTATTTACTTTTAAAGTAACTAATAGAAAATATCCAAGAACAGAAGAGTTTACAAGGTGTGGAAGGATTCATTTTATCTGAACAGAGCTGGGTAGTCTAAGGTCCCATAAGTGGGGTGAGGGAGTCTTCCCTGGGGAGCTGGAGTTTGAAGGATGATAGGAATCGATCCAGTGGACGGGGAAGTAGACCCACTCCTCTCCTACATGGTTTTTCAGTTAAATCAAAAAGGATTGGGAAATATATTTTGGTGTTTGTAAGACTGAAAAAGCACCTTAAAAATCACTGTTCAGGATGAGAGTCCTTGGATGACTGATTCCCTGGTTCTGTTGTTACTGAATAGAGCTTCAGATTGCCTGGCGCTTAGATCTCTAAATTTTTTTTTCCCAAACACCCGCCTTTTAATACTGACTTTGTTTCACATTCATTCAGGATCCAAACAAATTATTTAACACTGCCTCTTGTGAATTCCATGCTTCTACTATTGTTCTTCTTAATCCTTACTGACAGACTATGTCTTTATAACCAAAAGTCGCTTTCCTTTGGTCCCAAATTAACGTTTGCTTTCATAGAGTAGGTAGGTTCTGTTGACTTTATTCATCGGATATGTGGCAACACAATTTTAAAAACAAATGTGTAAAAGAAGCAGCTGCTATGGCACTTATGAGTTACATTTCAAAGAGAAATATCATGGGGCTAATATTTACAGCTTGGAAGCTTTGTCTCTCTTTTTTGATTCTCCTACTCCCTTTTCTTTAGTTGACTCAGTTTAAGTTTTCTTACTATTCAAAAACAGTTAATGAGGATGGCACATAACATATCTATAATGGGAAATGCTCTTGATACAATGTCTTGAAAATTTTCTGTTTCATGTCTCAAAGGAAGAAGAAGAATTTTCAGTTCTTTCCAGCTGCCTGGGACTTCTGCCAACGTTTTACCAAACAGAACATCCATTCATCAGTGCCTCCTGTCTGGATTGGCCAGTTCCAGCATTTGATATTATATCTCAGTGGTGTTCTGAGATAAATTCATTTACTGAAAGACATGCAGAACAAGGAAAGGTATGTGAAAAGAATATATTCACTTACCATAGTGGTGATATATTAATAGGTAAGATAATGAAGAATTTAAAATTTCAGGTCATTTGTTCTTGGCAGCATTTATTAAAGTAATTATATTTAAAAAGTGGTTTACTTATATAATACTCGTTTATGAGTGTAAAAGCAGAAATATTTCAGTTAACAAAACTAAAGTCTTAGTATGTCACTTTTAGTTTGTTTTAGATTGTCAGGTTTTTTATTGAATACCTAAAATAATCATAGTATTAGACTTGGAAGAGACAAAGGAATTTTAAGAGAGACAAAGTATTTGTAAGTCTATTTATTAGGAAGAGAACTGTTAAATAAAAATCAAAGATTTGGATTAGCAGATCTAAAAGATCATGTCTTTAACTTTAAAATTTGCTGGACCAGTGCTGCCAGCTTGGCTGGTAAAAGGTTTTGTGTTGGCGATGAGTGAATTGGAAAAGTTAGGGTGGCAACAGCACTGGGTAGCTCTGAATGCCGTGGTTTGGTGCTCAGACTTTCTTTTATAGCTAGAACTACAGTTTTTGAAAAATGGATAATATGAAGAAAGTAGTGTTTTATAGAGGCAGTCTGGTGGCTTTTTAGTAGGTAAATTGAAGTAAGGAGAGAAGGAAGCCAGAGATTATTATTTCTCTGGTGAAGAAAATCTGGACGTTTGTTTTATAGTAGAAATTAGAAGGTAACCAGTGCAAGAGACATTGGAGAAAAACATATAGGACTTGGTGACTCGATGTACATGACTTTAAGATCTTGAACTCAGATCCTTAGAAGAATAGTTACCAGTACACATAGTTCTGATAGGAACCTGCTCCTGTTTAAACACCATTGATGATGCCCATTGCCTATGGAGGAAGACAGGGATTCCTTGCATGGTATTCAAGGATTTTCACCATCTTTCTTGCCTTTCTAACTCATTCTGTACCACTCCCCTGCCCACCATCTTGCTCAAACCACAAAAGAATATTTCTTAAGTATGCAAAATATTTTCAAACATCTGTGCTCTTGCGTATATTGCTGGTACTTTTATCTAAAGCAACCTTCCTACCCTTCTCCTATTGAATTAATCATTCATGAAGCTTTGCTTTGCAAAGGTAAATGTTACCTCTTCTCTAAAGCTTTGTCTGATAGGCATCTTCCTTTACAGTCCTAACCCCTCCCTCTGTTGTGCTGTACACAGTTCTGTTGCCACTGTCTCTTACAGTCTCCTTGTTTATCACTTTGTTTATTGTGTCTGAATTGTGGCTCCACAAATAAAGATTATTTTTTATTTATCCTTAAATCCCTAGTTCCTATAAAGTGACTGATATAGATTGGTCACCTAACAAATATTTGTGGAACACTTAGGTGGTAGGATGATGTCATTGGCAGAAATAGAATTGATGAAAGGGGAGCCAAGTTTCAGGGAAAATGAGAATTTTAATTTTAACATCAAGGGGACAATAAAAGTTGGTATTTCCAATGGAGGAATCAGGCTAGACTTAATTTTTAAAACATTGAAGTGAATAGTAAAGGCAAAGTAAGCATAAACAATAAATATCTCTGCTTTTGTTCATTTCTCCTTTTTGTTGAAATCCTTAAAGAGATAATACCTCATCTGATACCTTTTTTTGAAAGGAAAGGGAAATTCAAGAAGTTAATTGAACCTTGTGTATTATGTATACAAAATCTTTTTCCTGTCTAGTAATTTTTGTATTCACAAATTATAGCTAGAATCTGAAATTATATTTTGATGTCTGAAATATAGGAACGATTTGGAGTAAGAGATGTGTATAACTGTGGAACCAGGATAGGAGAAAAAGTGATGAGCATACTTAAATTTTTTTTGTCTTCATATGCGCCATGGGTTAAACGATAGATAAAAATTAACTTATTTGATAGTATAAGAGCAAGCCCACATTTTAGATGAATGATTATTGGTTTGGATATTGATGGAAAATATGAATTTATCTTTTAAAAATATTTCATCTTTTTGTAAGATTGAGTGATAATTATTTGTTTTAGAGTCAGAACAGTAGACATTTATTTATGTATTTCTATATACGCAGCATTTTTACCAGTTGTTTGATGCATCACCACCTGACCTGCATCCCTACTCCTGTCCCTGTCCATTCTGTTCCATCTCTAACCCTGACTCAGATCCGAAGGCAACCAGATTTTCTTTACTAGGGATTTTAAGTTTGAGTGTAGAGACTTAGCAAGATAAACAGTGAATGGAGCCAAATAGTCCTACAGCAGTGAACTTGAAAGAGTCTTAATTAGTACTTCACAAGTTTTGTATCAGCTAAGATTCTTTGGTTGCAAACCTCTTTTCTCTGAAGTGCTACCACTGGATGACTCTACCTCACCCACTTTCCTTCCCTCCATGTGTGCACTGAAAATTCAGGTCCCTAGGAGAGAGAATCAGGCCTAATTTGCATCATGTATACACCCCTGTGGTGAGGCAGGATCTTGTGATGGGGCAACCGCATCAGACCTGTATGGAGCAGGAAAAGAGGTTATTTTTCAAAAGAACTTGTAATGCCACTAATATAAGAAGGCAGATAAGGATGCTAGACAAATGGAAAAGAAATAGCACTAGTGGCCTGCTACCTTCACATCTTACTCGCGTGGCACATAGACATCGTCTTCTTATTCACACAGTTTCACTTCTTCCTCTGTTCAAAACGAGGTAACCAGCCCTCTTACGACCACGGCCGCATCCATCCCTTTCCCAGATACGCAGCCTGCAGTCATGTCCAATAGTTATATCACTGAGTCTCTGAATCCAGAGGCTCTGGGAGATGTCCATTCCTTCTGTGATTTGCTGTACTAATACGCCAGTGGTCTAGACAATTTGAATTAGTACCTATTCACCCTGAATTCAATAGTAAGAAAAAGGAAAGAGAATGAAAAATGTTGCAAAAACGTATACCAGAGCAAGCAAGAAAATTTACAACTAAGGTAGGCATAAAGCTGTAGGTGATATATAATCAAATGTATAGCTTTCTTCTGTCACCCTCATTAACTGGCACCTCAACTGGTTGGATTTGTTTGACCAAGGATGGAACCCAAACTTTATTCTGAAAAGTCTGAGCTTCCGGTGACTGATCCTGTCTTGCTTCTACAAGGCTGTAATAGTGTGTGTTACATTTTTACTGTTCAAGCTTGGGACACGGCTGCAGGTGGAGGTGGGGGGGTCTCTAAGTTCCCAAAACACTGCTACCAATTGTATAGCAGTATTTCCATTACTCTTGATAGCCGGGTCAGTCCCTCCAGACGGTGTTGTGCGTCATCCCCTTCTTTTCCCAGTGAGGTGGGGAACCTAGGACGGTTAAATGACAAGTTTAGTTTCTAATCCCACAGAACTACTACTGTGTTTCCCCGAAAATAAGACCTAATCGGAAAATGAGCCCTAGCGTGATTTTTCAGGATGACCTCCCCTGGACATAAGCCCTCATGCGTCTTTTGGAGTAAAACTTAATATAAGACCTGGTCTTATTTTGGGGGAATCTCGGTATTTATCTCCTGATGGAGAATACTACATAGCTTCCTTAGGATGGTACTAAAACCACAAAAGAGTCCAAAATACCAGGGAAACAGAAATTAAAGACTGAATTCTTAGGTGTAATCATGAGAGATGCCACGACCACTTTTCACCCCTAGTTCCCGAACCTGTGCATTCCAACTAGGATAAAATGATCATCTGTCTTTGCCGGTGGCTTGTTTAGACCATATACTTCATTCTGTAGGAGCATATACCTTATTCTGTCAGTGTTTTCCAGCTGGTGCCATATAAAAATTCATCAGCAAAGTAGTTTATCATTTAAAAGATCAGTGTTTACTTCAGATGATTGAGTGTATGTTAAGATTAGTTAATTCAGTAGACATCCGCCGGCTGCCTTACATCTCTCCTTATGAACAAAATTCCTGATTAGAGGCCATGGGGTGTGGGCTACTGGGCAATTTTACAACCAAATCTAGATAGGTATCAAGTTCAGTGAGGACAAATTGTCATTCCTTCCATGGATGGAAGGGTTCCGATATAATCAACCACCCATTACAAAATATTGAATCTTTGGAGTCCATGGTTGGGCACTGAGTACTGGCAAATAGCACGTTGTAAGCCCATATGTTGTCCTTATTCTTGCCTTCACGGCCACTTTATCCATTAACTTATTGATGAACACGCAGCTAGCTATTTAGTTAGTGCATCGATTAGGTGGATTATGGTTGTAGATGATGTGAGATGAATTGCCAGCCATCTATACAGTTCCTGAAGATAATAGATTCATAATACAGTTTTTTTACTTTAAGTGTTAATGGAGTAGCACCTAGAAAAAATGATTCATGCTGTTACCAATATTTTTATATACCTGAAAATAATCAATAAAATGTATCCTACAGGGAAATTGAACTAATTTGGAATTTTTTTTTTATACGTAAGCATAAAATTTATGAAGAGCTGTAGCCCTAGCACTTGTGGATACAAAAGATCTTAGCTTGAGGTATAAGAAGATTTTACATCTCGGGAGGAGACTCCAGTTTATAAAGTACTGAAATAGAAATGAGTTAAAACTATGACCTTCCCTAAAGAAAAAGCCAATGAATTGTTTATCTGAGAAAGGTAAAAACTTGGTTTTTAAAAATGTGTAACTGTTTAAAGTTTTGCGTTAAGCAAATAAGCCACATGTTTGGAGACAAGTTTTCCATTCTTTATAAAAAAAGTCCTTTTAAAAAAGACGTGTTTTGTCTTAGTGACTTGCATACATAGGACTAATGAATGTTTTTGGGTAATGTTTTAGGCCTTGCTTATTCAAGAGTCAAGATGGAAATTACCACACCTACTCCAGTTGCCTGAGAATTATAACACCATTTTTCAGTACTACCACAGAAAAACCTGCAGTGTCTGCACCAAGGTTCCTAAAGATCCTGCCGTTTGCCTTGTTTGTGGTACTTTTGTATGCCTGAAAGGACTTTGTTGCAAGCAACAAAGCTACTGTGAATGCGTGTTGGTAAGCATTAGTACATAATACAAAATTTATGAAAACTCAGATCTCATATCACATGGAAATCTCACAGACACACACACACACACACACACACACACACACTCACAGTCAAGCCAGCTCTTTAGGTTTAACTACTCTTTAAATAAAATAAACAATACGTATAAGCATTTTGTTCTTTTATTCTAGTTTTTTATTATGTTTGTTCTTTTTAATCCAGTAGAAGGGTAAAAAATAAAGCAATAACAAACACCTGAGACTGAGTAAAACCTTTCTTAAGTACAATTTACTTCTTTTCCTCACTCCTATTGCTTTTTAATGATACATACTTTTTAAAATGTTGTGCTATGAAACAACAGTCATATATCCTGTCGTAGAGGCTAGCCTCTGAATTAGGTTTGTGTTGGCTTTTAATTGCTTCTACAGATAATCCTTACTCAAATTCCCCCTAATTACTATTGATAAAGTATTAGAAATGAGATTGTAAATTTAACTTAGATGAAATCTTATTAAAATTTTAAAAAATAGTTCTGTTTTATTTAGAAGAAATTTACTTAAGGGATTCTTGATATTCTGATAAAGTCCATTTGATGATGATGGTAATTGACATATTTTTAATTTTTCAGCATTCTCAGAACTGTGGAGCTGGAACAGGGATTTTCCTTTTGATCAATGCGTCAGTAATTATCATCATTCGAGGCCACCGGTTCTGCCTCTGGGGTTCTGTGTATTTGGACGCTCATGGAGAGGAAGACCGGGATCTCAGGTTAGATGTGCATGGATCTTTCCGGGTATTTTATTGAAGTTTTGTCAGTAAGAACAATGTGCCATTTCTGGCTTCATAATGATAATAATTTTTTATATTAAGAAATTCTGTCATTAATTTATAGCTATTTCTAGTTTTTGAGATATTTTCCTCATCAACATGCTAAGGGAACATGAAATAAATCAAATTACTATGTGACATTTTTGCCCTGAAGAATCTAGTTAAAAAAACGTGTGAAATCTTCATTGTATTTTATTACTTTTAATGCTTTTTTCCCTCCTTTTTATTCTAGGCGAGGCAAGCCTCTCTACATTTGTAAAGAAAGATACAAAGTTCTTGAACAACAGTGGATTTCTCATACTTTTGATCACATCAATAAAAGATGGGGTCCACATTACAACGGGCTGTGACGCACCACCTCAGCATTGTATTATATCATCGTCATTAAGAATTTATCAACAATAAGCTTTAACTTAATTTGGGGGATTAACGCTTTTGCTGAGAGAAGAAAAGAAAACATGCGTTATAAAGCCTTTCCAAAATTAGGTGCTTGGTAATCACATTAATGGTATAATATTTTTTTTTAAATATCTGGAGAAAACATAACAAGTAACAAATTATATCATTCGTTAGTGGTCATTTTTTAAAAAATCTATAATTAATAAGCACAACTTGACAAAATTATTTAAAACTGATTCTCCCAGCAATGCTTATCAGCTATTCATTGATATTTAGAGTGGGTGTGATTTATTTAAAGTTTTACTGTTTCTTTATATCTGTGTGTTTTAATTTGCATCTGCTAAACATAATGCATCTTTTCCCTCTGCCATTCTTGTGTTGATTTGAGATTTTTGCTGTATGTAATTAGAAAAAAATGTAAAACATGATTTATGTGAAATATTGTATAGTAAAAGTTGGTCTAATAGTAGAACTTTAAAATTTTTTCTTGCGAGGAATCTGTTAAAAGTTTAAGGCTTTGCTGAAAACTTAATTCATTCTCAGGAATTTCATAAATATTCTCCCCAGGTAAATAATTGAAATAGTTGTAAAATAAGTAGATAGCTGCTGTTAATATAATACAGTACATTTTGGGAGGCTTGTGGTTGGGGGGGGAGTCCTTAAAAATCAAAATTTGCCATTTCAGTTGGATAAAGTACTTGAAATAGTAACAAATAGATTTTACTATAAAATCAAAAGTTTTAAGAGCATACACATGGCAGATTTCGATTCTGCTCATGCCCACCATTTATTACCAACCAAGTTTTTGTTTAAATGGTTGGATTAGAAATGCTCAGACTTCCCCACAAAGGAAGCATCATTTTGGAACTTTCTTATCAGTTCAAGAGGTTCAGCTATATTGTATTCGTGGAATGTAATCACTGCTATTTCTCCTTGGTTTCCTGAAAGAGAAAAAAAAAGGCTAAATAGTGATGACCCTCATTAATGAGCCGTGCATCTGCATTCTTAGAAGCTGCTGTGAAAAGCAATTTATGTTTGTAGGGTTTTTGAATTAGTAAGAATGGGAATGATTGAGCTAAAACCCACTCTGTTAGTAGAGAAGGAAGATTACAGAAAAGCATGTTATATATTGCTACCAAGATTTTTCTTCCAAATAATTAATGTGATGATTATTTCATACATAATGCTATGAAGCAGTTCCTGGTACTTTGGACTTACATGGCTTGTTATGTAAAATTACATTTTTACATGGAAAAATGAACTGAAAAGATCTAATGGTAAAATGTAAAAATAAAGTCATCTGCATTCTAAAAATTATTGAATGACATGACATTACAGAATATGCAAATGGACATTAAATGATGGCCGTGCATTCAAATAGAGAAAGCAGAACAGTACATATTCAAATGTGTTGAAAACGGCAAAAAATTACCTATAACTCTACAATAAAATATGTGGAAATAGCTTGCTATTTTTATATACATTTCCAAAATGTTAAGATAACTTTCTGAAAGATTAGAATGATTTCTGTTTAACTAAATAGCTGTCCTTTCCAACACATTGCTACTTTTTAAAATAATGTATCATAAGTTCAGCCTGTCATATTTTTTGCATCAGTCATTATGAATACCAGACCATTTGTAAGTGTGGTTGAAGAGCAAAATGCTAATTTACATCTCTAGTAAATGCTGTTTCAGGATTCATGAACTTGAATAATTCTACAGTTTGAAACTCTTATGCTATATATACATGGTATAATGTATTCAGACTTTGATTACTACATATTTAAAATGGAATGTTTTATGGTTGTGCATATGGATGTGAAGTGAAAATATTAGCCTTAACATTAAAATTTGGGTTTGATAGTGTTTATTTTGATATTGGTGAATTAGTCACCAGTAAGTTTTAAAAAAGCACTTGGTTGAAAATCGTACTTGAATACATACATGCATGCTGCTAAACTAGAACTTTAATTTTTCCCCTATAACTTTTATAAGTCCCATTTATAAACCCACTTTTAAAAATAACAGGTCCAAGTTAGAGTGATGTGTGTATATTATTCAAAAAAAATGTACTGGTGTGATATCTTGTATGAGTGATCATTTAAATACAGTACATTACTGTAGAAGCTAAATCAATCTTTATAATTAAGCAGAAATTATAAAACTAGGAATAATCAACACTGTAAGATATGTTAATAAAAACCTACTGTCATTTGGTTTGTGAAAGATCCTTAAAATGTTTAATGCTTACATTGTTTTTCTTTTTTCAAAGATACTGACAATAATATATGTAAGTGAGCATAGCTGGAAAGATGAAAGCATAACATAACTAACTAATAGTTGCTCTAAGATGGAGTTAACTATAAAGGATTTGCTTTTCTTTTTCTTTTTTATTTTCAAAGCTAGTTCTTATTTCTTCTATCCCTGTCTCGTAATTAACGCAAAGGTGTTACTAACTATGTGGTTTTGAAGGGGGGCGGGGAGAAGAGAACGAGTGTGCAGTTCTGAGGAATGCTGCTATGGTCCTTGCCACTTTCTGAAAATTCCCAGCTAAACTTGAGAAATCCAAAGTGCTGTATGATCACGTTTCTTTTGAATGGTCTGTGGTCTTGTTTGAATTGACAGACCTTGCCCTTACCCGATCCTGTAACTCACCAGCCAGTTATCAGTTAGGAATCCATTTGTGTTCGCAGACCTTTCTTTCTGCTTTATGTAGTTTGATATTTACTGATTTCTGTGACTTAGAAAAGATGCTGACTAAAAGGGCTGAAGGCTAGGAGGTAACAGCAGTGAGAGGAGATGTGGCCCAAGAGTCTCTGTACCATCTCCAAAATTATAACTGCTAACCCTCAAGTTCCTGATGCTGGCTTATGTTTGAGGTCATGATGAACAACAACTACCAAACCCAAAGTAATGTAACATGGTTTTAACCACTAGAATCAAATCACCAATACAAGATACATTTACTGGTGGTTATGCCTGACCCTTGATAGTCAGTGGGAGAGCAGAAGACTTGTTACTTCCTCAGTCCCATTCACAATGCACAGTTCTTGTCTTGGACTTTATGGTCTGGCTGGGTGATATCAAGCACGGCTTACTTCATCTGGGATAAGTTGGAGGGGCAGGAGGGTGGCAACACGATCACTTCTCTACTGAAGCATATCAAGTATGGAAGAGCTATACCATCCTGGGGTACAGTAATCGACTAGCCCTGGAATGAATGTAACTCCAGCTGATGTAACACAATGAAAAGGCATAATGAGACCTTATGTAGAGCTGTCTTTACTGTGTTTCCTCAAAAATAAGACCTAGCCGACCATCAGCTCTAATGCGTTTTTTGGAGCGAAAATTAATATAAGACCCAGTATTACATTATATTATACCCGGTCTTGTATTAAAATAAGACCCGGTCTTATGTTAATTTTTGCTCCAAAAGACGCATTAGAGCTGATGGTCCGGCTAGGTCTTATTTTCGGGGAAACACGGTATGTGAGTTAAATTAATGTAAGATGTGGCAATACCAAAATTGATGCAACAGATCCCAAGAGCAGGCTAGAAGGAGCGGGTTCAGGAGCACAGATAAATACTGCAGCTTGAGGGGAAGGAAAAAGGACAAGAGAAAGGAAAGAAAGTTTAGAGCAGGGGTTTCCAAACTTTTTTCAACATTTTTCACCAAGGGCCATATACGGTAAAATATACAAACAGGCCACTCTTAGGAGGTGAAGTACGTATTGCCTCACCTGGTTTATTTAAGTAAACTAAATATATTTTTGGAATTTGCTGCAGGCCAATTAAAAATGGATTGCAGTTGGCCGGCGGGCCGCAGTTTGGACACCTCTGGTTTAGAGCAAAGAAAGGATTTGTATCTGATTCCCTCTTACGTCTGTGACAGAGGAGCAGGGTCATCTGTTGAGAGCAGGCCTAGTATATTCTGGGAGCTTAAGCTCAGTGGTAAAGGTTTAGACATATGCTAGGAGAGAATAGGCTAGAAATAAGGAGAAACACCACAGAAATCATATGGAGAGCCCAGTATGGTTAGAAGCCATAACATTTTAATGAAGCCAATTAGAAAGTTTCTGTGACTTTGTGAAGCCCCTGAGATCAGCAGTTGAGCACCTGAAGGATAGAAATTAGACTGCTAAGTTAATTCATGACTTGTAGACTTGAGAGATGGGCAGAAGGTCAGGCAGTAAGATTTAGGGATTCTGGTTGAAATGAGTGTGGGTCCATGCTGGATAAATTGAGGGATCTAGGATTGGAAGTCATGATAAGATTTAATGTGAGCTTTCAAAGTTTTCTTTGGAAATTAATGGATATTTGCTTTAGTGTTGAAGCATTGAAATTCATTTATTCAGTAAGTATTTATTAGGTTCCAAAGCACCAGGCACTGTGCTAAATACTGGAAATACAGTGGAAAAGAAGCCAGATAGTCCCTTCTCTCATATAGCTTGTGTGATTCATGCTACAAATGGTGTGTGGGGGCGCTGGGGGTGGAAGGAATGGAGTGCAGAGTACTTAGTAGGGACCTCTAAACCAGGCTTGGAGAGTATGAGGAGGCTTCCAGGAGGTAGAGATGTCTAGGATGAGGAGGTAACCTGTGTGAGATGACGTTTCAGGTAGGTGAAGGGAATACCATTTGCAAAGACAGCGTTGAAGACATGGAAGGGAATCATTCTGGTTGTAACACAGGTACTTTTTCGAGAAGTGAAATCTAAATTACAAAGGGTTTTAGACTTTGTTTAGAGAGCAATAGGAAGCCATCAGATTTGCATCTTAGAGAAGTCAATCCAATTGCACTGTGGAGAAAAATCCAGAGTGAGGAGACCTGCCTGATACCTATTGAAAGAATACAGACACGACATAATAGTTGGCTCTACTAGGGGAGTTGTAGAGACAAAGAAGGGGGCAGTATTAGAAGAGAGTTGACAAAATTCAGTCAGAACAGAAACTTACATGGATAATAGAATGGTGGTTACCAGAGGGGAAAGATAGTGGGGGGAGTGTGAAGTGGGTAAAGGGGGTCAAATAGATGGCAATGGAAGGAAACTAGACTTCAGGTGGAGAACATGCAATAGAGGATACAGATGTTAAATTATGATATTGTACACTTGAAAATTAGATAATGTTATTAACCAATGTTACCCCAATAAATTAAAAAAAAACAACCTGAAAGGAGTGCAGTACTGTTGAAGCATTGAAAGGAGAGGGGAATAGGGTGTGTGACAGGAGATAACACAGGAATGAGAGACACTGATCAGACTATGGCCTCTTGAGCCATATTATGGGTTTTGATCTTTGTCCTGAGAGCAACAGGAAGTCATTGTAAGAGATGAGTGCAGTGAATGATCAGAATGCAATATTAAAACGATTTTTATATAGCCTCAGTTTAGAGCAAGGGTCAGCAAACATTTTCTGTAAAGGGCCAGATGGTTTCTGTCACAACTATACAACTCTGGCATTGTAATGCAAAAAGCATCCATAGACATATGGCTTGTAGTAATGGCAGATTAAGTGATTTGGATACCTGTATAACAAATTACCCTAAAATGAATGTAATAAACACTATTCATTGTATTTCAGTTTCTGTGGACCAGGAATCCAGGGGTCGCTTAGCTAAATTATTCAGGCTCAGGCTCTGACAAGGCTGCAGTTAAGGTGTCAGCCAGGACAGCAGTCATTTGAGGCTTGACCAGGGCAGGGGCTCTGCTTCCAAATGCACTCATGGCTATTGGCCAGAAACTTCACGTTTTTGCTATGTGGACCTCTCAACCGGGTTGCTAACAACACAGCAGCTGACTTGCCTCAGAACGTATCACCCAAGAGAGGGAGAAGGAGAGACAGAACACACACACACAAACCATGCCCGAGATGGAAGCCCCAGTCTCTTTTATAACCTAATCTTGGAGGCGGCATATGACCACTTCTGCTACACCTACCAACCCTGGTACAACGCGGGAGGGGTTCCTATGAATAAGAGTGTATAAGGCACTGGAGGTGGAGATCCTTGGGGGCCCATCTTACTGAAGAAAACTTAAAAAGCAAATGAGTGGGCAAAAGTTGAAGAAGAAACAATTTCCATAGCCTCACAAGTGTGCCCCGAGACATTTATCAACTACAGAGGGAAAGATAACTTTACAGTAGAGAAACCTGGTAAATACCACTTTAACCAAGTGATAAAAGTTAATATCACCAATAATAAAGCATATTCATTTCATAAATCTCTTAATATGATTTACTGAGAAATGTACATTATTTCTATAATGAAAGTACCAAAAGTGCACAACTTTATTCCAATCATGTGAAAACATTAGACAAGCTCAACTGAGGGACATTTTACAGAGTAACTTACCAGTCAGTACTCTTCAAAAATGTCAAGGTGAAAAATGAGGAAAACCTGAAGAATTGTTAGAGTGGAGGAGCCTAAGGACAAATGTAATGTGGAGTCTTGGACAAGATCTTGACACCAAAATGGACAGAAGAGAGAAAACTGGTGAAATTCAAATAAGGTCTGGAGTTTAGTTAATAGTGGTAAATTAATGTCATTTCTGATTTTAATAATTGTACTATGGTTAAGTGAGTTGTTAACATTAGGAGAAGCACAGTGAGGAATATATAGGAACTCTGCACTATTCATGTAACTCTCCTGTAAATCTAAAATTTGTTCAAAATGAAAGGTTTTTCAAAAAGACACAAAAAACTTTCCTCAAAAGAAGACTTTAGTTTATATCAAAAAACCTCAGAGTAGCAGAAAAATTGACTCTCAATAATCACCTCCAAGACATACCCTAGAAACAATATTAGACTATAAAGATAAAAGTTCTCAGGTGTACAGACAAAAAAGATCAAGTAATTGAAAAGTGCAACAGAATTAGACTGGTGTCAGACTTCACTGCATAGAAGGCAAAATGCAAAGCAAAACTTCACAACAACGTTCAAAGCAAGGCAACATGCAAAGCAGACACTTTCAAAAACAAGAAAGTTTAACTCAATGATTTTGTTTAAGATCAAGCTGGCCTTTCAAGTAAGAAGACCATAGAAAAACAGTTTTAAGCATGCAAATGAGCCTTTCTTGAAGGAAATCTACCAAAACGTTGGCTTTATCCAACCACAAGTTGACTGGGGAAACTTCAGCAAAAAGACTGATGGAATGAAGGTAGGAATAGTACTCCAGCTCTAAAAACAATTCAAGTCTTGGTCATGGACTGCTAAATGCTTTCCAGTGCCTGGCAGAAAGCAAGAAATACCTTCTCTGGAGAATGATCATCCAAGTTCTCAAATTATTTCTGCAAGTTTTAAAAATACAGTGACAGAACATGATAAACAGTAAGTCAGACTCAATAGAAACAGACCACAGAGACTCCAGATGTTGAAATTGTGATTTTATTTTATTTGAAAAAGAACCAATTAGGAATTTCAGTGCTGAAAAAATAACCAACATTAAGAACTCAATGGAGCTGTTTAATATCAGATGAGATACAGCTAAAGAAAGACTTGGTAAACTGGATTATAAACCAGAGACTACAAGATGGAAAATGAGTTAAGAGAGGTAAAAGAGATAGAAGACATTGCAACAATGTCAAACACTTGTCATTGGAGTTCCAGGAAGAGAGGAGATAGAATGTGGCAGAGACAATATTGAAAGAGATAATAGCTGAGAATTTTCTGTAAGTGATGAAAGACATGAAATTCAAGTAGTTCAATAGATCTCAAGTAGGGTAAGTAGAAAGGAATCATATCTAGACACATGAGAGTAAAACAAAAAAAATTTTAAAGCTTCTCAATGGAAACAATCATCCTCAAAAACAAACAAACAAAAAAGACTTAAATTTTCTCAATGGTGACATCAGAAACTAGAAGACAGTAGGAATGTATCTTCCAAATGTTGAAAGAAAATAACCAAGGATTCTCTACACAACAGACATATTCTTCAAGAATGAGGGCAAAGTAAAGACATTAAAATGAAAACTTGGAGAACTTAACAGCAGCATATCTTCACTAAGAAAGGAAAATCCATAAAAAGTTATTTAGGCAGAAGGAAAATAAACCCTGGTGGAAGATTAAATTTCAGTAAGAAATGAAAACAAAACCTGGTAAATATGTAAGTATAGCTAAATATTTACTGCATAAAATTATTATGATAATCAGTTATGTGGGATTTCTGTCTGTATTGTGAATGTTTGACAACAATATACGCTACAGGAATAAATAAAATGTTCCAAAATTTCTTGCATTGCTTCAGAAGAGAGTAAAGGTAATATTTACTTAAGAGAAAATATAGTTAAAAATCTTTGAGACTTTGGATTAGGCATAGTTTCTTAGATAATACATCTAAAGACAAGCAACCATTCACCCCTCAAAAAAGATAAATTGGACTTCATAAAATTAAGAAACTCGTCCTTCAAAGGACACTATCGCTATCACGAATGTAAGACAACTCACAGAATAGGAGAAAATATTTGTAAATCATATTTATGATGAGACAATATACAGAATATATAAAACTCCAACAACAACAAAACTCAATTTCAAATATCTGTGTTTGCACAAAAACTTGTGCACAAAGGTATACAGCAATATTATCTGTTAGCAGCCAAAAATGGCCATCAACCAGTGAATGGATAAGCAAAAGGTGGTATATTCATAAATGGAATATTATTCAACCATAAAAGAGTGAAGCACTGATAAATGTTACAACATAGATAAACCTTGAAAACATGC
Organism: Rhinolophus hipposideros; assembly: GCF_964194185.1. NCBI lineage: Eukaryota > Metazoa > Chordata > Mammalia > Chiroptera > Rhinolophidae > Rhinolophus > Rhinolophus hipposideros. Next base: position 46,976,227 of record NC_138052.1, read on the forward strand.
TTAGTGAAACAAACCACATACGAAGTCTACACAAATAGGCCAGGATGTCCAGGATAGCAAATTCATGGAGATAGGACATCGATTAGTGGTTGCCAAGGTCTCTCGGGCGGGGGAAATGGGGAATGACTGCTAATAGAGACAGGGTTTCTTTTGGGAGAGATGAAATATTATGGAATTAGATAGTGGTGATGGTTGTACAATCTTGTGGATATAATAAAAACCACTGAATTACACATTTTAAAAAGATGAATTTCATGGTATATGAATTGCATCTCAAAAAAAAATCAAGTGACAGTCATGTACTCTTAATACATATTACAATTTCTCTAGCCTACATTTTGACAAATCCTACCAGGTAATACGGTGGAAAAAATACAAACATTAGAGTCAGATTTAATTTCAAATCCAGTCCACCACTTACTAGTCATGTGATCCTGGAAAAATCACTAATGTTACTGAAATCAGTTTCCTCATCTGTATAATGGAGATAATAATACTTCATTTTAAGGTTGTTGTGAGGATAGGTGTACTATGTAGAAACATACATGTTCCAGAGCAGCGGAATCCTTTGCAATGATGAAGCAAAACCCAAAAGTCAATATGTGGCAAAGACTGAGGTTATAGACTGCTGACCATTTCTACAATAAGCTCATAAAATATTTAGTTCTTTTTTTATGAACACATGCCATATGCACAATAGAAAAAGTCTGAACTTGGGGAGACGTAGAGATTCTTCAAAAAAATAAAAGGGATTGGCTTAGACTAAAGTTCCTCAAGGAACAGAGACTGTGCTACTCATCTTTCATCTCTGTTGCTTTTTACTTCACCTGATACATGGAGATACTCAATACATGTTTGGTACATGAAAAAAGATTAATATTATACCTTAGGAAGGTAAATTTCTAGGGTAATCAAATCTTTCAAATAGAATCAGAAAGAGAGTAAAACTTCCAAACAAATGTGGGAGTAGAGAATGGGATAGTAAAAACCAATCTAAAATAAGATGAAAAAAGAATGAAATGTAGCCAGTAGAAAATAAAATTACAAAAGAAGGTTGTAATTTAAATCCATACTTCTAGTAATTACATTAATGCAAATGGTCTGAATTCCTAGTTAAGACAAAGTTTGTCAGACTAAACAGAAAACCAACATAGGCTGTTTACCAGAGACACATCTGAAACAATTATGGCAATATTTTGAAAAAGTTCTAGAAACACACTGACGCATATATGGAAATAATATAAAATCTGGACTTTGCTTTAAAATAATTTTGGGTGAGGGCAGGACATGGGGAAATGGAAATATAGATGAAAGAAGGTTGATCGTGTACTGTTAATTGAAACTGGAAGATGGTTGGGCACAAGGGAGTTTTTATGTTATTCTCTCAACTTTTACATGTGTTTAAAATTTCCCATAGAAAATTATGACCAAGTTGGGCATTTCTTTCAAATAATGGAAGGACTGTTTAATATTAAAATATCTATGTAATTTGCCACATTAGCATATAAAGAAGAAAAATGTTAGGATCATCCAATATACGCAAAAAAAAAGCATGACAAAAATCTAGCATTCATTTATAGTTAAAATTGTTAACAAATTAGGAATACAATTTCCTTAATCTCATCAATGTCAGCTACCCTTAAAAAGCTATAGCAAATATCATATTTAATAGTGAAACATTGAAATCTTTCCCTTTGAGTTTAGGAACAAGACATCATGCTCTGTATAACGACTCTCTTCAAATTGTACTATTAATAGGTGTCCTAATCAGTTAAATAAGGTAAACTAAAATTTTAAAGTGTAATGACTGAAGAGGAAGAAATAAAGCTGTCATTTTTCAGCAACGATATGACTGTGTACACAGGAAATCCAAAAGAACCTACAGACAAATTATTCCAATTAGAGTTTAGATGGGTTACTGGAAATAAAGCCAATTTATGAAAATCAATTATTTCTATTTACTGAAAAAATGAAAATTTAAAAAAGATACCTTCTACAAAAGCATACAAGTATCAAATACCTATGAACTAATCTAAAAAATTTGTAAGACTTCTTTAGCTAAAGCAATAAGATATTAATGAAAAGAATCAAAGATATTAATACAAATCTAAACAGATTTTCATGTTAAAAAATTGATAGACACTTTATTTGTAAAGATGTTATTTTTTTTTAAATTACAAATGCAATAAAAATTCAAAGATATGCTGATTCTAAATTTTATGTGGAAATGCAGAGGTCTAAGTCAGCCAAGACATTCTCAAAGAGCAAGGTGGGAAGACTCATTCTGTTTTGACTTATGATAACTCAACAGCAATTAAGGTACTGTGCAATTGGTACAAAGATAAATCAATAGACCAAAGGAACAGAGTACAGAGCCCAGAAGCATAGCCATGCGTATATGGACATTTGATTTATAACAAGAGTAGCACTATATAGCAGTGGGAAGAGAATAGGCTTTTCAATAAATGATACCAGTATCCACATTGGATCTCATCATACCAAAGAAAAATCTGTTCAGGTAATGCTAGCCCTAAATGTGAAAAGCAAAACAATAAAGATATTGGAGGATGTGGTAGTCATTACTGCTGTCCATCAAATATTTCTAGCGCCTTCTTAGGTTCATATTAGGTTATAATTCCCTACTCCCTTGAACTAGGTATAACTTGCCTTGGTCAATGTGATGTGACTAGAAGTGGCCTGTGCTTTCTTGTGGAGTCTTCACAATCTGGTGAATGATTCTGCTTGTTTTTTTTTGCACTGTTATGGCACTTGGTGATGCTTCAAGTGGTGGCTGCCCTGTCCCAGAGGACTACGGGGTCCCAGATTGAGGACAAGCCAACGCTGTGCTGGTTAAGCAAAATAAACATGAGCAAAAATAAACTACGTGCTTTAATCTGATGAGATTCTTGTAGTTTGTTATTGCAATATAATCCAGATTATCCTTACTGGTAGAGAAATTGCTATGAGGGATGAGATGTTTTGTAACAAAAAACAATAAAATATGTGTCAGTTGTTTAAGAGTGGATCTTAGCAAAACAGCTGATATCGAAAGATGAAAGGGAGTTTGATGTTATCCAGGGCAAAATATAATATTTGTTAAGCTGCTGTATGCAATAATTTTTAAAATGAATAATACACCTACTGAATAGCTGTAGGGGAAAGGGTTGGAAAACAGAATGTGTAGCCTGCTGTTAGTTATATTACACAAGGTATTACAAAAAAGAGACGAGTTCAGAAAAGAACTGACCGTTTTGTAGCAAGAATGAAAAAGACCACAGTCTAGAAATTTGGGAAACTGAAGGGTCAGAAAACATAGCTGTTATCAGCCACGATCACCAACAGATAAAACTGAAAACTCTTTGAGTAACAGGAAACTCAGCCTTGTGGTAAAGACTAAATGAGATTATGACCTTGACACTATTGTTAAAACTTCTGAAAAGCCTTAGTGAAAATACTTGTCTTAGAGTAAAAATCCAACTCAAGATGTGACAGGCAGTATCCTTTCAGTTGGACAAAATGATACAGGGAAAAGAGATAGAAAATGTAGCTCTCCCACTGATAAGCTCACTTTACCTGGAAATATGTTGGAAGAGACTCATGGAAGCTGGAAAGCGATGACTAGAGCAAATCTAAGAGGAATGTCTAGAAAAGAACTGTTGATACAGCTTTTGGAACATGAACTGACTAGATGCCAATAGATGAAAAGTCTTATGTGTTTTGTTTTAAGAATAAAATTATGTATGTTTTACTATTTTTTAAATTTTTATCAAATTTATTGGGGTGACTATATTTTTAAGAGAGTTATATTGTTAAAGAAATCATGAATCTGGATATCGAAAGTCTATGACTTTGTACTGCCAACCATGTATGGGAAAAAAAGTAGGCTGTCAGAGAGCTGTGCACCTCCCTGGGAGGCATATTCCCCAAAGCCCACTTGAGATGTAGTGGAAAGGGAGCACATTCCCACAGCACAGAGCCACAGGCCGCAAAGAGCAATGGACAAAGGAGCTCCTTAGAAGGAGCAGATCTGGACCAAATCAAGAAATATTACAAACCCCAAGTAGAGAGTTCTCAAAATATCTTCCCAGCCAGATTTCAGAATTCCTCTAAATCAGTGACTGCTGTATTTCTTTCATTTTTCCATTTTCTAAATGGAACTGTTATTATATTTAGTCCCTTTTCCTTTATTATATAATCACATTTTATATGTAATTAGGCATTTTCACTAAAATCAATGCTTTTCTCTGGACAGGTTTTTAATAAATATGAATTCTTTTTAGACATGTAACTATAATTTTCCAATGCCATGTGGAATTTGATTATATAAATGTATTGCAGTTTATGTCTTCATTCTGCTCTTGGTCATTTGGCCTGGAGTATTTTGTTCATTTACATTTGTTATTATTGCTGATATATTTGCAATTTGTTTATTACAGTCATTTTTTCTCTTCCCTTTTCCATCTGCTTTTAATATATAAAGATTTACAAAATCTTAATTTGTCTCCTTTGTGAGTAAGTGTGGCCAAGACAAATCATGTCAAAAGAACTTGTCAACTTGTTCCTGAATAGGACAGACAAGTGTCTCTTTTTGTCCCTCTCTTTTTCTACTTTTAAAAACTAAATAAAATAATTATTATTAGAACTTTTTACAGTCAAAGTTCAGCTTTTCACTTCCATGTGGAAATTTTTGCTTTGGTTTATTTATTTACACAGCTAAATGGTAATCTGTAGTATGTCTATTCCACAAATTATTCATCCACTTTTCTCTTGGTGGACATTTAGGTTGTTCTTTCAAATAATTATGCAATATATTCTTCTGCATGTCTCCTTATTGCTTACTTTTTGTTCTTTTCTCTCTTTCTTTCTCTCTTTCTTTCTCTCTTTCCTTCCTTCCTTCCTTCCTTCCTTCCTTCCTTCCTTCCTTCCTTCCTTCCTTCCTTCCTTCCTTCCTTCCTTCCTTCCTTCCTTCCTTTCTGCTTTCTAGATTGTTTCAAATTTGTTTATTTTTGTCCTGCCCTGTATTTTGTCCTCCAATTTGGAAATATTGCAATCTAATTTAAGGTTGTTTTTTCTCCTACCACTTATCATGCATCTTTAAATACTAAAGCTAATAAATCTTTGTTTTCTTTCTCAACAATAGAAGGACCTATGAAATTTAACTCTGATCCCCCCTCAGAAATTCTGGTTAATGTTTGTCTGGCTCACTAAGTCAGAATCCAGCGCACTTTTACTTCTTCCAGAGGATAAATGAATCCATTAGAAATAGTGATTATTATTGACTTACTGAGGATTTCAATGTAGAGGACAAGAATGGATTTTACATTAAAAATTTTGTAGAATTTTCATCCCCAACTTTCATCTGTCTTCAAACTATTTCCTCTTATGGCTACCATTGTTTATGGTTCTGGCTGCTCTAGATATGGCTTCTGTTACATTACCCTTTATCCTTCTCCCTCTCCAAAAGTTTTTCGGGGAATACACCATCCCGATTCTACTGCATTGCAATTTATTTCTGTCCCTTATGTATAGTCCTAAAGATATCATCCTCTTTGGAATCTAATTTCTTTAAGAAGAGGCAGGGGCTATATGATTATAGTTTTTCTTATATTTTTAAATTAATTTTAAGCTAAATTTACTGGGGTGGTATTGGTTAAAATTATATAGGTTTCAAGTGTGCAGTTTTATAATACATCATCTGTATAATGCATTGTGTGCTCACTACCCAAAGTCAAATTTCCTTCCGTTACCATATATTTGTTCTTCTTTACCCTTCTCTACCCTTCCCTTTCCCCTTCCCCCCAAAATATGAATTCTTAAATGTATGAGATTACTTATGTATCTGTTTTTAAAGTATTCTAAGGAAAAATAATAATTAAAATAAAACCCCCAGTGATTACAGACTTCAGATATAAAGGAGCAAATGTCAAAGATAAGTAAAAGATTTGACTAAAAGGATTATGACAGTTGTAAGTAAAATATATAAATGAGTAATAAAAGTCAGTGAGAAAATTTGGATGAAATAAAATTAATTGTTTTTGTCCTAAGATGTTTGAGAATTTCTATCTGGAGTCAGATGTTTTATTTCAATGTTATTAGGTTGTTGCAAACATAATGCGGTTTTTGCAATTATTTTTATTTATTTATTTTTTAAATTTATTGGGGTGACATTTGTTAGTAAAATTACATAGATTTCAGGTGTACAATTCTGTATTACATCATCCATAAATCCCATTGTGTGTTCACCACCCAGAGTCAGTTCTCCTTCCATCACCATATATTTGTGAAATTATTTTTAACCTTTTAAACCACAATTACTTTTGCACCAACCTAATATTTCCTTATTTATATTGGCCTATATACTCTAGCTTGTTTCCTTTAAAAAATAAATTATGTTTCTTTTGCCATCCATTTGCTAGTAAATTTTCTAAGTTATCCAAACTAGTTATATCATATAGATACTTTAAAAGGTTCATAGTTATTTAACTCTATTTTCAGGCTTCTCTTTTCTTATATGACATTTGGGTTGTTTTTTTTTTTAAGCTTATGTTTTCTCAGTGACCTTTACATTTCCTCAGATCAGTGCCCTTCACTTTCATTTTTCCAAAGGGGATCTCTGTGATGAATGATTGTGTAGAGATGATGCCATTATTACCTTGGAGACCCACAACTGCCAGATCGGTTGTTCGCGTGGAATGGACATTATACAGTCAAGCTATTTCTCCTAAATGTTCTCGATTATTTTTAGTAACAGTTGGCTTCAAAGAAATTACTTTCTCTGTAATTTTCCACTATTAATTACTTATAAAATGGAAGCCTAGCATTTTCATTTATAATATTATTACCACACAATATCTCTGCTGCTAATAAAATTCATCCCACATAATTTTATTTCCCTAAAAGATGATATATACAGTAAGGTTTTTAAAAATCTATTGGGAAAATTGTACTCTTGGTTCTTTTATGGCTTTTCTCTGATTGTGTGCTTCATGTTACTGATTGCGTTTAATAGAGTAAAATAAGACCAACCCCAGACTGCATGGTAGCTAGCAGGTGGGTCTCCTATTAAACATGTTATTAGGCATTTCCCATCCGTGTTTTGTAAGTGTACTGACATTTAGTCTGGTATGTTGGAGCAATTTTTTACAACACAAAGATATTTATCCTGTTATTGAAGTACACTTCCTATATCTCAGCTATCCCATAATTCTTTTTATCAACTTCACCTAGAAGGTGCAATAGAGAGAGTGCTAGATTAAGACCCTGATTTGATGGAGGAGGAAGGCTAAGCCTGTGAACTAATTTTCTTTGTGACTGAGAAAAGCATTTGTGAAAGTACTTGTTTCTGTTGCGCATAAATGATGAATAAAGAGAAATGAGTGGAATGTGCTGCTGCTCAGCATTTCTGACAAGATAGAAAGATGAGAAAACATTTGACAATATTGGCACAATTAGAACAGATACTCCTAAGGTGAAATTGATTGTATTATTACTATTGCTGTTCATTAGGAAGTTAAAAAAAAAGCAACACACACATAATCTCCCCCTCCCGAACCCCAAGGATTTCCTGTTTATCAATCTACTTCTTAAAACTTATCCGTACCTTTTTTCCCCCTCTCTGTAAAAAAAAAAAAAAAAAAAAAGAAAGAAAAAGAAAGAAAGAAAGAGAAAAAGAAAAAAGGATTTCCTGCGGGTTTTTTTTTTCTGTTTTGGGCCACTTTGTGGTTCTAGCTGTAATTCCTTAGACTCTCTTGATACAATTTTTTCCTATCAATATTTTCAACTTTATCCAAGAGATATTTTTTTTAAAAGGCTGATGTTCATAAAATATTGCCTTATATTAGGTATGATACAAAGTTGAGAACCGAGCTCCTGTTTTTGGAGTGCCTGTGAGTGAGAAGACACTGCTTGGCATTGTATCCACATTATCTTGTTTAATTCTTACAGCATCTCTATTGGACAAACGGTGTTATCCCTATTTTACTGATGAAGGAATTAGGCTTGGAGAGGATAACTGGTGCAACGTAACATAACAGTACACGTCAGAGTTGGAATTCAAACCCCAGTTTAACTCTAAAACCCATTTGTCTCTCTTCAATATTTTGCTGTATTGAAAATGACTAAGGTAGTTACAGTGTCAGAAATGTACATGAGCATGTTTCTAGGCAGACTTAAATAATTATTAGAGTAAAACCATGGGAATGCCGAGAAGGATTCATTCTACCTGGGTGATCAAAGAAGGCTCAACAAAAGTGATGGTTGTGAAAGTGGTCTTGAGGGATGCCTAGGATTTTATTACACAGGTAAAAGGGGAATAGGGACCTTCTGGGCCGATGAGAGAGCAGCAGAAGCCAAGGCAGGATGGCTGTAGAGTACACGCTGTATCCTGGGAATGGAGCTCTTCAGATGCCAAAGAAGGAGTTTTGACTTTATAAACAATGAGCCGTCCCAGGTGTGAGAGCAGGAGTGGTGTGCTCCATTGGGCATTGAGGAGAAGAATGCTGTGGCACTGTGAAGGAGAGGTTACATTATTATTTCAGTGGTCCATGCTATAAATTATCAGGATCTGAGAGAAATGGAGGAAGAAGTAGGGAACTGCAAGAAGGTGCTCAAAGCCCCATCTATTGCATGCTGGGGGTGAGAGATGTGGGGGAATCAAGAGTTACGGAGGCTTCTAAACTGGGTGACTGAGTAGGTAATGATTTCAGTCCCTACAACATGGAACATGGTGGAGGAAAATTTTTGGTAGAATATAGAGTTGAGTTTGGGACAGCTCTAGGGTGTTAATGGCATACCTGTAGAACTGCCTCACAGCAAATTGTCTGGAGCTAGAAATGCAAACCTGGGATGATTTCCAGGAAGCCCTGGGGATGAGATGCTGCAAAGGAGGGCAGAGGACAGAGTCTTGGGAATAGGTCCATTTATGAGTAACTGTGGAGTATGGTGACTACGGGGTATGGTGACGAGGTGGCACTTGTTACGTTCGGCAGGCTAATGTCACTGACTAAGGGACATGAGGATTAGATGTAACTTGTCTCTTAATGAATAAGAGGCCAGAAAGTGAGTGAAAGGGCAGGTTGGGGAAATGCGGGACAGGAGATGAGGAAGGTTGTACAAAAGATCTGGAGGTAACATAACAGGAATGATTTTAATTTCTCTAGTAAGAGTTTTGCCTCTCAGGGGAGCCACCAGCAACAGTGGGAGGTCCCCAACCAAGATTCCCTGACACACTGGAGAGTCGGGCTTACTGCAGTTAAGGGACAGTCTTCTTCCATTTCTTTTCTCCACATCCAATATGCTCTGAATGTGCTCCCAGACTGGGCTTTAAATTCACCTATTTACTGTTACCTTCCTTTAAAGTAAATTCTGGACTATACAGGGTAGCAAGAGGGAGATCTATGTGGTGATGGCATCGGTCTGAATTTGATGGCAGTTGTGGTAAATCCACACATAATAAAATGATAGAACGACACATATATTTTACCAATGTTAGTTTCCTAGTTTTGACATTGAACTATAGCTCGGTAAGATGTAAAGATGGGCAAACTGGGTGAAGGACATAGGGTTGTCTCTGTACTATCTTTGCAGCTTCTTACAAATCTATACTTATTTCAAAATAAAAAGTTTTAAAAAAGACAGTTGAGTGCACAGTCCATCTCTCTTTGATATCTTGATATCTTTGTTTTTGATCTGTTGATTGACAACAAATTTGGGGATTTTTTCAATACCCCTTAATTGTCTTTAACCATTAACCTTGAAGGTCTTTTCCCCCCCTTGGTTTCAGTTCTGCTTGTTTCTAGATCTAACTGGCTTGCTTCCAATTCTAATACTACTCTGTCCCCCACCATTATTCACCATTTTGAAAAAGATAGATATACACTAGAAAAGCTATGCCTATGTATGTCCACATACATAGATTTATAGGACAGAAACTCATCAGTCAGAGGGTTTAACAATGACCAGATGGGCTTTTTATTTATTTTTTTAACTCACCCATCTACCATATTTTTATCTCTAGCATTTCTTTTTTGTCCTTTTTTAGAATTCCTGTATCTGGCTTAGATTGCCCATCTGTTCTTGCATGCTGTCTACTTTTCTATTAGTGCCCTTAGCATATTAATCATAGATGTTTTAGATTCCCAGTCCAATGATTCCAACATTCCTGCCATGTCTGGTTCTAGAAGATACTTTCTCTGTCCTTTCACAAAGGTATTTTTCCTTTTGGTATGCTTTGCGTATTTTCCTTTTTCTCGATAGATGTGAACTATTGGGTAAAGCAGCTGCTATAAACAGGCCCAGCGATGTGGTGGAGAGTTGTGGGGAAGTACGCATTCTATGGAGCTATAATTAATTAAATCTCTGTCTTTTAGTGAGCCTGGGCCTCTGGACTGTGAACTTCACAAGTGCTTCGCGGGTTTTTTTCCCTCCCCTCTTAGGTGGGACAAGATGGCCAGAGTGGGCTCCTGGAGGTAAATATCACAATATTGTGGGGGCCACCCTCTGACCAAGTCCCCCTGGAGTTTTTAAGTCTCAGGATTGTTGTCTACACTGAGCCTCCAGAAATTCATCAAATACAGTCCAGGTTTTCTTACGCCAGTGCTGACGCCCACAGATGTTTCTGTTCTGGGAATCTCTGCTTCAGGAAGCTGCAACACCCTGTATTCACCTCTCTCCAGTCTCAGGGCTAGTGGTTTACCCTGCGTCCTCCCTTCTTTTACGGATCCAAGAAAAGCTATTGATTTTTCAGTCTGTTCCACTTTTTACTTGTTGTTAGGATGGAGTGGCAACTTCCAAGCTCCTTGCCTGTGGATCTGGAAACCAGAAGTCCCAGAGCTTAGAGTTTTAAATCAGATAAATATGGGTTTAAATCTGCCCATCATCTTCTAATTAGCGGTTTGATCATGGGTAAGTTGTTTACCTCTTTGGTCTCAGTTTTCTCATCTATAAAATGGGAATTATAATAACACTGCCTTCTGGGGTCAATGAGAAGATTAAGTAAGTGGAATGGAGACTCCTTTGATGGTTTAGATGCTGCGAATATCTTCCCTCATGTGGTCATCTGTTTACTTTGAATATTGCCTCTTGTGTTATTCATGGAGAAGAAATGCTTACTTTTGATATCAAATTTGTCAATTGTTTGCTTTGTAGTTTGTGCTTTAGCGAGGACTAGTTTAAATCAGAAAGTACTTAGAAGCCTAGTAGCAAAATGTGCAAAAATTATAAATAGATAATTCACAAAACCAGAGATCTACATGACTAATATGTCTATGAAAGAAATGCTCAACTTCACTAACAATCAGGCAAATACAAACTAAAAGCATAATGAGATGCTGTGGGAACAGAGTCCCAGAGAGCAGTTTCCAGGCTCTCAGCCTCACATTGGAAAGGTGCTGCCTCAGGTGGTAGATGGTCATCAGCTGTGACTAGTTGGCTATCAGCTGTTACCGGTTAGCCATTAGCCACTAATATAACTGCTGTGGCTAAGTGAGCAAGCGTGGAGTGTGGATTGCGGATTGCAGAGAGATGCGGATTGCAGTTAGCAAGTGAGGTCGGTGCGCAGACAGAAGTGGACGGCGGGTTGTGGATTGTGTGGCTCCTGCTTCCTGTGTCTCCAACCCAGCTGCCAGCGAGAATATAGTGGTATGACTCCCCTATCTATTGGCTCTGTGGGTGTTCCTTTTTGGCCTCACCATGTCCTTCGTTCTTATGTGGGGAGGGGGACCAGAGACCCTGCAGACCGCCCCGCACGACAGATGCTCTTCCAGACTGCAGTGTTCTGGCAGTACCTAGCAAATATAAATTTACATATTTAATGATGCTGCTATCCCAACCCTGTATGTATTCCAGAGAAACTTGTGCAGGGATGGGTAGGAGGTGTGCAGTGGCTTTTTGTTGTATGTCACAGAAGAAAGACAGATAAAAAGTAGTAGATGCACATTGAGTAAATGCTGCAGCATTCAGAAATAAACTAGAACGTGGCAACAGAGATAATTGTTCAAAGCCATGGTGTTGGGTAAAAAAAGAAAAAAGAATGAAATCTATTGTACCAACCATTTGTGTAAATTAAAAATTTATACACATTGAAAACTGCAAAACATATTTCTTCCAGCTTTATTGAGGTATAATTACCAAAAATTGTATATATTCACTGTCTACAATGTCATATTGATACACTGTGAAATGATACTACAATCAAGCTAGTTAATATATTTATCATTTCACACAGTTATATGTAATATATATGTATATATGTATTTTTTGCAGTGAGAACACTTAAGATCTAAACCCTTAGCAAATTTCAAATATATCATACAGTGTTATTAACTATAGTCACCATGCTGCACATTATATCTCCAGAATTCATTCACCCAGCATAACTGAAACATTGTACCCTTTATAATTTTAAAGAAACATTAGCATCCAAGGGTGATCTCAAGGACATTCTCTAGGTACTTATGTTTGGCGGCAGGAGGAGGGCAGAGGGAAATGGAGACATTGGGGATGCTGGAAACAAACAAAACAAAAGAGGAACCTTGTAGATGGGGGATGATTATCCCAACTCTCTGACCCTCAGACCCCCATCCCTAAATGATAGCATCCTCAAGCTGTGTAAGGACAATTAGTGTTAGCTAGTGTAGCAAGTTACTCTCATTGATAGTAATAATGATGAGGAAAATATGGGTGAAGATGATGCAAATGTTTTGAAACAATAAAACTTGATGGAGAGCTAATGATTTATTACATTAAGCCAATGTATTTCTCAGATCATTCTGCTAATGTTTAATTGGTTATGATCAAATGCAAACTGCACTTTCAAATGCAGTTTTACAAATTTTCAAGACATGACAACACTATGTATTTTTGTTTATTATTATTTAAAATATTTTTATGTAGAACATATATTCAGAAAAGTATCCAATTCATAATTGTTTATTCTAGTGAAGTATCACAAGGTAAACGTATCTTTCCACAAGTCAAGAAATAGAATACTACCAGAGAAACCAGAAGTCCCCCTGTGCCCAATCCCAAATGTTACACATTTTCTCCTCCCTGAAGACCTTTCTGTCTTTAACACCATAGCTTAGTTTTGTTTGTTTTTGAAATTTAGAACATTTAAATGCTTCATAAAGAGGAAGTTTACAAAACAACCTAAGGCTGAATATTAGATTTATACCTGAGATTTCATTTTGTAATAGGTATTTAAATTTTTTTTAGTTTCTAATTGTTTATTGCTAATACATAGAAACCAAATTATGTTTTGTGTTGGCCTTGTATCTTGTGACCTTAGGAAACTCACTTATTATTTCTAGGAGTTTCTGTAGCTTTCTTCGGGTCTTTCATGAGGACAGTTGTATCTGTGAATGTGGACAGTTTTTACTTTCTAATTTGTGTCTTTTATTACTCTTCATTGCCTCCTTACACTAGCTAGGATGTCAAGTGTGATATTGAATAGGAGTGGTGAAAGCACACATCCTTCCCTTGTTCCCAATTTTAGGGGGAAGAACATTCAGTCTTTCAGCACTAAGTATGATGTTAGCCATAGGGTTCCTTTTGCAGATGTCCTTTAATAGAAGTTTCTTTGTCTTTCTAGTTTGCTGAGAGTTTTAATCATGAATAGATGTTAAATTTTGTCAAATTCTTTTTTTCCCATCAATTGGTACTGGCTTCAGGCTGTTGATAGGATTACATTGATTGGTTTATTATTAAAGCCAGTCTTCCATTCCTAGGATACATCCCACTTGGTGATGGAGTACTATTATTTTTTTACTTATTGCTGAATTCAGTTAGCTATTATTTATTTCATTAAGGATTTTTGCATCTATGTTTATGAGGAATATGAGCCTGTAGTATTCTTGTATTGTCTCTGTCAGGTTTTGGTACTCTCAGGTAGTGCTGGTCTCATAATTGGGGAAGTATTCCTTCCTCTTCTATTGTCTGGAAGACATTGTGTAGAATTTGTGTTATTTTTTTCTTTAAATGTTAGCTGGAATTTGCCACAACAATCTGGTCCTGGAAAAACAAACAAACAAACAAACAAACAAATAAATAAATGATTTCTTTAAGCAAAAAAAAAAAATCTGGTCACGGAGATTCTTTTTTCAAAAAGTTTTTAACCATGTTGTTAATTTGTTTAATAGTTTTAGGTTAGTTTTGGTAGTTTAAGGTTTTTAGGGAATTGGTATGCTTTATCTAATTGAATTTATGACCACTGAGATGTTCATAGTATTCACTTATTATCCTATTAATGCGTATTAAACCTATGGTGATGTCCTCTCTTTCATACCTGATATTGGGAATTTGTGTCTTTTATCCTTTTTCTTTTAAGTCTTCAAAGCTGTCCATCAATGTTATTGTCATTTTTAAAGAACATAATTCCATTATGGTCAAAAAAACATATATTGCATAATTTCAATTCTTTTAAATTTGTTACAGTTTATGACCCACGGTATGGTCTATCTTGGTGAAAGTTCTATGTGCACTTGAAAAGAATACATATTTTATTGTTGGGTGGACTATTCTATTAACATCAATTCGGTACAGTTGACTGATGGTGTTCTTCTATCAGCAATGGTGATTATTCAAAACAGCAATTCCATAATCTTGATTTTCTGTGTACTACTTCAATCAATAACTGAGTGAGGAGTGTGAAGTCCCCAACTATAATTGTGGGTTCATGTATTTCTCCATTCGGTTCTGTTAGTTTTGCTCATGTTTAAAGCTCTATTGTTAGGTGTATACACATTTAGAATTATCATGTCTTCTTGGTGAAATGATCCAATGTATCATTATAGAATGTCCCTCTTTATACTAGGTTATTTTCTTTGCTCTGATGTCTACTTTGTCTATTGTTAATATGGCCATTCTGCTTTTCCCCCGTTTTAAAAAATGTGTGCATGGTATATCTTGTTCCATTCTTTACTTTAAATTTACCTATATCATCATATTTGAAGTTTCTTGGAGACAGCATATAGTTGGGGCATTTTTAAAAATTCATTCTGACAATCTCTTTTAATTGGTATATTAAGACAATTTAAATTTAATGCAGTTATTCATGTGTTGAGATTTAAGTCAATAATTTTAGCATTTGTTTTCTGTTTGTGAGTATACATTTCTGTTTTTCACCTTGTGAGATGGTGAACAAAAAGTCTAGAGAATCCTACCTAGTTTTCTGAATTTTAGAATGGTGAGATAATAAATTTGTGTGGTTTTAAGCTGCTAATTTTGTGGTAATGTGTTATGCAGCAATAGAAAACTAATACAGGTCCCTTCCCACAATGAATCAGTGCTGGCCTATGTGACCAATAGAATATAGAGGAAGTGACAAAGTGAGACTTTGAAGACAACCTCACACAGGCATCATAGCAGTCCTGTGAAGAGTCTGGTACGGAAAGGAACTAAACCCTCCTTCCAACAGCCAGCATCATAGTCTAATCATATGAGGGAGCCACCTTAGAAGTGGATCTTCCAGCCCCAAACAAGTCTTCAGGTGTCTGTAGCTCCTGCTGACATCTGACTGCAACCTCACAAGAGACTGTTGGCCAGAAATGCTTAACCAAGCAACCCCTGAATTAATGACCACAGAAACAGTAAGAGATAACAAATAATTATTGTTTAAGCCACTAAATTTTGGGGTACTTTTTACACAGCATTAATTAACTAATATATGGACCTATTGTATGCTAGGCACTACACTACATGTTAGAAATATAGCAATGAATAAAGCCAAGTGCCTGCCATCATGGAGTTTATATTCTACTTTATGGGAGGAGATAGAAACGATATAAATAGGTAAACATATACTTTGTCAGGTGGTAATAAGTGCTGAGAGAAAAATAAATCAGAGTAAGAAGGTTGAAAAGGGATGGTGAAGTTTCTATAAGATGGCTAGGGAACACCTCTTTGATAAGTAGAAATTCGAACAGTGACCTGAAGTGAGGGATCAAGCCACACAGATATTTTGGGTAAGAACATTCTAGCAGAGAGAACTTCTAGTGTAAAAGACCAGGAGGTGGGAGTGTCCTCAATGAGTATGAGGAATTGCCAAAGATGTGAATAGTTCTGTGTCTAGTTTTAATTGATACACTTCTAGAATGTGTGGGATGAGAGTTGACAGATGAAATACGGGACTCCCTGTTAAATTTGAATTTCAGATAACCAATGATGTTTTTTAAACTATAAGTGTGTTCCAAATATTGCATGGAGAATATTTACTAAAAATTATTACGTGTTTATCTGAAATTCAAATTTAACTAGGCCTCTTGAAGTTTTATTTGCTATATCTGGCAACCCCATTTGGAACAAAGCTAAATCTGAAGACAAGCAGCTAAAATGATTACAAGAATGGAAAACATGTCTTTTGGAGGAATGATGGAGGAGGAGTTCATATTCTGAAATAGAGAAGGTTAAGACGATGCTCCCATCCCCATCCCCAAATTAAGGTAACACAGTAAATAGAAAATTCACAGAACTGGGAGGGGGCAGTGTAGAGCTAACTGCCTCCTGGACAGCTTCCTTCAGGTGTTTTGCGGGTACTGGAAACTAAAACCCACTGAGGAGATAATGTCTTTGGACAAGCATCCTCATAGGTAGAATAAAAGGATAGTGCCAGATAATATCTGCAATCCCTTTCGGCTCCAACACTCTGTGATTCAGCGAAGGGTTAGAAATTGCACAGTAGCTTGTTTTTCCACAGAGAGTAGAGCAAGAAGTTGATGAGTCTTGCAATGAGAGGATTGATTAAATGTAAGGAAGAACTTCTTAACTGAAGGGCGATTAAACACTGGAATGCTTTGCATGGGAGGCTGTAGAATCTTGCTCCCTCATGATCTTTTAAAACAGGCAGCAGCTGTTGTGGGTAATGTAGATTCACAGAGTGCCATCTTGGAGTGGGAGGATTGAACCAAGTGGACTCTTGAGGGTCCAGATCCTGGGAGTGACTCCTTTTTGGTCTAGAAAAGTAGAGGGAGATGACCCTTTACTCCTCTTGAGAGTTGGTAACAATTCTTTAAGACTGGTGTAGCCCTAAAACAGGCTTTCAAAGTGTCTTCTTTCTACTTGAATCATAATTACCTAGAATGACTGTTTAAAAATGCAGTTCCCCTGAGCCCTACCCCAGACCTATTGGATGTGGAAGAAAGGCCCAAAGCTATGAATTCTAACAATTTCCCCAAGCGGTCTGTACACATAGTACAGTTTGAGAACTCCAGTCATTGAGAAATGAGAGACTTTCTTTATCTGCCTAGGAATGGACCTTTAATGACCTGTGTAGTCTTACATGTGGTGGCTGAGGCCCCTGTTTAAGCTTATTTCTCAGAGGGAGATGCATGTGCTAAGAATGGAACTGGAGAATTAGATGCTGATGGATTTTGGTCATGATGTTCTAGGCCAAGTGGAGGAGAGAGGAAAGAAACTGGTTTACTGGATCTTAACTTTTGCTAAAACTCCCATTATAATTGAAAAACAAAACCAGAAAAAAAAAAAACAGCTATGTTCTGAAACCATTTTTGTTCCTCTTTGTTTTCTCTTTTTGAAGTTTTCTACCAATGTTTTTTTTAAAAAAGTTGAATGGTTTATTCAACTTTATTAAGCCCCTCCAATTTTTTTTCCATTCCACAGTTAGAATAGATTGGGGATCCCAAGCTACGGGGTGGACAGCCATCCGTTCTCAAAGTTAATGGAAAGAACAAGAGGGGTTGGTGAAAATACAATAGAGGAAGAACACAGGGTCAGCTAGGAGGCAATTCAGTGCCATTTAATATTATAAAAGGAATCCAAAGGCACCCAGCACTCCCTAGTTCCACTTTGACCGTGTATTTCAAGAGTTGTGAAATTTCTTGATAAGAAAGGACTAATAGGTGGAACATTCCAGATATGCCCTCCAAGGTCACTGGAGATTCGGCTGGAGCAGGTCCCTCCAGCCAACTGTGTATAGGTTACACCTCAGCTCTGGGTCCCTTTTGGAATTCTCTCCAGCCTTCTGCCAAGCTCTGAGTTGCTTTTTCCTCTCTTCCTATAGGTATTTACACATATCTCTGTTTCAAGTTCAGGTCTTTTCAAATGACCTTCTCGGATGGATGACCCTGTCATTACTAAGGTGTCCCATGCTTCAAACACCTCTGACCTTCCCAGACTCTTTGGCCTCCTTTCTAGGTCGATGCAGGACAATTCACTGGCTTCCCTGGACTTTGTTTGTCTCTTGTGCCTTCGACACAGAACCTGACCCTCCCTATGTGTGCCAGTTGTCTTGGGGACAGGGCGCTCGTCTGCATTTTGCAGACAGCGAGCTCTGAAACATGCCAGTGTTTGCTGTGAGCATCTCGGCAAGCCATTTCAGCCCAAATTGGGTAAACCCTCCGCTCATCCCAAATCCACAAAACCTGCAGCAGAGCGGGCTGCAGAGAGTCTGTGCCTGGGGTGATTCCAACCTGATTCTAAAAAAAAAAAAGTGCCTTCCAGTAAATTCATCCAAAATAAATGTTTCCCCTGGCAGAGCAGCTTGCTTTGATTTGCGTTATTTGACTACAAAAGCCCAGAGGCCAAGCATTTATGTAGAAAGATTAGAAATCCGTGGCACAAATGAGATTGAGTTTTTGTGAAAAAGTTAAAGATTTCTCATTTAAGGAGGGAGTTCACAAAAGACCCCATTAACCAAGCCTCACCAGTAATTAGTCTGATGTCTCAGGCAAGAGGCAGGCTAATTGTCTGCCATCCGTTCCAGAAGGCCTAGAGACACTTTAAAACTTACCACCCATTGAAAAATATCTTTGGAGAATTTCTTGCTGGGTCTAAAGTTTTCCCATTAACTAAATGTTCAAACTGAGATTGATATATGAAAATATGAACAAAATGGCTGATTATAAATTTATCTTTTCAAATGGCAAATCATGGGCCCATTTCTTATGACCTTCAGCTGCAGAGAAGTGGAAAGGGGCTGATATTTACTAAGCAACACTGTGAAATACCGTATTTTGCCGTGTATAATACGCTCTAGTGTATAATGTGCACCCCACAGTTTTTGCCCAAACTTTGAGGGAAAAAAGTTTTTCATTTTAATTTTTTAATTCAAATTTTCATTTGTTTACGTTTAGGTACTTGCTTTTTGTATTATAAAGGAATTTTAGCATGTTTTTTTTGTAACATTATGGTACAAGAAATTTGCTGTAACAAATAACTACAAAACACAAGAACAGATATAATGTACAAGAAATTTTATGTATCAGTAACAAATTTATGATATTTATGCATCGTAGAAGGCCAAGAACTCTTTGTCATTGCAAGTTCATTGTAAATTCAACAAAACCGATTATCGTATTCCGGGGTATTATTTTGCATACAAAATCATTGATTTCTACAGTTACGCTTTTAACTCATAAGCATAAATAAAAGAATTAAAAACATTTATATAGATATGGAATTAATACTACCCATATATAATGTGCACCCTTATTTTTCCCTCACAAATTTGGGCAAAAAAGGGTGCATTGTACACAACAACATACAGTACATATGTCTATCCAAGTTTAATACAAGAGGCAACCGAAGCTCAAAGAAGACAAATAACGTTCCCAAAAATCACACAATGAGTTTGTGGCGGAGCTGGGAATGCATGGATTAAAGTGAAGATGGTTTTACAACCCAGTGTAGAGGTTAGGGAATCAACAGCATTGAGTTAGGGGTGTTAGAGGCTGCCAGGCTTTTGAGATCTGCAGGATGGTCTAGTGGTAACCGTGTGATCTCTCAGGCACGGAATCTGTTAACCAGTTGTATATGGTGAGGCCAATGTGGAAGCCAGTAGACGACCAGCTAGCGTCTACCGCTCAGCTGAGAATTTGGACTTGCCTGACCCAGGCCCACCTGGGATATAGGCAGAGGAGCACGTAGCATGTGGACTTATAATGGAGTCCTTGGGGGAAGAGGCTCCAGGCAAACTCCATGTGCATGAAGCCTGCAGTGGCCCTGGTGCCTGACACACCAGGAAAGCCCAGAGAGGTTTCTCTCCAAGTCGATAGCTTGCGACATTGGCAGCTTTGCTGTAGCCAGCCTCCCCACCTCTCCAACCCCTGCAAATTCTTCCTGACACACTCAGGAGGTCCCTAGGCTGTAGCACAGCCATGCTAGACAGAAGCGCTGACTTCCTGGTTGCTTCCTGTCCCCCTGACACAGAGGGGGATGCTGTCAGCCCCAGGTGGCCCACCTGCCTCTTCTGCTCCTGCTCCTCCATCCCAGTGCATAATGGCCTCTGCCACCTCCTCTCACACTGCACCTCCACGTCTCCCAGAAGTTACAATACCCAGGTGGGCATTCATCCTCTCTTGTGTCCCCAAAGCTCCAGGCCTCCCATTTCTTAAAGAGTTTTCATGGATTGTGCTATTTTATTGATACCTCCTCCAGTCCCATGGGCTCCTAGGAACCCTGTAGAAATAGAACCCTGCTGGGCCGCTCCTCATGGCCCTTCAGAAACGCCCAGACATGTCTGAATCTTCGTGAGGTACAAGGTAGGGCTGTGACTTTTCAACTTTGCAGTGTCTGAGATGCCAATATTAAAATGCTGATTTTAAAGCCTTAACCTAGAGATGCTGATTTGGTAGATCTGGTGTTTGGGACCTGGGTGTTGCATTTTCAGTAAGATGCTCAAGGATTCTGGCACAGAGGTTTGAGCTGCAAACCTACCCTGCCCTGGCTATCTGTGTTCATCTGTCTGCCTGGATTCCAAGCTCCTGTTGGGCAGGAGTGATGGCTCATTCATTCACCCCCACACCTAAGGATCTAGCCGAGTTCCTGGCATGCGGTGAGGCGTCAGGAAATGTCTGGGGTATGAATGAGTGGAGGTACTGAGGAGACTCTTCTTTACCAAGTTGAGGAACTGGCTGCAAACTTGTCCTCTTCTTGGTACACTGTGTTGACAGTGGGCCACCCTGGTGCTCACATTTTGAGAGTAGAATTTAGACAGAGAGCAATGGGTAAAGAATTTTAAGAAGACAGAGAACCAGCTCCTGATAGGCAAACAATGTCCAGGCAACAAGCAATTAGGGCCCAAATCAGATTCCACGTGTGGTTCAGCTAAGTGTCTCTGTAAGTGCCAACTGGGGTGATGAGCACGCTGCAAAAAGAGGGGTGTTGTCTCCAGAGACACTCTGGTTTCTTCATGGCTTCCAGACTTCTTAGAGGGGATTTTTCACTTTTTAAAGTATTTCTTGACGCTCAAAAAAGTTTGACCTAAATTGAGGACTGGTGATTTCTTAGGGTGAGATTAAGCTTCCATGGTAAAATTGTCCACTATGCACAGCCCCTTTGATCAAATGAAGGCCGTGTGCATATGTGTCCTGTCATCATTAAACAGGACAAAGGCCTGAGCAGACAGTGGCTTTGGTCCAGTAAACTCCTCAGAGCAAACGCTATCTGCCTTCGGCAGCTCTCCTGATTAGACTTTCTCCCATCGAAGAGCCCTTCCTCTCCTGCAGAAGCCATGTCTCTGGCACCATATCCCCCAGACAGCTCTGCCCTCTGACTCACCAGAGCCATTATAACTCTGTATAACTGCATCTGGCAGCATTACAGAGTTGGGGGAGAAGACACCATCTTTATGGTAATAACAGCTAGTGGTTGCTAAGTGAGCTCTTACTGCATGCAAACTTCATACACACTAAGCACTTTATGTGCACTACCTCGCTTAAGCCTCATAACAACCCTCCGGGGCTTATTCCGCCACAGAGAAGAAAACTGAGGCTCGGAAGGCAGAGGAACTTGTCCCAGGTGCCACAGCTGGTAGGGGCAGAGCCAGAATTTAGTCTTAGATCCACTGGACTCCCAAGCCACGCTCAATCTCTACATTATGCTGCATTTCTACTTCTTGGCTCAAAAAAACGGAATTTAAAATCGGTCTGTGTTTTTTTTGATGGGTTAGTAGTGACAGCAGGGCATTGTTTTTTTCCTGAACTGGATTTGAGTGGGGTTGTGTCTTCCTTAATCCATTTTGATGCCTTTCTTTATGGAGGTCCAGTGTCCCCCAAAGCGGTTGCCATCATGGAACATTTGCTTCAGAATC
The DNA here is from genome assembly GCF_964194185.1 of Rhinolophus hipposideros. Taxonomy (NCBI): domain Eukaryota; kingdom Metazoa; phylum Chordata; class Mammalia; order Chiroptera; family Rhinolophidae; genus Rhinolophus; species Rhinolophus hipposideros. The sequence continues at coordinate 46,998,269 of NC_138052.1, forward strand.
ACGGGTTAGTTCAAAATACTTCCCAGCTCATGAGATTTAATAAGCCTGAGTGGCTTCAAAGACATAGCACCTCATGTTGTCTTTGCCCTGCTTCAGAAGGTTTATGTATTAAGTATGTATGAGAATCAGAATAACTGAAGTTATATTTTTGAACGTTTTGTTTGAGAACAATTTCAAACTTACAAAAAGTTGCAAAAATAAAAATATTAGGTTGGTGCAAAAGTAATTGCAGTTTAGAAGATTAAAAATAATTGCAAAAAACTGCAATTACTTTTACACCAACCTAATAGTACAGGGAGTACTTATATTGTCATCATTTTACTTCACTTGCTTTATATTTGCATGTTTCTCCCTCCTCCATATACTTATATAACGGTCCAGAAAAATTATATTAGATAGATATACGAAGATCTGACAATTAAGTTCACAAACTTGTTGCAATGATATCAGAGGGATTATTCATTGTGAATTTGTACCAACTGGACAAGCAGTTAACCAAGTAGTACAGGATCCAGTCTAGGGTCAGGTATTGCATTTTTTGGTCACATCTGTTTAGCCTCCTTTAATTTGCTTTTTATGACATCGATCCCTCATCCCCCCTACACACCATTTTTTAAATTCATGAATTTGTGTTTCATCTTTATTGCAGGGACAATGGTAATCTTCTCTATATCATTCTAATTTTAGAGTATCTGTTGCCAAAACAAGTACCTCACACTATTTTGTTTTAATAGTGTGTTCCTCATTGTGTGTTTGTCTGATATTTCCTCATAGTTAGATTGAGGTTATGCTGTCTCAGCTAGAATACCACCCAGGTGATGTACGCTCTATCCAGGGTAGGTATTGTACAATTTCTCCATTGTCTGCTGCTCTTTTGGTTTTTTCTCCTTTGCTACTAATAAGCAATATGTGGGGAGTCATGCTAAGACTATGCAGTTAATATCTGAAGAGTAACTCTTGTAAGACCACATTTCTCATGGCAACCACTGCGACTTACAGATGCGCCCACTTTCATCCTAGAGAGGCTCCTTCCATTTCTCGTGACCACAAGCCTGTCCTTTCTTGGCTCAAAGCCCCATCTTGGGTTTGCTTACCTCTCTTGGGTATGCTATATCAGGAGTGGGATCAGATCTGTGGTTGTTAATGCTGTGATTAGGAAGCTGCAGATGGAACTGAAGCAAAGAAAAAGAGGAAAGAAGAAATGTTAATAAGGGGATTCCTGTTGAGAGGGGGAAATGGTCCCTGGAAGCCTGGCTTATAACTCCAGGAAAGGGAGAAATAGACTGGAGAGCGATGGGAGATTAGGGAAGCTGCAGTCACTGAGTCACACTAGTGAAGTTTGAGGTGTGAAACTGAGCCCTGGCCTCTAACGCATTGGGTCAGTAGCCCGGGCCCTTGTCTTTGCAGAGTTCACAGTAGGTAGCGGTGTCTTGGAAGGTCCAAAGAAGGATGCTCTCTAAAGCAAGGGTGGCAGCTACCAAGGTTTCTAAAAAGACCAAATGATCAACAAAGAAGTCCCAACTTGAATTGCTTCAGAGCCCCAGCGGAGCCATTTGACCCCTGGCTGTGCACTGCCGTTCTAAGGACCAAGTGGATGCCGAGGTGTCTGACAGAGCCGAGCTGTGCTAGAAACACATAACTGGCCAACCAGGCACTAAGAACATCTACCTACTTATCAGAGAGCCAGGTTTTCATCCAGCTCTTCTGCAAACAAAACAAAGAAGTAAATCAAAGTGTCTTCATGATTAAATTCTATTGTATGAACCCCAATAGGCTTAAGAGAAGCTCCTTTGATTGTGGGTCCCTGAAGAAGAGCTACAAAGAAGCACTGTGAAAATTCTCTACCAAGTTGGAAGGGGGCCGTGGAAGATGACAATGCAGACATTTTTTATCCATCCATCCACCCATCCATCGATATCCATCCATTCTTTCAACCAGTGAATATTTCTTAAGTAGCTGCCATGTACCTAGAGACCAAAATCACTGAGCTGGAGATCGGGAAAGGAGAAAACTCTCTAATAATAAAATGAGAAATAGTTCTGTTCTGATTGGGTGAATAAAGGAAATCTTTACTTTTCTCCCATCATTATGAAAACGTATAGCCTCTAATAATATTTATAAATACAGAATCTAGAAGCTACTGAAAAAAAATAAGTTTCATTTTTCTTACTCTAAGGAAAGAAAGTAAAGAAGGAAATATAAGCTGATTGTTAATTAGAATCTAATTAATGATCGACCATTAAATCTGTGAGGTGTGGGGCTGCTGAAAGGTGGTATTTTGTTTTGACATCAGACTTGGGACACAACGCAGACCCTAGAGTGATTCAGCACTTTTCTATGCCCTCTGTCGTGAGCATGTAGAAAATAGGTCAAGTAAGCTGGAAGCTTCCCAGAGGGGAGAAACTGGAAAGAAGCTCTGTCTGTCTGGGGAGCAGAGGTAGTAATGTGAGATGCAGATGCTAGGGCAACAGCCCCTGCCTCTCCAGGGGACCCCCACCCCCAGCGTTGGTGCTAAGGGATGGCGGGGTGCCTCAGCTGTACTGCACCAGGAGATTATTGGGAAATGGAAGCAGCAGGACTTCTTCTGAGCCAATGCAGACTCCTGGGAACCATTAAGATTTCTGTTGTTTGAGAAATTAAATGGTTGGAGGCTCACTCACCCATTGAAAATGCTCCCCAAGATTATACTCAAATGTTGGGCAGGGTTTTCTCCTGGTTTTGAGAAATTCTGGGGCTGGATGGTGCGCTGCAGGGAGAGGTGCCAGAAAGGAAGCCGTGCTTGGAGCTACTTTTGCAGTGTCGTATTTGACAGCCTGATGTCCCTCATGGGGAATTGGCCTACTCAAAGCCAAACCTAGGGAACAAAGCTTCTTCTTCCAGTCTCCAGGGCTGGGATAAGCCCTCATGCTTTTAATAATTCTTTGTAAGGAACGAGGCAGAACGAGGCAGTAGTAGTCAGGGCACCTCCTTCTGACTGCCCCTGGCCACAATCACTGACAAGTCTTTCCTTGAGTTATTTATTTTCTGATCCAAGCAACTGGTTATATTTCCAGCCAGACTGATGGATGCCTATGACAATATCGAGAGAATGAAGTGTACCTGAAATTTAGTCTCCTTTGTTGGAAACCCACCATCCGTCATCCTTACCAATTTAGGACACGGCCAAGAATCACAAAGTAAGAAAAACAAAATAAACAAACAACACCTCTGAGAAGCCAGAGTTGATGTTACAAGATGTTCCATTTGTTTTATTTATTTATACCCTACTGAGATTCAAAAAAAAAAAAAAAAAGCATCCAAGCAACTTTAGTTTGTTCACATGTGAAATCTGTCAGGGTCCCATTCAGAATCCATTTACACTAAGTTTATAAGTAATTCTCACAATTTGTCTATGCTCTCAGATATAAAAAGCAACAAATAATTAAATGTGAAAGAAGCTACTACAGATACATAAACCTAGCAGCAGGAAATGACAGGTGACAACAAGAAGGGAAGCAGAAAAACTATAAAGTCCTGAGAACTCAAAACCAGCCATCTAGGCCCATATAGTGTAGGGTAAAATAACCCTTGGAGTTTTAAATCTATTCTAGAATGGGCCATTTATTGATATTTCTATGGATCACTCTGAGTCTCTAAGAGAAGGTAAAATTATGCTTTGCCTTGTTTAGGAAGTTGGAATATATTTTTAAAGAGGTTTTTGTCTCACATCACTAAAATTGTAAAGTTTTTGGTTTAAATGATTAAATTTTCAAGTATTCATAGGTTTAGTTATATAGCATTACTCATGGTACAAGATTCAGAGAAGCCAAGGGACAATTTTCAGCTTGAACACAGGTGTATTTGGGGTTTAAATAAGTTGACTCTTGATACAAATTATACTTCTCATCTTGAAAGGTGTAATTTGGGGCTTCACACAGACCTTTGCAAATAACATTAATATGATTCATATAGCAATGAATCAGAACTACAGGACCTATTTTTCACTTGGAATTCATATGGGCTTACAAATAAGTGACCAAATGGATTTGGTGCCTCCCCAAATTAAAAAGAAAATTTAGAAATATAATTCAAGGTGTTTGATCTGCTAGAACCATGTGTCCTTTTGGTTTGGTTGGTTATGTCCTGGACTGCCAGAATTGGCTGAGTATAGGGCACAATGGCAAGTGGTCTTTGGCTGCTAAGAATCCAGTCCCCTTCTTACTTGAAGGAGATCCTGGTGGAAAGCTAAGCTCTACTTCTGATATAGAAGCCAGAGGGGCCCAAGCATCTCTCCTAGACCCAATAGAGTGTGAGCATGTGACCCAGGATTGACCCACAATTAGCCTTGGCCTTTGAAGCCACAGGGAGTGCTAATCATTGGTGAAATCTTCACTATTTTAATAATATAGGGAGGAGTATCAAGATAGGGGTAAGTGACTGCCCTTGGGAAAAAAGCAAAGTAAGCCTGTAGGATAGTCTATGGTGTGTGTGTATGTGTGTGTGTGTGACAGAAGTGTTATACCTTGAGGTATGGGTGATGATGAACCAAGGAAAGTGAAGGCAGTATCAGAGAGAGTCCCTGGATCTACCCTAACATTTATATACCAGGGTGAGACCCAGGCTGGATCCAGTGATGTAAAGAGTGAACATAATTTTGATAATAGTAATAAAAATACCTTATTTGTTAATGCTTAATATATGCTAGGAATGAGCATGAATTTCTCTTTTAATACTCATTGTTAACATATGTGGTGGGGCCTGTTCATATCCCCATTTTATAATGTCAGTCATGACTGTTATGTTGCCAAATCCAGGGGTCATTTTTAAGTCCTCATCTTGATATTTAGTGGCATAGAGTAGATAAATCTATCCCTTCTGTGGAAGTTTGCCTACTTAGTTCTCTAGGCCACTATAATCTTTTAGTAATCCCATTACCTGACCATACTCTGTTTCTTTTGTCATCTACTCTTCCCTTGCTCCCATCACTTCAGTGGGGGTCTTCAACCTAAGCTCTCACCCTCTCTATGAGCAATCCCATAATTTATAGTACCATCTACATCTTATTGATGCTTAAACAATAATAAGAATAACTGAGATTTATTGAGTAATTTCTATGTTCCAGATTCTTTTTCAAGTGGTTCACATGCAATAACTCATTTAATGCTCAACATCATGAGGTAGATCCTCATATCATCTTGGTTTTACAGAAGAAGAAACTAAGGTATAGAGGCTGCTCAAGGTCACAATGCTAGTAGGTGGTGGAGGCAGCGTTCCAACCCATGTGGTTCAGTACAAGATCCTGAGTATGTGGCCAGAAATTATATAATAATGCGGCCCTCTTTAAGAAAAAGAATGCAAAATTACAAATAAAAATTAAGTAGAAAAGTAAATGTTTATTTAGAGTGAGAAAAAAATCATAACAAATTGCAAATTTTAAAGAGCTGACAGAAGCTTCCACTTTTGGCTAAGATGGAATAATAAGGACCACATTTACTTCCTACTTACTACAACCACCAAGAAAGGTGGACAAAATATATAAAACAATTAATTTTTAAAGACACTGTATATCAAGTAGCAAAGGACCATAGTCCCTGAGAAATAGGAAACAAATCAAATATACCTTACAATTGCCCTGACTGACTTCATTGAAAGTTTCCAGTACAAAGAAGCGAAAGAGCTGCACACAGAGAGAATTCCAGAGATTTGCAGAGGGTCTCCCTTAAGTATTTGGCAGAGTGCTCATTAGTGCATGTGTGTGAGGAAACCACAATTTCTGGGGAAAGAACCAATAAAAGGATTAAAAGGAACAATACCTACTGTTTGTACAAGGCCAAAAACAGTATCTCTTCTGAACAGCCAGACTGGAAACCCTGACAATTCTCAAAACATTAGACAGAATACTCAGAAGAATATTAAGAATATTACCTTAATAGTGGGAAAGAATTAGCTCTAGATAAAGTACTGATCTGCTTTTGTATAAAACAAAATCATAAAGACAAGATGAAAAAGAATAAAAAATTGTTTCCTAGTAACTGCATCCCAGAACAAAGCCAAGAATAATTATAGCAATACAAAAATAGCCAGCAGCCAACAAGAAAAATTCATAATGACTGGCATCCAATAAAAAAAATTACTAGGTATATAAATAAACAGGAAAATAAGACTATAATTAAGAGAAAAATCAAGCATAATCAACCTAGAACTCACAAAGATGTTAGAATTGGTAGGCAGGAACATAAGAACAGTTATTACAAATGTATTACAAATGTGTTTGAAAAGGTAAATGGAGATATGAAAATTATTGGTAAAAATTCAGATTAAATCTCTAGGGATGAAAACTACAATGCCTAAAGTGAAAAATACATTGGAAGAAATGACAGATTAGATACTGCAAAAGAAAAGAATAGTGAACTTGAAGAAACAGTCATACTTAATAATTCTAAAATAAAACAAACATAGAAAAAATAATTTAAAAAAATGAACAGAGCACCCATATGCTGGGGGACATCTTCAAGTTGCCTACTATAAGAGTAATTAGAGTTCCTAAAAAAGAAGTGGGCAAAGAAAAATTATTTGAAGACTAATGGTCTCCAAATTTCCAAATCTCATTAAAACTACGTGAAGTTTAATGAACCCCAAGCACAAGAAATATGAAAACCACACCAAGGCACATCATAATCAAATTGCTGAGAAAATCTGAAAAGCAGCTTAGAGGAAAAAAATGACAGGTTAAACTCAGAAGAAGAAAAATAATAAAGCAGGTTTTTCATCAGAAAAAATATAAGCAAAACACAAGACAGTGGAGCAACATATTTAAAGAACTGAAAGATAAAAACTATAAATACAAGATTTTATACCCAGCAAAGACATCTTTCAAAAATGAAGCCTTCTACAGACATACAAATGCTGAATGAATTTGTCACTAACAGACTCACAATGCAAGAAATATTAAAGGAAGTCTCTCAGGCAGAAGAAAATGTACTAGATAGAAATACAGATCTACAAAAAGAACTCAACTTGATAACTACGTGTGTAAATATATAAGATTTTTATCTTATATTTAAATCTGTCTATCTAAAAGATAATTGATCATTAGTCACCAGGGAAATGCAAATCAAAACCACAAGATAATACCACTAGGATGGCTATATTTAAAAAAGATGAATAGTAACATGTGTTGGTAAGGATGTGGAGAAATTGGAAGTATACACTGCTGGTGGGTCTGTAAAGTGGTGCAGCTACTCTGGAAAACACTCTGGCAGTTTCATAAACGGCTAAACATACAGTTACCACATGACCCAGCAATTCTACTCCTAGGTATATACCCAAGTGAAATAAAAACATATGTCCAAACAAAAACATGTACATGAGTGTTGATATTCATAATAGCCCCAAAGTGGAAACAACCCAAATGTCCATCAACTAATGAATGGATTTTTTTTAAAAAGTGGTACATTTATATAACGGAATGTTCAGCAATAAAAAGGAATAAAATGTTGATACATATCACAACATGAATATACTTCGAAAATATACTAAGTGAAAGAAGCCAGTTATAAAAGGCCATGTATTGTATGGTTCTATTTATAAGAAATGTGCAGGAGAAGCAAATCTATAGAAACAGAAAATAGGTTAATGGTTACCTAGGACTAGGAGGGATGCAGGATTTGGGACATAGTGGCTAAAGAGTATGGGAATTTCCTTTTAGGGCAATGAAAATGTTCTGGCATTGTACAGTCTTGTGAATATACTAAAAACCACTGAACTGTACACTTTCAAAGGTGAGTTGTATAGTATATGAATTATATCTCAATGAAGCTGTTACAAAAAAATTCACTGCTTAAACAAAAATAATAGCAATTAATTGAGTTTTATAGCATGTGTTGAAGGAAGATGCATGAAAACATATTGTATAAAGTCCTGGAGGAAAGAATTAAAAATGTACTATTGTAACATTTTTATACTTTAGATAAAGTGGTATAATATAACTTGAAAGAACACTGTGACATGTTAAAGATGTGTAATTTAATCCCTCAAAGTAACCATGAAAATAAGAAAACAAAGAGTTATAGTTAATAAGCCAACAAAGGAGATAAAATGAAATTGTAAAAATGACTCATCCAAAAGGAGGCAGAAAAATGGGGAAAGAATAAAGAGCAGATAGGACAAATAGAAAACAAATAACAACATGATAGACTTAAACCTAGCTTTATCAATAGTCATAATAAACATAAATAGTTTAAACACTCCAATTAAAAGGCAGGTATTATCAAATTAAAGAAGCAAGAACCAATTAGATATTGTCTATAAGAAACACACTTGAAATACAAAGACACAAATAAGTCAAATGTAAATGATGGAAAAAGTTTACCATGTTAAACCATGTTTTTGATATCAATCAAAATGAAGTTGTAGTGGCTATATTAATATCAGGCAAAGTAGATTTCAAATAAAGACTATTACCGGGATACAGAATGTTATTTTCTATGATGAAGGGGTCAGTCCATCAAGAGGGCCTAAAAATCCTAAATATTATGTACCTAATAACAAACCTTTACAATGCATGAACTGAAAACTAATGTAAATGCAATGAGAAATAGCCAAATCTTCAATTATAGCTAGAGATTTTAATATGTATCCTCAATAATCAGTAGAACAGAGAAAATAAAAAAAACAACAAGGATATAGAAGACCAGATCAATGCTATCAGCACTATTGATCTAATTGACATTTAGAGAGCACACCACCTAATTAGAGTGGGATACACATTCTTTTCACAGTCCATTTACCAAGATAGACCATAAAAAATGTCTCAATACATTTAAAAGGATTCAAGTTATTTAAAGCATGTTCTGTAATCATAGTGTAATTAAATAAGAAACCAATGAAAGAAAGATATCTGGAAATTCTCCAAATCTTTAGAAATTGAAGAACATACTCCTAAAAGGGTCGCAAAAAGAAATCAAAAGGAAAATTAGAAAGTATTTTGAACTCAATGAAAATAAAAGCACAACCTATCAAAGAGAAGGTAAAGGCAGGTTGGAAAGGATTATAAAGGATCCCAAGGAAAGTTTTGAGAGTAATGGCTATCTTCACTATCTTAATTGTGATGTAATTCGGTATCTTGATGGTGATAATTTCATAGGTGTATAGTTATGTTAAAAGTTATCAAATTGTACACTCTGTGTGCAGTTTATTCTATGACAATGAAATCTCAATAAAGTAGATAATAAAAAGTCATTTTAAAAAGCTGACAGATACTGTAAAAATAAAATAATCCAGAAAAATAACACATTTTTATAAATCAGCATTTTGACATATTTTGAAGTATTTTTTCCTGAAAATTTTTTCTGAATACTATTCTTTCTATATGACAAAAATTTGGTAACATTATTTTATAAAGAGAGAGAAGAAAGAATTCAGTCTTTCCTCCATCATTGTTAATCAAAATTGTTTTTTGATTATATACATTTGAGAAAAGTTTCGAACTATTATTGCTCCATTGATGACAATTATGTATTCTGTTTTGATATCATTAGACAGAATCAAAACCAGGTGAATCAGATACACTAAAATGAGATTCGCTGGGATGCAAAACTCTTGTTTTCATCTATAGATGTACTTCCTATTTTTAGTGCTGCTGTAGGATTGGGCCCTATCAACACAGGAATTTTAATATATTCTCTTTTCCATAATTTAAATTGTATGTGCTGCATTTTAAAGTATAATTACGGAGGGCCTATGGGTGCCAGCCACTATTCTATGTGCCTTAGATATAGTAGTGAATGAAATTGCCAAAACAAACAAACAAACAAACAAACAAACAAACAAAAAACCTTGTCTTAATGGAGCTTACATTTTAATGGCAGAAAACATCAAACAAAGTAATAAAACTCAAAATGTATAGTATGTTGTGTTGTTAAGTGCTATTGAAAAAATAAAGTAGGAAATGAGGATGGGGGCTGAGTTTTACAGGGTGTGGTTAGGGGAAGCCTTGTTGAAAAGGTGACTTCTGAGAAAAGATCTGAAGAATATAAGGGAGAGTTCCATGTAGTGGGACAGCATGTGCAGAGTCCTGAGGCTGGTCTGTGTGTGGAGTAGCTTCGGTGGGGTGAGGAACATGAGAGCAGTAGGAGAGGAGATCAGAGGAGTGAGATGTCCAGATTGGACAGGAGTGTGTTTTTACTCAGGGTAAGATAGGAGCCGTTAGAGGATTATGAGCAGAGGAGTGACATGATCTGATGTGTGTTTTAGCACGATCACTCTAGTGGGTTAAACCCTAAAAAATTTTTCCAAGTCTTAATCCCCAGCACCTGTGAATGAGATCTTATTTGGTAATAGAGTCTTTGCAGATGTAATAAAGTTAAAGATCTTAAGATGACATCATACTGAATTGAAATGGGTCCTAAATATAAATACTGGTGTCCTTGTAAGAAGAAGAGTGGGCACAGAAACACCCAGAGACACAGGGAAGAAGGCCATGTGAAGACAGAGGCAGAGATTGGGATAATGCATCTTCAAGGTCAAGGGATGTCAAGGATTTTCAGGAACTACCAGAAGCTAGGGGAGAGGTGTGGAACATCTAGATTCTCCCTCAAGAGCCTGCAGAAGTAACACTGCTGATACCTTGATTTCAGACTTCTGGCCTCCAGAACAGAGAATAAGTTTCTGTTGTTTTTTGTCTGTGGTAATTTGTTATGGCAGTGCTAGTTAACTGATACAATCATGTTGGCTTCTGTGTGGAGAATTGACTCTAGGGAAAGTAAAGGAAACCCCTTAGGAGGTTATCGTGATAATCCAGATGAAACTAGTGGCGTTTAGACCAGAATGGTGGCAGTGGAGTGGTGAGAAGGGGTAAAATCTTGGAGATATTTTAAAGGTGAGCTGAGAGGATTTGTTGGCAGGTTGGAGGTAGAGAGAGAGAAAGCAGTTTTGTATAAATGTGTGTGGAGCTCGCTCCATGTTAAGCTCTGAGGAAAGGAGGTGCTACAGGGAGATAAGGGCTGGGGAGGGAAAAGGGACATGCTCCATCACGTTGACTTCCTGTTTTTGTCAATGACAGGGAAACAGTATCTGGTTTCAATTTCTCACTTTTCCTCACATTCCTGGAACCACTGGGCCCCCTCCGAGGCACTAACATCTGCTGGCTATGGTTCCCTCCTCAGAGTTCCGGTCTAGCTTAGTGGGCCCCTGCTCACAGACTGTAGGTTCAGATGAGCCCTAATCCTTGTCTCTGATCCTCCATCCTGAGGGGTGGTGGCTGCTTCCTGTCTCTGACTACCTCTGTGCTATCTCAGTGACACTTTTGCCTTTTCAGTTCTCCAGTACCTGGTTAACAATTATTTATATTAAACTCTTTCTGTTAAAATAACCGTTGTAGTTTCTAGAGCTTAGAGTTCAGGGGAGAAGTCTGGGCGGGAGCAACGTGGGGGTCACCAACACCCCCAGGTATTAAAAGCCATAGGCCAGCAAGCCTACCTGAAGACACTCTGGGTCTTAATTTTCTTTTTAATCCTAGTGTCATAGCACAGATCTTGACACTGACAGAGACTTCATAAATATTTGTTAAATGAGACACATGGATGAAAGAATCAGTGAATGACATTAGTTGGGTCGTTGGGCTTGCAATAGGAAACTGTTTTGAAAATAAAAAGGAAGTTTCCTAGGACTGGGAACTCATAAGACATGGAGGAACATGGATGGATCCCCAGGATTGAACTAGATGCAGAAACCAGGCTGACCAGGCTCAAAGAGGGCCTTTTCCCTAACAGCAAGCGTCCGCTTGTAGTTGTTTGAAAACCTGGTTTCTCTCAGGACAAAACTAATATTTGGAAAACGAGGCTCCACTTCCCAGCAGTTGAACATCTCCTCTCTGAGCTTCCGTATGAATAACACTTGGCCTTTTCGTTTAGTGTTTCTTTCTTTTATTCACCCTGGCCTCACACTTACCATCAGCTTCAAGTTTCCATGAATTATTAATTATTCATCTCTTGCAATCCTTTATTTTGGGAGCAGGACTTCGTTGGGGTTAGTCTCACCTTAGGTCGGGTTGAAGGATGGCAGGTAAGGCCCTTCCTCCTCTGGCCAGGAGCTGAGTGAGTGAAAAGTAATGCCTGGGCCCTGGCATCCTAGGCTGCCACTTTGGGCTGGCACAGGCCAAGGGCTGCAGGTGTCAGGTAGCTGTCACCATTCTGCTTTTTTGCTTGTTTGTTGCAGCAGCATCGGAAGTGAGCAGTGACAGCGCTGAAGGAAACAAAGCAGGGTAAGAGAAAGAATTCCCAAAGCCATGTCCTTCCATCGTGGAGAACTAGACTGTAGGCCTCTGATGTGTGGAAGATCTTCCTGGCATGCATTATTTGTTTTCATCCCGAAGAAGAATTTCCCTTTTTAAAAATCACGCAGCTACGTCTGCAAATCACGTGATCATGACTATGTCAGCTGCAGCCGAAGAAGAGTTAAAATTAGTGAGTTTTAAGTAGATTTGATTTAAAATACACTTTGAAAATTACTTGCTGTGGACTCCCGTCCACCACATATACATTTTTGTTTCATGTGTTCTTGCCAGAAATGTTTAGCAAACAGTAGTGAATTTTAGTGCAATTATGTGCATGTAATAAATATGACATTTTCATCTTCTAATCAGGCCCTTTGAGAAAACAGAGTCCGCTGTGCTCTCTGGATGTGCTCTCCTCGCACTCTGGGGAGGGCTGCACTGTGGCCCTTTGTCCCTTTGCTGTGTGAGTTCTCCCCTCAGCCATGGTGCAGATGGAGGCCACAGACTAGTCCCAGCTGGGTGGGTGCTTGGATAGTTGTCAGGCTGCTCAATTGCTTAGACTTTCTACTTACTCCTTAGAGCTTAGAGGAAATAATCTACCTGGTTTTCCCCCATAGTCCAAAGTTGTTTAGCATACAATCAGTCCCTGACATTCTGGGAAAGCGTCAGAGTTCCAAGCCTGGATAGGTGGGAGAAGGAAGGGGCTCTTCTCCCCTTTTCTGCCCACAAGAGGCTCAGCACCCCTCCCTTCTTCCTGGGCTCCCAAGGCTGGCCTCCGCAGGGCAGACAGACAGATGGCTGATGGAAGGCCACATCAGGGTTATCAGGAGATGGTAATACAAGGCTTAGGATGGTTGAGAGAGGCCAGAGAGGCTTGTAGTTTCCTTCCCTCATTATAATCACTGCTCTAAAATTGATTTATGCCATTCCATTGGCTGCGAAGCCAGCTGGAAGTGCCTTTGCTGGCAGTCTGTCTTCAGACAGGAGATAAGGGAGATCTGAAGAGCGGGTAATCAGGAAGCATTTAAGGAAAATTGCTTGCCCTCCCAGTGTAATGTTTTAGGGCTTACACAGCCCACTGACAGACCCCATTTGCCTTTTTTAAGAGTTATATTATGATTTTTAAGTGCCTACAGAGCGTGGCATATGATCATATCATGTCTCAGTGTGTTCACCTTCAGGAACGAGTAACAGGAAACTGGTAGTTGGGGTGATTTCCATTCCTTATGATGAGGCAAATGGGGTTGAGCACAATTCTTCTGAAGCAGCGGGCTTGGTGAGAGCCGGGAGCACTGCTGGCTGCACTGCTGCTGGCGTTGCCTAGAAAGGTGGTGCCAGGAGGAGCTGTTCCCAAGCGGATGCTCTTTCACAGGCAAAGGAGCTGAATGCTTTTGTCCCACTGCCCCAGACCATTCCCAGACCCTCTGGGACGGGTACTTCTGCCTTGGGAGTAACTACTTGGCATTGGCAAACCCTTGGTTAGAAACATGAAGAATGCTTTCGGGGAGGATATCTGGACAGGCAGGAGACCCCTCGATGGGGATCGCCACACTTTGCTGCCCTTTTCTAACTAGATGAAAACAGTCATTCTCCAGGTGACATCAAAACTCCCATGTACGGAGTGAGAAAGGAATTGTTATCATAAGGCAGTTTGGCCTGGACAAGACTATGAGTTTTTTGTACCTTGGCTCTGACACATGTTTTGGGGGTATTTAAAAAAATGTTTATTAAATTTATTGGGGTGACTGACATTAGTAAAATCATATAGGTTTTAAGTGCACATTTCTATGATACATCATCTATATATTACATCATGTGCTCACCACCCAGAGTCAGTTCTCCTTCCATCACCATATATTTGATCCCCTTTACCCTCATCTACCATCCCCTACCCCTTTACCTTCTGGTAACCACTAAACTGTTGTCTGTGTCTAGGAGTTTTTGTTTGTGTGTTTGTCTTGTTCATTTGTTGCTTTCAGTTTTATATCCCATTTATGAGTGAAATCACATGGTTCTCGACTTTTTCTGTTTGACTTATTTGTTTGACTTATGTATCACTTGGTATGATAATTTCAATCCATGTTGTTGCAAATGGCTGCAATTCATCTTTTCTTATTGCTGAGTAATATTCCATTGTATATATACCACATCTTCTTTATCCAATCATCTATCAAAGAACACTTTGGTTGTTTCCATATCTTGGCCACTGTGAATAATGCTGCAGTGAACATAGGGGTACATATACCTTTATGGATAAATGTTTTCGGATTTTTTTGCTTGGGTGTATTTTTAATCGATAAGCGTTTGCTATAGTACATTTAGCAGAATAGGTTTAATCTGCTTTTCTTCAGTAATGGCCTCCAATTCAGTGAGAATCTTTTGCCAGATTGTGACTATGTATTTTCTTAGTCTTTTTGCCAAATAAACATTTTTATGTTAAAACAAGAGAAGATATGACAATCAGATATTGAGATATGAGCATAAAGAAAAGCAAAAAGAAAAATGTGTCAAAAATTCATAACAGAAATCATTAATATTTTCCCAATCTTCTGTATACTTCTAAACCCATAATTCTTTAAAAATAGAAATAAAGTTAAAAAAATCAGTAATTGGGAAACAACAGTGCTTTTTACCATTAATAGGCCCAGTGTAAATTTTCAGTGGCCTTGGGCTTGTGGGCAGGAGTTACGGCATGATTGGGTTAGTTTATAGATAAGGTGTGCTTGGGAAGAGAAATATTGAGATAAAGGCTTTTGGTTCATCAATTGGCTGTTCCAGGACTCTGAAACTGGTTGGCTTTTTTGGTGAGAAAGGAGACCTAAATTGATTTAAAGGAAACTACCAGCTTGCCCCCACACAATCTTTCTCCCTCTCTTTGCTTCTGACTCTTAGCTTCAGTCATTGGCTCTCTGTTTCTTTCCTTCTCTTTTTTGTTCTTTCTTGTACCTTCCCTTTTTTCCATAAACTTTGCAATATAGTATATGATTGCACACACATGCACACACACACACACATACACACACACTGAAAAAGCTCTGGAAATATATGCACCCCTAACATTTTAACAGTTATCTCTGAGTGAGAGGATTATTCATGATTTTACTTTTCTCCTACATAAATGTCAATATTTTTAAATTTTTCACTGAGTATATCTTTCATAATAAAAAAGAGAAATAGGATACTGACTACTAGTCTCACATAAAATGAAGGTAAAAGGCAACTTTCTTGCAACATGAAAATGCAATTTACACAGATTTCTCCCTCTCTCGACTATAACATCTGTTGGGGGTAGGGACAGCGTTTTGTTCACTGTCATTTCCTCAGGCCTGGCATAGCGGTTTTCAGAAAGTGGGCTTTGATACATGTTTGTGGAATGAATACTTAGATAGGGATCTATGGTGCAAAGAAAGTGATTTTGAAGGATGCAGCTGGTCAGTGTTCAAATGATGCTATCAGAGATTCAGTCTATTTGACATTAAGTAAAAAGGACAATGAGTTGGAACTAAATACTTTGATGGCTGTAACTTAGGCAGGATTTAATAAAACTCTTATTTTAAACCCTAGTAATCTTTCATTAGAGAGAATATTATAGACAGGGGTCCAGAAGTGGTTGTCTCTACTGAAAAATAAATCTGGCATATATTTTTCCAACAAGAGAGTGCTTTGGGGGAATCCTAAATACTGGCATTTGGTCACTCACCAAATTGTTAAAAATATCTATAACAGCAATGGTGGGAGTGGGGGAAGCTCCATCCTCTGTGACTGACAAGCCTGTTTCTTTCAAGGGGAAACATTAATGAATTTATCTGGTGCCAGACCTGCTTATGGAGAGAGGAACCTGACCTTAGAGTCTCCCCATTCCACACAATCTGGGTGTTCAGCCAGCTAGGACTCGAGGTCTCTGCGTGGCTCAGCAACATGCCCTTGTAGGCAGCCTCCAAACTCCCTGGAAGCAAACGCCTACAAGTATCTGGTCTGAAGACTACAAAAGTTTAGCAAGTTTGAAAATGTCAAGCTGCTTCAAACAGGAGGTTCACCCAGATGATAGCTTTAATGGCAGATGTTCAAACTCTTCCAAAGGGATCTTTCCAGAAACTTCAATGCCAAAGCAGAGCACTCTGGGACTTGAGTGGTAGAGAATCCACACCCACAGTCTTTTCCCCCAAATCACTTATCTGGTTGTCAGGGCTCCTCAGAACTCAGTTCTGTCACTTGGACGTTTTTAGAATATTTTCTGCTGAGTGAGTTGCTTAGAAAAAAAGCAGCAAGCAGTAATAGCTAACAGAGCTTGTACTGGTGATTATTTAAGGACTTGTGCAGTTTCTGCTTATCGAGTAGTCACTTTATTTACTTGGCAGGATGAAAACAATCTTGGGAGCAAGTAATCTTTATTTATTTTGGTCCTACAAAAAGACATTTTTTTTTCAGAGTGAGGCCAAAGTAGATAATATTTCTCAATGTCAAAATAATATGAAATTTCAACAAGGGGATTTCTCAGGCACATTTAATGCTCAACATCAACTGAACTGTGTTCCCTTTTATGTGGCATTCTGTGGACTGCTGTAAGTCTATAAGCTGTGGTGTCTAAAATCTCATTAGCACTCATGGACATATGACTGTTTGTGAATGGTCTTGCTTCCAAAGATAGATGCCCGCCTGGTTTGGATGGGTGTCCTTGTGTATCCCTGCTGCCAACGCTGTGTGCCTACTGTACCCTTCACTTCCTCCTTTCAGGCACTTGAAAAACCAGAGCCCTCAGAATAGAGACAGATGACTCCAGCAATGCCCTGACCTTCCAAAGCCTTTGTGGTCATTCCTGGGTAGCTGCAAACTGTAAAACAACATTTGTTCATCTTCCCTGCCTCCCACACTCTTCCTGTTTCACTTCATTCAAATATAAGTTTGCTAAAATGGTTAAAGAGTAAGTAAAAATAGTACTGCTTCCTGTGCAGAAATTATATGCCTGTTTGGATGAGGGCCACTTATTTATTAGATGCTTTGCTGCATGTTTGCAGTCTGCTGGGTTGCCCTGATTGGATACCGGGAAGAAATTCATTTTCAATGTAATTTTATGCTTATTTTATAGGTTTGATGCCTATGCTTTTGTTATTATTTTTTGCTATTTTTAAAAAGTCTGTTAATACTTTAATTAGGATTTTCTATGGTTTTATAGATTCAGGCTATTTGATGGGCCGGCAGAGTTTTATAAATTAAATAAGTAGATGTGGTTCACTTACAGAGAAAAAAAAAAATGTATCAGAGAAAGAGAAAGTAAGCTATTTGGGGGAGTGCCCACAGCACAGAGCTTTGGAGACTTGAGGAGACCATGGCTTCCTGAAATAATGGAGCCTTCTGCATTGCCCCACCCTCCTTGTGTCTCAAATACAAGAAAGCTTTGAACCATCACGTGCATTTGATGAGAAAAAGGAATAAAAAGTATAGAAACCTTAAAAAAAAAAAAGAGTATAGACCTGAAGGCCTGTGGATGCTAATCTTGCATCTTGCTAATTGGTTAAATGAAGTTGGGCAAGTTATTTACTTTTCCTGCGCCTCATCTCCAGAAGCGACCATGCCTACTTTTCTTGTCATTATAGGGTTTTTACATGGCAGAAATAACATATGCATGTAAAACTATTTGTTAAACTGTAAAGTGTTGTGCACATGTAAGGCAGCGGCCACATGCTGGCCTCTCCTGGGCCAAATACTGCACGCATAATTCTTGGACCTGTATACTATACTTTTAGAAATAGAGCTAACATTTAAAAATAGAACAATTTATATGAAGTTTTGGATTTCTGGCTTCTCTTGAAAAACCAGGCCGTGTAGCAACCTGGGCCCTGTTTCTGTGTGGTAACAATTGGCCTGAGCTGAATTGTGGCAGTCCCTTTCCATGGGCCACATATTTTTCCAGATCCCTCAATCTTCGCCATTCCTGGACAATACTCTGACAATGTGGGTGGTCCCTTTTGCCTTTCATGAGGCCTGCCTGGCTCCTGGGTACGTTAGAGTTCATGGCACTTGAGGAAGATGTTAGGCTGCTTTGATTTTGTGGCAAAATCCATTGGAGTATGAAAATTAGAGCTAAAGCCCCAGCTTTGATTTTTCAGCTGGGGAAAATGGGACAAGTCATTTCACCTTTTTTGAGTCTCTTTCCTCATATGTAAACAGGAAATAAGGTTTCTGCCCCATAAGGTTTTAGGAAGGTTTCACATTAGGTAAGGACCTCTGCTTAGAAATAGAAAAAGCAACACATATATGTATGTATTAGTAGATATACAGTTACGTATTACCACAATCATGTGTTGTGTAACAAATAACCACAGATATCTCAGTGGCCTACAGCAGCAAACACTTACTTTTGCTTATGAGTTTATAAGATGGATAGGTGGCTCTGCTGATCTTGCTTGGTCTCTCTTACATGTGTGGGGCCCTTGGCTGAGACAACTGTGCCAACTCAGTGCTGTTCCATGTATCTCCTCCTCCAGCAGGCTAGCTGGGGCTTGTTCTCATTCCAAAGTCAGAGGAACAAGAGAGACAAAGCAAAAATGTACAAGTGCTGTTTCAAGTCTTTGCTTGCATTATATTTGCTAACATTGACTAGAGTAAGTAAGTCTCATTGCTGAACCCAGAGTCAAGGGTTGGGACAGAAAGCTCCACCCACAATGGGAAGGCACTGCTGAGTTATAGAGAAAAGAGATCCAAGGAGGAGTTAGGATTTGGAGCCATTTTTGCCATCAATTGTTGATGTAATAATGTCCAAACCTAGAGACTAGTTTTATAAAAGTTTATTTGAACCAAACAGAGGACGTGCCTGGAAGCAAGATCTCAACAGAAAAAAATTCTTCCCAGAATGACAATTTGCAGTTTCTGTTACACTTGTGGAATTAAGGAGGGAATATATGGGAGAAAGCAAGGTAGGGAAATATATATGATTAGATTACAGATAGTTAACTAGATTATGTGCTCCCTTGAGGGTGGTTATGCTTCCAAGGGATCTGAAAAAGAGACATTTCAAAGGTGTGTTAACCTAGATGCACAAAAACAATGGACAGGGCTTCTTACTGCAAAGATAACCTTTCACTGGGGAAGTGATAGGCCTGAGGAGTGACTACCCACCATGACCTGCCCTGTTAGGGATTTATGATCAGATCACCCTGAGGTTACTTTTGGTCATTGAATTATTACAGAGCTCCTTTTTTTTTTTTTTTTTGTCCATGGTAGGGTAAGCTAAACTACTGTAACAAATAAATTTCCAAAGCATATAATGGCTCAAATGCAGTAGAAGTTAATTTTTTATTTTATAGAAATTAATTTTATAGTCAATTTTATAGTTAATAATACTAGTCCTGGTTGGAAGGTAGCTTTCCTCACATAGTGATTTAGGAACCAGCCACCTTTCATTCTTTGGCTCCATCATCACCTAGGTCCCATCATTGTCACTGTCAACTCCAGGATATAAAGGGTTGACACCCTTCTTCCGAAAGGACCATCCAGTAAATATTTTAGTCTTTGGGAGCTATATGATCTCTCTCCCAACTACTCAACACTTACCTTATAGTGCACAAGCAGCCATAGACAATACGTGAAAGAATGACATGACCATGTTCCAATAAAACTTTACCTATTAAAACAGACAACATGCCAAATTTGTCCCATGAGTCGTAGTTTTTTAACCTGTCCCAGAGCTACAGGCCTGATAGATATTGGCTTAACTTAGCATTTTTCAAACAGTAGCTCCTGACTTCAACTAACTTTGTAATTTAACATAGAGACCAGTTTTATCAAATATTTTGCCCATGGGGTAAGAGCAATTTCCAGCTTTCCAGCCTGCTGTATCTGTTTCTTTGCTGTCTGGTGCTAAAGCACTAAGCTAATTCTCATATACGCATTTTTCAAACAGTAGCTCCTGACTTCAAGATACCAATTTCTGTGTCAGTGGGGGTAGCTTAACTGGTTTAAAAAAGGGAGGGGGGCAAGATGTGTTATGGGGCAAACATAGTAGAAAAGTATGCATGTAACAGTTAAGACAGGTATTCCTGGTAGATGTATGGCTCTCCTTCACATGGAGATTTGGGAGTGTGAATCTGCTTTCTTTCCAGCTGGGGACCTTGACATTCTCCCATTTTGCTCTGCACCTAAGGGATAGAAGAGGAAAGAGCATGGAGAAAACATATCTGCTTCTTAAAAGTTTTGGTTATAAATGTCACGCATTACTTCTTATTTTCCATTGGCGTAATATAGACACATGGCCACATATAACTGCAATAGTGGCTGGGAAACTAGTTCAACCATGTAACAAGCTATAATCGCATTACTATGCAAAGAAAGAATGGTGTTGGATGGACAGAGGTGTTCTTTAACTCTTGCAGAATGAGTCTTAGACCACAAATATCCCAGTGCCTAACACAGTGCCAGGTATGGAATAAATATTTGATAATATTTATGGAAGGAAGGAAGGGAGGGAGAGAGGGACGGAGGGAGGGAGGAAAGAAGACCCCAGTCCATGTGTATGCTTGCCCATTTACAGATAGACAGGACTATCTCTAAAGGATTGTGCTTCCCCATTTGGCATCATGGTTTACTCTTTTCAGTACTAAGTAATTATTTGTGTCTCTTGGATTCTGTAAATGGTATACTACAACTGTATACATGTGTTCTTGATAATGAAACATTATTTATTTTACTTAAGTAATTCACTCATTCATCTTGTCACTTAAGTGTAAGTCAATGGGAAGGAATGAGGAAGAAAAAATATAAGAGCAATGGGAATACAACCTCCTTAAGCATTTAGGATCAGAGTTATCAGAAATTCACAGAATAGAGTGTGCCCCTCCCACTTTTAAAGTATATACACTTGGACTTTATCAAGGTCACCTTCATCATAGAACTGTGAAGTAATCCAAATGGCACTTGCAGGGTGCTGCCTATGTCTAGCCAAGGGCGAGGCCTCTGAGCATTAACCTCTCTGGCTACACATATGGCACTTGTCTGCTCAGTCACCTCTTGCTGCCTGTGTGGGGTGTTCCATGTTGGAATCTCAAGAAATCCTGGCATCTTCACCATTGAGGACAGTGCAAAGGGAGGAAGGAACTGAGGGAGAGCTCCTTGGCACCGTGCAGAACACAATGCAGGAAGAGAAGAGAGGCTGGAAATCACGGCTGCTTAGCTCAGGTAGAGGAGAGAGAATGCAGACTTCTATTGGTGGAAACTCAAAATGATGGGGAGTGGGCTGGTATCTGCTTTGGGGCCTGTGCAGCTTCAGAGCTGGTTCAGGCCTGTTCCGGTGTATCCACCAGACTAAAGGTCTGAACTATCATCTTATCTTGACCTTTTCTCATGGCTTTCATTTGTAGGCGGTATGGTCTGCTAGATGCAGTGAGGACTGACCAATGGTGAAAGATGCTTTGGCTGGGGTTCCCAGCTGTGAACTGTGATCATCTTTTAAAATAGAGCCACAGGCCTTACACGCCCCACCTCTAGGCAGGGTATGGGGTCTACAGAGGAAGGGAAAATAAACATTAAAAAAATCTATTTCTGGATTATATCAAATCTGGCCAAAGAATATAAACCCATTTAATTACTTGAGATAAATGGCCTAGGAAAGAATTCAATATTTGTCAATCTGGTAAAAGAAAATTTATTTCTGGAAAAGAAATAAAAGTGTAAAAGAAAATTTATTTCTGAGCATTTTGACATACTGGCAGTCTGGATTGAATTAGATGGACCAATGAGTCACAGGCTCTTTTTTTATTCCATTTCACTCATTCTATTCCATTCCATTCCATCTTTTTTCATTTCATGATACTAATTCATAGTTAATTTTTCACAGTCTTCTTGTGTTTCATCACTTCAGGTGGAATGTTGGTTAGGCGGTACTCACTAAAGCAATCACTGAAAACCTATACAAGGATATAAAGAAGGAAAATACATAATAAATTTATATGGGATACTAAAAAATGTTTAAACAATCCAAAAATGCAGAGATTAAAGGCAGAGATTGTCAAAATAATTTTTTTTAAATAAAAGGACAACAGAGAAACACAAATAAAACAAACAGAAAGCAATCAAATAGTAGACCTCAATCCAAACTTATCAATAATTATATTAAATGTAAATGGTCTAAACACACCAGTTATATTTTGTCTACAAAAAAACCTCACTTCAAATATAGTCATACAGGTAAAGGATGGTAAAAGATTGTATTAGCTTTCTATGTGGTGTAACAGATTATTATTACATTTAGTGGTTTAAAACAACATGCTTATTATCTCACAGTTTCTATAGGATAGAAGTCTGGGCATGTCTTAGCTGGTTGTACTTCAGGGTCTCACCAATCTGCAACTGGGTACACGGCCTCATCTTGAGGCTCAAATAGGGAAAAGCTGCCTCAGATTGTTTGGCAGAATTCCCTACAGGACTAAAGCTTCAGTTTCTCATACACATAAATTTGTCAACTTAGATGAAATGGAGCAGTTCCTCAAAAAATCAGAATCTACCAAAACTAACTCAAGATGAAATAAATAACCTGAATAGTCTTAGCACTATCATAAGACATCGAATCAATACTCAAAAACCTTTCAAAACCCAGATTTCACTGGCTAAATCCACCAAATATTTAAAGAAGATATTAATATCAATCCTACACAATCTCTTTCAGAAAACACAAGAGGAATTTGTGTGTGGGGGGTAGGTTTCAGCTGGGGTCTGGAATTCATTTGATTGTTTTTCTTAATAAATAATTATTGAACACTTAAAAAAAAAAGGGAGAGGAAGAAATACTTCCCAACTCATTTTATGAGGCCAACATTACCCTGATACCCAAACTAGATAAAGGTCAAAGTCATGAAAGAAAACTGCAGACCACTATCCTTATGAACACATCCCTTCCTCCAAATATTAGCACATCAAATCCAGCAATATGAAAAAAGAATACTACACCAGGACCAAGTGGAATTGATCGTGGGAATACAAGGTTGGTTCCATGCTTGAAAATCAATAAATATAATCCACTTTATTAACAGTCTAAAGGAGAAAAAGTACATGATCATATCAATTGATGCAGAACAAGAATTTGAAAAAATATTCAACATTGATTCATGATAAAAATTTGCAGCAAACTAGGAATAGAGGGGGATTTTCTCGACCTGATAAAGGGCAGCTACAAAAGCTTTGAATGTGGCAAAAGTCACATTCAAGCTACAAAAGCCTTGACGACTATTTAGACGCAAGAAGACTACTTAGATTCCAGGCAAATTGCACAACAATTACTTTCCTCATCCCTAGCATGGTCCAGAATTGAAATCCCAGGCAATACTATTTCCCAAGTTGTGCTTATTACTCCTGACAATCCAGATACTAGTAGTTGGTGAGAGCATACATGCAGCAAAAAGTGAGCTCTGCTTCTTGTATTGTGTGGCACTGGCATCAGGACGGCGTGTTTTACCATGACAACATCGTGCAGGAACAGGAGGGTGAAAAGAACATTAGATTGTTGGAGAAGCAGTTTGCTGAACAGGATAGAGGCTCTGAGAACAAGGCTGTGTGGCAAGAAGCTGGCAATTCAGCTGAGCCTGGGCATCTCCTGGGAACCAGAGCCGGCAATCAGCCTCATGCAGCAACACAGCAGGGACCTGGAAATGAGATTTCTGAAAGTCAGGAAGTAGTTGGCAATTGAGTCAGATCTGCAGAACCAGCTGGAACAAGAACCTTTAGCTATCAGCACAAAGAAACAAAGCAGCAAGAAAGGGCTCACTAAAGAGACCAGGAAGAATTTTTTTTAAAAAATGAAGGGATTCAGAAATAAAAGGCTTTGCTTAATTAACGTTGCAGCTTGCCAGAGATTCAAAACAGCAAAGTCATTAGAGAAATGTCTCCTGAAGGTTATTCTCTCATGCGACTGGGTGCACTTGAATCTGTAGTCAGGCCCTTTTACTTTTGAGCTTATTTCTGTCATCCAGACTCTCCATACTTTCTTCTTAATGATCTGGAACTTCTGACTTTCCTAAACTCTTCCACGAGAAGTTCGTTCTCTCAGTCAGTAAAGGCAGAAAAAATAAGTGAAAAGTTCAACAATGAGACAAAGTTGGAAGTATAATTTGGGGGGGGGGGTTCTAATATTCAGCACACTCTCAAGGATGGGTATGTGGTATCTTTTTCTATACTGGAATTGCTAATGAAATGCTTCAGTTTCATTACTCAAAGAATGTATTGGTTCAAGCGAAGATTACCTGTAGCTCCTCTGGTTCTCAAGATGCTCTAAGTGAAGAAAACTGTAGAATGTTGCAAAGGAAAATAAGTGGTGTGGGAAAGTCTCTGAAACAAGCCAGCTCTTTCTGGAAAGAAAAGTCACTGGAGCTCTTGGCCAACAAAAGAACCCCAAGCCCTGACTTGGAAATCACGGCCTTCAAGGAAGTGCAGTGTGGTGGAGCACACCCAGCCAGGGAGTCAGACCAGCTGAGTTCTGACCCACATTTGCCCCTTGGGGAGTGGTTATGATGGGCTCTGGAGTTAGGCCGTCTGGGTACAAAGGCTCTATCTGATATTTTCTCATTGTGTGACCTCGGGGAACTTACTATACCTCTCTGTGCTTCAGTTTCCTCATCTATAAGAAAAGATGATACCCACATCTACCTTGTGAAGTTGTAGTGAGGATGAAAGGAGTTACTATTGCATGTGTAAAACATCTGGAACCATACATGATTGTAAGGGATGCTATATAAGTGTTTGCTGTTATTTATACTACCTGGGGGCCTAGGGCAATTACCTCTGCGATTTCAGTTTCCTCAGTTGTAAAGCTAGAGGGCTGAGTTAGGCCTTATTTCTCAAAATGTGGTCTGAAGACTTTTAGCATCAAGATAACACAGGTTCTCAGTTAAATAAAATCTCTTAGAGTGTGGCCTGGAAAAGGGCTTCCAAAAATGCTTCTAAAGTGATTCTTAGGCATGTTTACTTCATTGTAGCAGTACCTATGCAATTAAATGAGCAACAAACAGTTGGCATTGAGCTGCTTTGGGAGGAAGAAGAAGTTATGCCCTGAAGGCACCGACCCTCTGACCAGTGTGTAGAAAGCTGAGCCAGAGCTGGACACAGGCTACACCAGTCCTTGCTTTCTGCAGAGTAAGAATTATGGCTGGAGATGGATGAGCTGCCTTTTTCACAAATGTCCAGAGTAGTCATGGAATTTCCCAATAAAAGTCCCTTGCCAAATTGTATGGCCTCAGGTGTGTCCTTGAATCTTTGTGACAGTAAGCATTTTAAAAAGTCACTTGTTGGAAATCATAACTAATTGCTCCATCTTCTGTGCCGCCAGCCACATTATTTCTATCGTATTGTAATTTGCATCATACTGTATTACAGCGAGTACCATTTTCCCTGGAAATGACCAGCTTCCTAAATTCAGGCCAGTGCTTCATTCATCTTGGTATTCCTCTCTCTCTTCCTCCCTTGCCCTAACATTTAGCACAGTGATTTGCATGTGATTGTCCTTTTATAAATGTTTGTTGAATGAATCAGCAGAGGATCCAGTTTGGACTGATTCCTTGTGATGAAATTTATAAGTTGGTGATCCCAGAGCATGTACTGTAACTGATGAGACCCACTAATACAAAACCAGTGGAAAAACCCTGCCTCCATCACAAAGGCCACTGCAATATTAATACAGTGGAAGATATAAATCTTAATTAGGAGCAGGAAAAAGTGATGATGTATAAGGTTCTCAAAATGTCAGCTGGTGGCTGGGCAATCAATGCATTTGTAGCCACTAACCATTACACTGTGATACTGAAACCAATACTGCTAATTAAAGGTGTAATGACAATCGGCCAGATCACTGTTAATTGATTATTAATACTTTGATTACTTGTTTTTAATGCCAGTTGAATTTAATCAAAAGGGGTCAAAGAGTGCTACAAGGCCTATAATTTTAAAAGGATTTGTATATATTGGCTTTTTGGTGATTCTTTTTCAAAATCCAAGTGAAAGAGTACATATTATATATACTTTACCCTCCCATTAAAGTTTTTGGAAGGTGAAGATAATTCTTGATGACAAATAGACATAAATATTTCATCAACAGGAGGAACATACTGTGTTTCCCCGAAAATAAGATCTAACCAGAAAACAAGCCGTAGCATGATTTTTCAGGATGCTCGTAATATAAAATAAGCCCTAATATGTCTTTTGGAGGAAAAATTGATATAAGACCCAGTCGTATGTACAGAGAAATACGATAGGGCTTATTTTATATTATGAGCATCCTGAAAATTTTATTTTCCGGTTAGGTCTTATTTTGGGGGAAACACGGTATTATGTAGCTCCTTAGACTTTTGTTCCATATTCTATTTATTGATCCTTTGCTCAAAAATAACCTTAAGTGTTCTTGTAAATTGAGGCAAACTCTCAGCTGATATGTGGCCCCTTTTGCTCCCATCTTATTTTTTCCTTTGTGTCATTGACAAGTTTTGGGGGCAGAATGATTTACAGCTCTTTGTTCACCCCTACAATGTGACCTCTGCCTCCATTGATTAGCATCACTGAAAGCCACAATTAGCCTACACTACTAAGTCAAACAGCTTTTTCCTGTTCTTAGTCTTTTGGTAGTTTTTAACATTACTGACCACTCTCAGCAACTCTGCCCTCCTTGGCTGGGATTCCCACTAACCTCTCTGCCAGAAATATTTTTCAGAAGGGAATTAATGCAGTCTGCAAGATAGGTAGGGAATATGAGCATGGGGGCCCAGTGGGCTTAAAGGGGTAAGGAAAACCCTGAGGCATAAGAGGTGGCCCCTTCCCAGAAAAAGGCCAATGGCCCACAGGTTAGAACACCCAGGACAAAAGGCAATGGGAAATTCCAGTCCAGTTATGGGCCCATCTCAGTATTTAAGGGGGCAGGATGGGAGACATCTCTGAGAGGGTCGTGTGCAAATATGGGATTTTAGATGCAGAATAAGGTTGTGTTTGGACAAATCATCAGAGGTGAAAATAGAAACCAGTAAATCAGCCCAGCCTTAAACATAGGATTGGCAGGATGGAAAGAAAGCAGGCCCCCAGCTGGCTGTCTAGCGTACAGCGCTGGGATTTTCCTGGGTACTGGATGGGACAGACCGTCCAAGTGGAGTTGATTAGAGAGCCGTCATGTAGGGTAGTGACTTGGAAAAAGTCCCAGTTTGTCCTTTACTCTCCCACTATTACCACACTCACACTTCCGACACAAGATGTGTGGGTTTTCTACACCAAACAATTCTGACACTAACTGCCTAGAGTTAACGCAGACCCCACAAGTTAAGGGCTCAGCCCCACAGGACTGCCACCCGCCCTTCAGATACCAATCGCCGGTAGTAAGTCCCCAGGTTACTGACAATTTCTATCTGACTTGGTTATAAATCAAAGGTCCCATCACCTCCTCCATGGATTAGATCATTTGCTAGAACAGCTCACATAACTCAGGGAAACACTTACATTACTGCTTTATTATATAATAAAGGATGTGATAAAGAGTACAGATGAACAGCCAGCTGAAGAGATACTGAGGGTGAGGTCTGGCAGGGCCCCAAGTGCAGTAGCTTCTGTCCCTGTGGAGTTGGGGTATACCACCCTCCTGGTACGTAAATGTGTTCACCAGCCCAGAAGCTCTCCAAACCCCACATTTTGGGGATTTTTATGAAGCCTTCATCACGTAGACACAGTCAATCATTAACTCAATCTTCAACGCCGTTCTCCTTCCCTGGGGAGATGGGGGTGGGGCTGAAAATTCCACACTTCTGATCATGGGTTGGTCTTTCTGGTGACCAGCCCCTATCTTGAAACTATTCAGGCGCCCACCCAGAGTCACCTTCTTAGAACAAAAGATGCTCCTATCACCCAAGAAATTCTAAAGGACTTAGGAGCTTGTGTCAGGAACTAAGGTCAAAGATCAAATATTAGAACCAAAGGTGAGCCTAGTGTGTGGATGATTTAAGAAATTACAAGTTTTCAGGAGCTCCGTGCCAGGAACCAGGGGCAGAGACCCATATGTAGATGTTCTCATAGGCTGTGTGAACAAGGCCACTAGTAGTGCCCCAGGTCTTCTTTGACTTTTGGATGTTTGACGAATGACTCTGCTTGCCAGCTTATACCTGCAATTTGCAGTTGATTACAAGACACGGGACAGGGCGGACTCTCCTGTGAGGGTCCTCCTCCTCCTCTTATTCTCCTTTGTCCAGTGTTCAGTCCTCATCCTCTTCCTTGTCTCTGATACTCTCTGGCTTGGTGATCTCCTCTCTCTGTAGCTCCAGTTGGGGAGGCAAACTCCAGGCTTGGGAGTTAGGCAGACTCAAGCTAGATAAGCTGGTTCCTACTCAGTCTTCCTAAGCCACAGTTTCCTTGTCTGTAAATGGCCTCATTAGGTTGTTGTGAGAATTACATGCAATAATGGATTTGAGTCACACTGCTGGCCCTTCCTCATTTTAAGCTCTTCCTCCCCTCCATCCCCATATCCGTATTTTCCAGCCATGAACCCACTTCCAAGCTCTGGGTTCCACACTTTCGGTGGCCTGGGAGCATCAAATGGGGCTTTCTCCTTGTCAGACACTGTGCTTATCCCCTGATTTACATATCTCAGTTACTGAAATTGTTCCCATTATAGATGAAGAAAGAGAGGCACAGAGAGATTGTGTAGCTTGTCCAAAATCACACAGCTAGATTCAAACCCACGTTTGTTTGACTTCGAGGAGCTCATACTTTTCGTGTCTACATTTGGACTCATCTCCCCTGACCAGACCTACTCCTTTCCAGGGGAGGCATCAAAATAAAACTTCCAGTTGTCTTTGATGTTTCCTTTCTTTAGCTCCATCCCCTTACCTTCCATGCCTACTCACATTCAAACAGTTGTGATTTGTCCAGTTCCTTATTCCTTCACAGTCCTTTCTGCTCTCCTTCCATCCGCCTGACTCCGTGCTCAGCCACCAGGTGTGGATTCCCAACCTGCCTCTAGCAGTCGCATTCCCTGCTGGTTGTGTTTTGCAGGGCACAGCACAGTAGTGATAAACTGCAGCAGCTGCCAGCAGTGAGTGCTGGCTCCCCATTACTAGCTGTGCGGCCGGCCATAGGCAAATCGCTGTAACGACTTTGTGCTTTAGCTTCCTAGTATCTACCTCAAAGCTTTGTCATGAGGATTAACTGAGTGGATATTTATAAAGCACTTAGAATTGTATCTGCAGCGTAGTAAGCAATGTGTAAAAATAAACTGCAACTGGTTCAATGGCCCTAAAGTGGTGATTTTGGAATTGTCTTCAGAAACTTCTTAACCCTGAAGAATTCTAGGCCAGGGTTATCCCAAAATACCTACCAAGCCTGACTCTGCTGCTCCTCCCAAGAACCCCTCTGCTGGTTCTTGTCTGATCAAACTTACCTCATGCTTTCCAGATCCCAGCCTCACACACCTGGTTCTCAGCTTGCCCTTCCTTCCCTCTCCTGTGCTCTTTCGCATCTTCCAGACCCCCTTCAGGATTTTCCTCCTCCATGCAATCTCCTTAGCAAAGAGCAGTGGCCGCTGCCTAGATCTTAGGGCTTATCCCATTTATTCTGTAATTAATTGTGACCTGCCACATGATATTTCTTATTTTGTGTTCATGAGCATTTTTGCTTAATTTATGCTTTGTCTACACAACTTAATTATATGGTTCACGGTGGGTAGAGACCCTACTTTTTGTTTCTTTGTATTCCCCATTGTGTCTGGGATAATATTTTGCCCAGATGGATGTCCTGTAAACATTTGTTGATTGACTCATAAACCACTTTAAACAAAAATAGCTGACATGATCTTAAAAATAACAACATATTATGTGTTACTTGCTTTCTTAGTGAAATCTTTGTTTCATTTGAAAGGTTAGGAAATCTTTAATTAGCAATGAATTTTCCTATTTGGTACACTTTTTGGAAACAAAAAGTGGTAGAAGTTACAGCATTTTATCCTTTTGTTGAAAAGTTAAGTGAAAAGTTCTTTTACAAGAACTTATTCTCTATGACTTTAATTTTGTGGCTTTCTTTTAAACCCTCTTTAGTTTTACAATAAATATAATTAAATAGAGTTTCTGATATGTAGTGCTTTTTCTACAGGGAACTTGTTTCACTGTAATCTATTCTCCCCTTTCTTTTCAAGCCAGGCCAGTCAGAGTCCTGCAGTCCTCCCTGGGACATTTATTTTGGACTCTTAGTCCATTGGAGGGACTATACATTGTGCGCTGTGGGTAGCTGGTGGCCATCTGTTTTTCATGTAGAAAGATACTATTAGAAAGATGGAAAGAAAGAACACTGATTAAATCCTTTAAATGATGCTTGAAATCAGTCTATCCTTGAACATTTCTGGAATGGGAGCCAAGAAGCTACCTTTTTTTTTTTTTTTTAAAAAAAAAAAGCCAGCTTGAAGAAAGCTAGTTGGAGGACTTATAAACAGTATCCTGACTAATACACTCCTCCTTTTATATATGAGGACACTGAGAGCTAGCAGGGTGAAGTGACTGCAGTAGCCTCTCAATTAGCATTCTTGCCACCAGGTTGGGAGAGCTTCCTTTCCCCCACCTGTAGCCCACCCCTCCCTCTTCTCCCTGATGCTACAGTGATCTTTCTAAACCATGTATATGAGTATGTTTGCACTCTTTCTGGTACATCTTTGAGGACTATCCCATTGTCTATGCTGAATAGAGCTGAGGCTTCCCAGCATGGCACACAAGATCATTCAGAACCTGGTCTCTCTGTCCCTTGATTCTACACTTCTACCTGTGCTTCTCCTGATATGTATGCTCCAGCTCCGCTAATGTACTTGTGGTTCCCCAAGCACATCATGCCATTTTATGCTTCCTTCTTTTGCCACCTAGAATTGCCACCTCTGTCTAGAATGCTTTTTATGACCCATTCAAACTTAGAGCTTTCATCTGTCCTTCAAAATTAACCCAATTAAATAAATCAACCCAGTCATCATCCCTTTCCCTGATGGGCAAGGTACCTAATTTTGAATTCCAGTGACTTCCTTGAGATGACCCGGTAAGTAGCCAGGAGTAGAACCCAAGTCTCCTGACTTTCAGCCCCGTGCTTTCTTTCTGTCCCACAAGGATTTTGACCTGGACCTGAAAAGGGTTCAGTGGGTCCTTAATTCTGTACCATGTACAAAGGCACTTAAGCTCCACTGCATCTGCACCACAAACAGTGCCCTCACTGGCATTTGGGATGGGAGCAGGAAAGTTCACTGAACAGGATTTTTAATGTACCACCAATTATGTGCTGTCTTTCAGGTTATGCTAATAGTATAAAATGCATGATGTATTTCATTTTTCTCTAATCTGGTCACATATAGCTCTGGGCCCTAAGCATCTGGCCTGCTAACTGCATTGTAGATAATAGTAAACATGCTGCAAGTCTTAATGAACTACTTGAATAAAACTGGTTTTGTATACCTTTAATTATTGTTAATAATATCAGCCATTGTGGACAGGTCCCGGGACCCCACTCTGGGCCAATTAAGTAAGAATTGCTGAGGCTGAAGCCAGGTCTAATATTTTAAAAGTCTCCTATGGTGATTCCACGGTGCTGCCACGGTTGAGAAGCATTAGGCTTATCAGTTTCTCCTTGAGAGGAGGTCTAGCAGGATTTACAGAAGTTTTGAGCAATGGACAAAAATAAGATTATAAAGAAAAGATGTGACTACTCTTAAATAGTTATAAAATATATTTACTTTTTAATTGTTGAGGTTAAATGTTGTCTCCACCCCTAAACACTGCTTTCTTCATCTTTATATATTTTTTTCTCAATAAAACATCATAAATATGTGCTGGCTTATTGCTAGGGCAACCTGGAGGGATTCACCTTGTTAGTTGAACCTTTCCCGAAGACTTTGTTTTACTTGATCACACTTTGTATTTTTGGTTCTCCTCATTCCTGCAGTGGGAAGAATAAAAAAATTCTACAAAAAGGTCTCTTGGCTTCTTCTTACTTTTCTCTTTGCTCTCCAGGGTCTCATTGGGCTATACATTCTTATCTAAATGAACCCATTTTTTTTTTGTACATCTAACTCTTAAATACCAGATTTTTCCTTCTGGTTAAGGCAACACATACAATGATGTTTAAACTTTTTAAAAAGCTAAAGATCATCTCTGTTTTGTTTTGCTTTGTGCTTGGTACACACAGAATCCGGCTCAGCATATTCAGAGTCTCTATATGTCTTACTTTGGGTTTTCCTTACTTTGGAACCCACATATGGAAAACCAAACTTCACAGAGCTGCTCTTGTGCTTATGAATGCTGTTCTAGATGGACCTTTTCTCTGATTCAGGGTTCCTGTTTCTACCTCTCTGTTTTTCTCTTGTAGTGGAGAAATCAATTCATGTTCTCCTCCTGCACTTGCCAGCTGTAGACCTCAGAGCCCAGGCCACGGCATTATGGCAAAGGAACAACAAATCCATGAGTCCCTCCAGAATGGGATGTCAATGAAATAAATCAGACACAGCCCATGTTCTAGTGCCTGTAAAGAATAAAAGAGAAATTCACTTAGAAGTGTTACTAAATTCATGGTAGCTTGTGACTATATGTTTCTCCAGCACCCAGTAGTGAAGTACAGTATCTGTTGTGGTAGGAGGTGAGGTGAAGAATTCATGCAAGTTTTTGGCTTTGGTAAATGAGTATCTGGGAATGGTGGGGCCCATTGCTGTGTATCATGACGAGGGTACAATGGTGCTTCTTTTACTCTGGCTTCCCCTGCTGTCTGTATCCACTTACTCACACTCTGCAGTTATCAAATTGGTGAATTTAGAGCGAAGTGTCTGAATTTGAGGGACAAAACATACACCCCTCCAAGCAAAGTGTTTATCACTACAGTAGCTTAAATGTACCAGGCGTCCATGCTGTCCTAGGGAGAGGGATTGGAATCTAGGGGTGGCGTGGGACAGTGGGGTAGGCATGTAGACTTGAAAAGAGCCACAACAGTGATGATCCATTATCTATCTCAACTCTCTACTCTTGCTCAGATGGTTGCGGAATGTGATTTGAGAATTGAAGGGTAATTGCTATTTAATGACAGGATCAAAGATGATAATAGTGTTTGAGTGCCGTTTGGTTCTGGCTCCTCTTTTTGCCTAGCCCCCCATTCATTCTTTCATTTATTCATCAAAATTATACTGACTGCTTCTGAAGTACCAGAAGCACTGTATTAAGCATGGGGGATATAAAGGGAGCAAGGCAGACAAGGTAAATATCAAATAAAAACAAAATATCAATGACTCTCTCTTGCAGTATGGAGAATGGTTATGAATGGCAAGGCCTGAGAAAGCTCTTTTGAACAGGGGAATTCCTTACCTGCTGGCTCAGATATGCAGGTCAACAATGTATGTTTTCCAAGAACTACCACAGCTTCTTTAAAATGGCTTTGTTTTATAGATCCACCCCCCTCCTCCAATGATAGACATCTCATTTATCTTTGAAAAGGGAATTTTACTTGCAGTGGTACAAAAAAAAAAGTTTTGGGAGTTATTTCTATTTCTAATAGAATTTGCTCTAAGAATTAAAAAATAGTTTTAAAAATAATTTTAAAAACTTAAAATTATGTTAAATTATAAAGTACTTCAAGCTTATAGCATAAAGTTTAAATCATAAATGAAAGGAGGTCCCGTGGCCCATCAATTCTACTCCTAGATATTTATCCAAGAAAAATACACGTAAAAACACGTGTCCATAAGAAAGCTTTGTACAAGACTATTCATAGCAGCTCTATTCATAATAGCCCCAAACTGGAAACAACCCACATGCTCATCAACAGGAGAATGGATAGGTTGTGACATATCTAGAAAAGGAATACTACCCAGCAAAACAGACAAAAACAACAGAAAGAGAACTACTGATAAATGGTACAACCTGGATCAATATTTTAAAACAATACACTGAATGCAAGAAGCCTGACACCAAAAATTACATACTGTATATTCTGTTTATGTGAAATTAGGCAAAACTAATCTGCAGTGATAGAAATCTGATCAGTTGTTACTTCTGAAGGGGGTGGGGAATGACTGGGAATGGGCATGAGAACTTTCTGGGGTAGTGGAAATGTTTTACCTCTCGATACGCACTTTGCAAAATTAGGTAGAATGGTATATGTATGATCTGAGCATTTCACTCTAAGTAAATTGTACTTCAACTAAAAAATAATATTAAAGAAGAAATTTTATAAAAATAATGCCTTTCTCTCTCTTCCTCTGTTACCTTGAGGGATCCTTGAGGGTAAGCAACAGAATCTTACTGATTTTTAATTTTCTTTTTATTTCAATATCTCCCAAAGAGTAAAGAATAAATAAATATTTGTTAAATGAATAAAGAATAATAATATTCTATACTCATTTATATTCATAATTTTAGTTAACCCCTGTAGTAACCCTTTGTGTTTATAAATGAGGCCCAGGGAGGTAATGTGAACCACCTGTGGTCACACAGCAGGCCGTGGTACAAGCAGGACTTGGACATGGGTCTCCTGATAATCACAGTCATGTAACTCCCAATTTAATGCTAAATCCATGAAATCCCCATTTATGACATTCAAATAATTATTGCATTTTTTTCAATAATTATTGAAAAATAATTATTTTGGTCAGTCTTATTAACTGAACATATATAACTTCTAAATTTAGAAGTCTTATTAACTGAACATATATAACTTCTAAATTTAGAAAAGTATGATAAAATTATTCAGAAACTTGGCATTGTTTAATTGCCTTTTAATATGAATTCTACCATGATGCAGTGTTCTCTATAGATTTCAAACAGGATTTAGTCTAAGTAGCTCTTGGCTATAGGTATCTCACCTGGGAGGTAATTGAGAATCAGAGATAAAGAGAAATTCTTTCCTGTCTTAAATCAGGTTGCCATTTAAGCTACTGAGTAGAGCAGACTTTCAAGCAGCCCTGCTGATGTTTAACAGTGTTGGCTAACAAAGAAAGTCCACTGTCTACTGTCAATCTTTAACTTTCTGGGCTAGGGAAATCCTCTCTCCCCTGAATCTAATAGTAACAAACCTCATAGCAATATAATAAAAATCAGCGTGTAGTTGGCTTTGATACTGCTGTGCCTTTTTAATGTGTAGGCAAGAGGAATTGACTCATATTTATTCAACACCTACCATGGGTTGGGAGCCAGATGCCTTATGTTTAACCTCTCATTTAGTCCATACAACAAAATGAAGTAGGTACTCTGGCCCCATTGACAAGTGCAAAAATGGAGGCTCCAAGGGTTTGAGTATATTGGCCACAGTCATAGTGCTGGTAAGTGGCCAATGCCAGGATTAAAACATTGCTCTCCTTTACTGCCAAAATGTGTTCCATTTGCTACTTCTATGCTGCCTCTCCAGGATACTGCTTGATGCTAAATGCCAACCACAGTTGTAGAAAGGGTAGTAGATGGAATAATGGCCCCCAAAATGTCTACATCCTGATCCTCAGAATCTGTGAATACGTTACCTTACATGGCAAAAGAGATTTGAAGCTTCAATAAATCAAGTATCTTGAATTTGGAAGATTAGCCCGGATTTCTGGGTGGGCCTGATGTAAATAGCAAGGATCCTTATATAAGGGAAAGAGGAAGGCAAGACAGGGGTCAGAGTCAAAAAGAAATTTGAAAATGCTATGTGCTGGCTTTGAAGATGGAGAAGGGGCCGCAGCCAAGGGATGCAGGTAGCCTCTAGAAGCTGGAAAAGGCAAGGAAACAGACTTTCCACTAGAGCCAGAAGGAATGCAGCCCTGCCAATGCCTTGAATTTAGCCTAGTAATACCTATGTCAGTCTTCTGATCTCCAGGGCTATGAGGTGATAATGTGGCATGGTTTTAAGCTACTAGGTTTGTGTTAATTTACAGCACCAATAGGAAACTACTACAGAGGACAGAGCAATTACGCAACACATAAGTGATCTTCTTTTGACACTTTAAAGGAGTACATTTAATTTTCTCTTGTAATAACTTGTGTCTTGATTAGGAATCCTTAAGGATTCCTAACATGGTTGTGTTGTAAGAGTCTTAGTAACATAGGAAAAATCCAACATTGTCAAGGCTTTTCTATAGAAATATCAATAACAAGGTAGGTGGCATTAAAATTCATAAGTGTATGAAATAATTTGATAATTTATTACTTTCTTTACTATTGTGGACATTATCTGACTTGCCATCTTAACTTACAATATTTATTACATTTAGTCCTCATTCATTTACCAATGCCTACTATGCAGCAACATAGGTATGTGTGTAGGGATATAGGTAAGTAGTTAGATAATCAGGCACACACACATCCTGTAGTGCCCCAAGTTCTGACAGACAGATTTTCATTTTCAGTATTAGTTCACTTACCATCTTTGAATTGGTGGATGTATAAATATTTAAAAGTTTATCAGGTATCTGATTACAAGAGAATATAAATAATTCAATATAGAAAATTACCCCTTTAGAATTGATAGAAGTAGCAAGTAATGTAAATGTAATATAATATAAATGAGGAACTTCAATTTTATACTATGTTGCTTTGATGATTAATCTTTTTTTTAATCTTTTTTTTTTCCAAAAAAAGAATTAGAACTCCTGCCAGAGAAAGAATACTCTGACATCTACTAGATCTTATAAAATGTTTGATTTATTTCTTTTCTATCAGAGTTCATTTTGAAAATTAGGAGCATATCTTGATGTTAAGCGATAGGAAAAATCATTCATGCAATATAACCACCCAGCTGGAATTCAATGTCCCAAGCAAACTGCAGTGCTCTCAAAACTGCAAACTGTAATTTTCTGAATTCTCTCCAGTTGTTAAAATGGTATTTGATCCCAAATGAGTGAACCATAGTTCTGCTGTGATTTACCTCCCACTAAGAATACTGTTAATAAAATTGTCAATTAATTAGCAGTTAACAATGTACTGACTCAATCCAGTTGATGTATATTGATGGAGCCCCCCCCCCATATTTAAGGATTTTGTTATGACAAAATAGAAGACACAGACGACCCACCTAGTGCTTTTGTGTGAATTATGAAATGCTGCACAACTTGGTGAGCAACTGTGCCTTTGTGATCATTAGAAAAAGTTTTCCTTTTCTCTGGGTGGATGAAGCCCCACACCAGGGCACCTGTGTGGGTGAGCAGAGCATGAGCTAGATTTCAGCTCCTGCTGTCTCCTTGGCTGGATGATTTTGGACAGCATACAACCTCCCCAACCTTACTTAGCAACCGTGATAAGAACAGTCCCCACTTTGTAATGTAGTTGGGGAAATAGATCATCTACTCTATATTCAGTTCTTACACGTTACTCCTTTTTTTTAAAAAAAGCTTTAACTGGTTTCATCTCTCTTTTTTTAAAATGTATTGGGGTGACAATTGTTAGTAAAATTACATAGATTTCAGGTGTACAATTTTGTATTACATCATTTATAAATCCCATTGTGTTACACAATGGATGCATTGCTGATTCAGTTCGGATCAAATCAGAGGAACTATGATTATTTCATTCTTAGCAACTCTTGTGAGGAAACCACCATATGGCTGTTTGCAAACTGCTTTGTCAAGTTTGTTTTTAAATATTCAAAGTGCCTATGAATTTCACAAGTCTTGCATATAAAAGGGATGTTGCTAAATATCATCTGTTCATTTAGCAAACATGTTTTGAGAACTGTTGCCAAGCACTGGGAGGTCAGTAGTTGATGGTAAACAAGGCAGCTGCCATTCCTGCCTGCGTGGAGGAATATGCTGGGGAAAAATAGAGACACTCAAGTAGAGACACAGTAGGAAAATAGAGACACTCAAGATCCTGAGAATGGCCTTGTTCTTTGCTACAATCAGGGACTTACTGAGCAGGAGGAGTTGAAGCATTGATGTATGTAGATGGTTGCCAAGGAAACCTTCCCTGGCTGAAAAAAAATAATAAGTGTGGGGCTGTGGGTGGGCAGACGTGCGTGTATCATCATGCTTAGCCTTTCTACTCTGACTTTGAAAGGAAAGGAGGCTGAAGTCTTCCCTTTGGTAAGCGGTTAGAGAGTGCCAGAGGTACTTAGGAGAATTAAGAAGGCTAATTAATTGGTCTTCTTGCAAAGGAGTAAGCAGATAGTTAAGACTTCAGAAGCCAAAGCCTCTCTGAAGTGACAGTGCAAGTAAATGTGAGAGCTTCTCTGGAAGCTGTGTGCATGCATGAAACCTGGAGTGTTCTGACACCCAAGTGAAAAAGAGAACATCTATGGTTGTCTTTCACTTAGAGGAAGAGCCAGTGATTGAAAATAACTCATTCAGTGTAAGAAATATTCTTAATATATTTAAATGTTTTTATTTGTTTTGATCGTTCTCTAGTCTATGCCATATCTTTTCCCAAAAAGTTATGCATAAACCTTAAAAATATCCATCTCCTTTGGTCTAGAAATTCTACATCCATGACTTGAACCTAAAATCATCAGTATATATACAAGGATTTGTACAAGAATGTTAAGACGTTGATTGTAGCAATTCTTAAATATGGAAAAATTGGAAACAACAAAATGTTCATGCAGGATTGGTTAACTAAGTTTTGGTGGAGCCACATAGTGCAAAGAGAAATGATGGGTCAGTAATAATCACATTGTAGACTGGTGGTTCTCATACAAGAGGCATGTGATATTCTCACTCATCTGAAAAACACTATTGCACCAGTTGGGTTTAATTTGAGGGTGAGGTTGGGTTGGGATGTAGCTTGGGAAGGACAGTGTAACTTGAAAAGAGCCTTTCAGGTGATTCTGATATGCTGAGTGGGCATATGCCCCTTTAAGAATCACTATTGTACTTAAATGATATAGAACCTACTAGTGTAATATTTAAAAAAAATCAAATGTCAAAGAATAGATAGTCAACTTTAGTTAAACACACACACACACAAACACACACACATATTTTTTTTAAAAAATGTCTGAAGGAAGGATACTGAAATATTAATAGTGATTAATTCTGAGGGCAAGATTATGGGTGATTTTATTTGCACTTGTGTCCTTTTCTGCATTTATCCAACATCTTGCTTATAAACATGTACTATTTTTATAACCAGAGAAAAGGAAATGACATTCTTGAATTTTAAAAAAATGCGAAAGTTAAAGTAGGAGTCAGTCTTTTCTGAAGATTTCTTTGGATTATTAATTTGGACAGAAAAAAACCCCCAATAAAACAGTAAACCCATGAATTGCTTATTATACTTGTTCAGTTTCTCAGTTATCCATAATTTAGGAAAGCCCACCTTTTTGGCTTACCGTACCGTGTTTCCCCCCAAATAAGACCTAATTGTACAATCAGCTCTAATGTGTCTTTTGGAGCAAAAATTAATATGACACAGTATTATATTATATTATACCCAGTCTTATTTTACTATATGATGTATTAATTATATTAATTTTTGCTCCAAAAGACACATTAGAGCTTGTTGTCTGGATAGGTCTTATTTTCGGGAAAACATGCTAGAAGCAAATTCAAACATTATAGCCCCTTATGGCAGCTACACAAATTTCATGGCCAGTGACTAAGAAAGTCATCTAGAATGTGATGACAAATACTTTAGTTCTCTTTCAAGTTAACTTTAAATCTGAGTGAATTTTTGGAGAGTCAAATGGTTGTCCAAACATAGCCAGGGCCCTCTGGAACATTCTATGGTGACACATATACAAATGCTACAGGCAGCTGTATATATTACCATCATTGTGGAGAGCTGGTTTTTCCTTTACCTCTCTCTTTTTCTCTTAGCACTTTGAATGCAGTTTTTCTCAGGGATTGGACTTTTTCATTTGAGGGTAAGATTAAAAGTTGAAGAGTAGTAAGTTGTAGATCATTGGATCGGGAGGCTGAATGCTTGGGTTCTAGAGCTGGCCCCACTATTTAATTTCTTTTTCCTTGTCAGCAAAATGAAGATAGGAGTGTCAGCCCTTCTTGCCTTCCACGATGTCTGTAAGAATGGACTGAAATAGCATTTGCAAGAGTGTCATGAAAGCTATAAAGTGTTATACCCGAATAGGGTAGTATTGCTTTCTAGAGATAAGCCAGCATGGATTTTCCATAATCTGAGACTTACAGAGCCTATTCGTTGTGCAACTGCTGTGACCAGACCCTGGGAAGAGCAGCAGCCTCTTTGGCCTCACGGAATCATTTCTACCGGAGTCATTTCCACCTCATTCAAAACCCCGGTGGCAGGACCAGGGTTTGTGCCCACCTACCTCTCGGGCTCACTTACACAGCTCTTCCTGGTTCCTAAACTCTGGCCATACCACAGACCTATCAGGTCCTGGAATGTGTTTGCCCTTGTGCTCGCTCCTCTCTGGAGAGAAAAATGACACTGTGCTTCGCTCTCAGGCACCCCCCCCCCATCTCTTCTCACCTCCTCACCTGAGCCCCTAGAACACTGCTTCTCAAAGTGTGGCCCCTGGCCAGCACAGCCGCAGCACCTGGGGACTTGTTAGAAATGTACCTTCTGGGGCTCTTCCCCCAACTAATGTGTGAAACATTGGGTTTGGGGCCCAGACTTCTGTGTTTTATAAGCCCTGCAGGGGATTCTGATGCACCGTAACATTTAAGAACCATTGTGCTGCAGTTATGATTCTCAAACTTGTCTGCACATTAGACTTATCTGGGAAACTTAAAATTGCTGGTGCCAGAGCCACACTCCAGAACAATTCAGTCAGAATCCCTAAGGGGTGGGACCTAGGAATCAGTGTTTAAAAATCTTCCCAGGTGATTCCAATGTACAACCAAGTTGCGCCTCGTGGCTGGATAGCTCTGTCTTGGGCTCCCATGACACCTTGTACTTCTCTTCTGTAGCTCTCAGGAGCACCAGGAGCCTGCTGTACGTCATTAGGACCTGTCACACCAAGCCACCACTCAATGGTCAAAGAATGAATCCAACTGTGCTTTGATTAGAGGGTATGTTAGAAGGGTTAATTAAAAAATACTAATACCAAAAAAATTCCAACATAGTGTTATCCAAAATATGATACGGGCAATAGTATGGCAATATCATAGTAGTTCCACAGGATTCACGATAAGCTTTCTTTACGGAGACAGAAGTATAAAAAGGTAGAAACACACCCCCCCACTCCCCATCCCAGGAACGAGACCCACGTCAAAACCAGACAAAGAGCTCAGTCTTTGTCTCTTTCCCTTCAGGCATTCTTTCTCTCTGTGTCCTTTTAGACACAAGTGAGCTCTGTGTGTACCCAGTGTGTGTGTGTGTTTGTGTTTGTGTGTTATAAAACAAGTGAACTCCAGACCCTCAAATTCTTAAAATCACAAATTAAACACATCGCTTGTCCCGATTTTCAGTAGCTGCTCCATTCAGGACCGACTTAATATCCAGAGATCCTATCTTTTTTCACCGTTAAGATCTGTTCCTTTTTTTCAATGTACCAGCTGATAACTTTGGTTAAATTCTCATTTGAGTTGGAATGTCCTTGGAATTGAGGGATAAAACCCATGAAATGAAAATGGGATATTAAAATAGAGCGGAAAATGGATTATTTGGTCCTGCTAAAAATGCATCTGTTTAGAGTAAAACTTAATTTTTCTTTGGAAAAATTATCCAGGGGAAGAAACCCAAAAGTTAGCTTTTTCCCCCCTTCCTTTGCAATTCTTCAGCCACCAATCAGTGCCTGGCACCCCATAAATGGATGGCGGAAACTGAAATGTTAAGGCTGCAGTAATTCATTTTAAAATATTATCAAATGTTTTGCTAGTTTTGAAATATTTCTGCTGCATAAAGAATTTAAAAATTAAAATCTTTATTTCTGATGTGCTTACCTTCTGAAGGTGTTTTTACTTGAGGTGTGTATGTGTGAACTTGTGTGTATACGTGGGCACATATGCTTATGAATGAACATGATGAAATTCTTATTTGTAGCTCTTTGGAAAAATAAATATTACATATACATTTCTTAAGTACCTTAATTGCCTTTGTTACATAAAGAAATTTCATTCATTCATTCATTCATTCATTCATTCATTCATTCATTCATTCATTCATTCGTTCATCCATCCAAACAGCCAATTCTTTCGCCATTCCATGTGCCAGGCCTTAGGTTAGGCCTGAGCTATATGACCTGAGAGGTATGGCCTCTGTCCTTGTGTTGCTTACTATGTAGTGATATCAGCACCTGCAAAAGTTGTCTATGACATTCTTTTGCTTCTGAGTTCTTGAGTCATTTATGACTTGATATGTATATATGTTATTCTTGATACCATATTATTGTTGATAACACTGTTATTATTATCTTGATACCATTGTTATGTATTATTATTCTTGATAGCATTTTTTCCCCTGTTGTCCTTAGATGAATTTTCTAAACAAGCTACCTCCCAACCTTATTTATATATCCCAGAACAATTGGACATCCCGGAATCAGTTGGTGATTCTATAGTAACACAAATTAAGTGTCCATTCTGCCATAGATCTCCTTGGATTGAACAAATGATACACTACATACTTTGTGGATTTAAAATCTTCATGGTGCTTTGGTAGTTACCTCTGTTAAAGATAGCAGCTCAAGCAAATTTAAAATGAATAGATTCTATCTTGTTTGCCTATTGTTATGTTTGAAACCTGTTAGAGGAAAAACTTATGCAAATGCATGACAAACTGTTGCTATGGCACTCACACTGGGAATGTGTTATAACTCATTTCTTAGATGGAAATAATTATCTGAAGCAGAGCAGACTCTCAGCCATTTGCAGAGGCATGTCCCGTCCTTCAGATGGTATATTTTGAGCAAATAAATATTATCAGGACTGAGGCAGGGGAAGGAAGGCAGGATAAATTACTGGGACCCTATTATCTAGAAAGTCCTGAGGCGACTCCCTGGTAAAGATGTTTTAGGCAGTCCTCCTTTGCTGGGGCCTGATTGGGCTGTCAATGATCTTCAAGACTATAATCTTGCTAGCCTTCCTGTTCTGCTCTTTCCTGTGAAAAACTACCAGGGCAATCTCTCTCAAAGAAAACTCCAACTTCACTCCCATGTTTAAGAACCTGGTGTGGCTCCCTATCACCTCTGGGATCAAATTTTAACCTTCCAGCCTGCCTGAAACTTCTGCCATCCACTGACTCCTGTGTACTGATTCAACTTCATCTCTTAATTCTACTGGAACCAGGTCTTTTTCATAG
Organism: Rhinolophus hipposideros; assembly: GCF_964194185.1. Lineage (NCBI taxonomy): Eukaryota > Metazoa > Chordata > Mammalia > Chiroptera > Rhinolophidae > Rhinolophus > Rhinolophus hipposideros. The sequence goes on from NC_138052.1 coordinate 47,041,655, forward strand.
CCTATTCATTCATTCATTCATTCATTCATTCATTCATTCATTCATTCATTCATTGATATATTCATTCAGTAAATAGATGGGATGATTGATAAGTTCAGTCCAATTATAAAAGCTATGAGTCTTCCAGCTATAATGTATCTATTATGTGCAAATACTGTGGGGGATGTAAACATGGAACACATTATCCTTATTCTTAAGATTCTTATGGCAATAAATGGAAACGCAAAAGTCTGCATTCCCCAGCAGAGGTAAAATCTTTATTTCTTAAACCACACTCTTATATCTGCATCTTCTGAGTGCTATTTCTTGGTTCTGGATTTCTCTCCTGCCTCATCTACAATAGTCCTTTTCACTTCTTCCTTCACTGCACCTAAATTTACCTGCTCCAGGAAACTTTTCCACTGGAATCTTGATTCTGTGTTGAATATACTCTTCCTCAGAATTCATGGATGCAGCTAGTGCAAGGTTATTTGCCTCTTGCTACCTGCTGCTTTGCAGTTAAGATTGGGGCCTCTTCCTGCCTTCCTTCCAGTCTTAAGCTTATCTCACAGGGGCCTGCGTGCTACCTTGGATGGCCAGAAAAGAAGCTCGCTGCAGACAAGCAGGCTCTGCCTTCCTGTTCCCAGCTCCCCTTCTGTGCTCTTAGCCTGGTGCTCTGCACACAGCCCAGGGCATGCTACTGAGTACTGTCAACAGTCACTGTTTTTCCTCAGGAATTCAGATCAGAAACTCCTGGCATGTGCCCTGGGGGCATCTACAGCTCAGAAAAGTGAACCTGCCTACAGGATTTGATTGAGCCTTTGACTCAGAAAAAGATGATTGATTTGATTGTGCAATGTCTGGAATGAGGGAGCAATGCAACCTAAAGTAGGGGGAATATAAAATTGGAAATAGTACAGGACTTGCACATGGGGCCTGGGAGGATGGTTTTGATTTTGCTGCTTGTGCTGGCAAGAGACACTAAGCAGATCAGATTCACTACCAATTACCACCATATTAATCTTGGCTAGTGAAGCAAAGCCACCAAGGATTTGGTAGATGTACCAGCTCTTCCCGCAATAGCTGTCTGAGGCTAATACCACTTGGAACCTGTGTCAGAAGCAAGTCCTCTTGTGACAGTGTGTCATACATTCTGATCCATCTGCGCCTCAAAGGCATCTTTTCTGGGACTGAAGTGTTCTGTTATTTTTTGGAGGAAAGAGAATCTAATCTCAGATGAGCCGGTTTCAGAAAATAGGTCATCGATGTGAGTTGCAGTTACTTTTCTCCCAGCTTTCTTCTGTCCTTGCTGTAGATTCCTTTTCTGCAAAAGACAGAGGCCGCTGCCCTGGCTGGTGAGCATTCAAGGGAGGAGTGACAGCCATTCTAGCCTCAGGCCCTAGTCAGGCACCTCTCAGATTCCTGGGTCCTCACACTAGCATCTGCCTTTTGCCTAGGCTGTCAAATTCCCATTAAAGGAGTCCAGAAATCCTCTCCCTGAGCATTGATTTTTTACACACACACACACACACACACACACACACACACACACACACACACACACACACACACAGCATAGTTATAGCCACTTGATTTGCCACCTGCAGTTTATAATAGAATGGACCTGTGGGATTATAAACCATTTTATTTCTGCACAGAATTTCTCAGTTTGAAGCCAAATTGAAGGGCATTAGTCATCAGTAATTTGCAGTTGTTTTTAATGTATTTCACTCAGAGAGGTTTAAGGCAGCTAAAGCTAAGATGAATTTCCCCATGCTTTGGTGAGAAAGTGAAAAATCTGATCATTTAATAAATCATTTGTCATCGCTGTGGGCATGTATTGTTCCTTAGCGACTACAACATCGTTACTGATTTGTGATTTGGTAATGTGACAATCTGAATGCTATTAGATCACTGATGCCACAATTCTCCCCTGTCCCATATTTGCATAGGTTTAAAGCTTAAAATTCATAGAATGCTAGAGAAGGGAACTTACAGATAAAGCTAGAGTTCACTGGAGTCACCCCGGGATCTCTGTTAAATGCAGATTCCCTGTCTCTCACCTGGACATTCAGCGTCAGCAACTCTGGGTTTGAACAAATACAGTGAGTGGTGCCTGGAGCAAACATTGAGAAATAGTGATCAGTTCAACCATGTTATATTTCAGATGAGGAAACTGAGGCCCACAGAAGTGAAGAGACTTTAGAGATTTGCCAAGACTGCAGAAATACATACTCGTAGTTTTCTATTTTGATCTCTGTAATAGCTTGGTGACTGTCTTAGTTGGTTTGAGCTACTATAACAGAATACCATAGACTGAGTGGCTTAAACCACAGAAATTTATTTCTCACAGTGCTGGAGGCTGGGAAATGCAAGATCAAGGTACCAGAATGGTCAGGTTCTGTTCAGAGCCCACTTCCTAGTTTGCTATGTCTTCACATGGCAGGGAGAGAGCCATCACCTCTCTAGTGCCTCTTCTTATAAGGGCTCCACACTCAGGATCCAATCACCTCCCACCTCTAAAATCATCTCATGGGGATTAGGGCTTCAATATATGAATTTGGGGGGGGACACATCATTCAGACCATAGCAGTGCCTTTTCCCCTGGAGCATTAGCTTTCACAGAAGTGTAGAATTATTTCTCTAAGTAAAGGCAAGGATTTTGCAGAATGTATTCTATTAATGCTTTTTCAGTTACTCATGGGTTTCGTAAAGTATGGTCACTTCCACAAATGAAATATATTTTTAGATAGCTAAGTGAGACTTTTTCATCTACAGGAGCGGCTTTGCAAAAGTTAGAAGCCAAAGTGACAAATGGCTTTATCACCAGCCCATGAAAACTATGGCTTTTGTCTGATTTTTCTATAAGTCCTTTAAAAAAATGGCCCATACCCATTATCTTTCCCTGCCAGCTCCATGAGCACAGGGGGCCCTGCAGCTCAGAATCATTCTCCAGGCTCAGTGACCGTGTTCTGAGCCAGCTGTCCCACAAGGTGCAGTTCTTTGGACAGGTCTGACCATGCCACCCAGGTTCCATTTAGCAATCTTCCTTCTGGTTCACAGTTCCAATCCTGATCATTCTCTCCACACCCTTACCTGGAGCTTTGTTACCTGGAGTCCCCTCCTAACTATACCTCTTTTAAAGACAAAATTCCAGACCTTTTCCTAACACTCCCCCTCCTCACCTGATCAAGACCACCGCCCAGTATTAGCCCCGTTTCTCTTGAAACTCTCTCTCCCCTTTCTGCTCTCTGTTCTCTACCTATCTCCCTGTCGGCCCCTCTTCTGGCTCCTCTTCCATGCCCCACAGTCCCACTAGGTGTACAGATTATGTGAGATTCTGTCCTTGCCCTTTTCCTCCACACCCACCTTTGCTTGGGAGCCCCACCAGGATCATGGGTAGATGTGGCCTCTCTACAAATGATTCTCCAACCAGTCCTCCCAGCACAACCTCTCTCCTGAGCTCCAGTGCTGCTTTTCTTGTTACTTGACCTTCAACTCATCAGGTCCCAACTGGAACTCAGAGTGTCTCCCCACAACTGTACTTCCTCCAGTCTCCCCATTTCTGTCAATAGTATCTTAACCACCCAGGTTCAAGATTTTAGCTATTTTTATATTCTACTTTTTCTTTTCATTCCTACAGCCTATGTTTTGCTTCAATTCTGCTGATGCTACTACTATTAATCTTTTCCTAGATATCCCCCTTTCTCTTCCTGAGACTTCTGTGTTCAAGCCTTCATAAGCAGAATCCACAAGAGCCTCCTGGTTGATCTCCTAGAGTTACCTGTTCTCATCCATCCTTACATGCTCCCGCCAGGTTAATTTTCCTGAACTGACCATTAGGTCACTATTGTGTTCAGAAACTTCCTTGGCTTCCCACTGAATAACAACAACAACAACATTTATTGAGTACTTGCTATGAACGAGAAATAGATCTAAGAAGTTTACATATATTTACACATTATCTCAGTCAGTCCCTAGAACTGATCTCATAGAGAAGATATTATTATCTATATTTTACACATGAAGGAATTGAGACACAGGGAGCTTAAGTGATTTGCCTATACGATAAGGTTCAAACACTTAACAAGGTATTAAAGGCATCCAAGATTCCGTTCCAACAGTTAGCTAGTAGTTATTGAGTGTTTGCTATATGTCCCTGATTTAATGGAGCTTATACACTATGGAGTGAAATAATAGTAAGTAAACAAATAAACACATCCTATATTTCTATCTATAGCAATTAGTGCTGTAGAGAAAATAAAGAGGATTATCTAAGAGAGAATAAACAGGATTATCTGAGAGAGAATAATACGGGAAACTATTCTGTATGGGATAGTTTTGATCCATCTCTACCAGTGTTTCTCACAGTAAGGGTGTGAGTGGAGTTAAGTGAGAAACTGTGGGGACAGAGCCCCAGAGAGCAGTTTCCAGGCTCTCGGCCTCATGTGGAAAGGTGCTGGCTCGGGTAGTAGATGGCCATCAGCTGTGGCTAGTTGGTCATCAGCTGTAACCCTTGAGCCATTGGCCACTAATATAACTGCTGAGGCTGCGCTGGGGAGTGGAGTCGAGGAATGTCGAATCAGTCGGTTGGCAGAAAAGGGGACAGCAGGTCGCACGTCGTGTGAATCCAGCCTCCAGTGAGACCATAGTGGTATGACTCCCCTACCTATGGCTCCGTGGGTGTTCCTTTTTGGCCTCACCATATCCTGTCTTCTTGTGTGGGGAGCGGGAGCTGAGACCCCACAGGCCACCCTGCGTGACAGAAACTTTGGAGTTACTTGAGGGTTCTTGATAAAAATACAGATTCCTCTACCCACTATCGACTCAGAATTGCTGGGTAGTGGGCCCAGAATCTGCATTTTAAATAAGTTGCTGGGGATTTTTTTGAGAGTTGCTGCGCCTCCCCAAACTGTCCCAGTCATGGTTTCCATCCTGAGTCCTCTATTTCCCAGTCTCTCCGTTGGCTCCCTCTGCCTAACAAGCCCGCTGCTTGTTTCTGTGTGTCCAGCTCCAGCTTTCCTTTTAAGGCCTAAGTCAAATGTCAGCCCCTGATCCTCCTGGCTGGATGAACTGTCTCCCTCTTTCGGGGACATTTATTACTCTCTATTTTGCAGTAGAGTTACAAGTAAATATAGTATATAGTGTATATCTTGCAGTCTATAGTTTATACTTATTTTCATAGAGTAACTTATATTTAAGTCGTATATTTTCATGTACTGAACTGTATATCCACTTAGGTCAGGAATGACTCTGATTCATTTTAAAGTCTTTCAATGACTTGCTCAGAGTGGCTGCTTAATATGCATTTTGTGGAGTGTCTGGCTAAGGTTAAGCCTCGCTCTCTTTGGACCACTTGACTAAATGGACTAAATTGGACATTTGTTCTAAATGTCCGGTCATAGCAGGCCTTGCTTGTACAAAGACTGAACAGCCAGTTCTGTGCTCACTTTACCTCCCGCAAGAAAAGTAACACTGAGGAGTGATGACAATACAGCAATTTCCAGTCAGTGGCTATGCATGTATCCTGATAGCCTGTTTTAGAAAGGGTCCCAATTGCAGTAGAGCTGAATGAGGGTTCTCTACCACTGATGTATTCAACAAGACATCATAGAGTGGAAATAGGCTTCCCAAGCACTTTATTCTGGGAAAAAAAAAAAATCCATTGTGGTGTCACCCGCTAGAACTGAGGAAGGCATTGCTTCTTTTTTCCTGCTAATAATTTTGGCTGTTCTTAAGGATCCTCTAAGTGACATCTCCTTCAGTCCACTCTCCATGCAGCCATCAGAGTAACTTGTTAAAACATAAGTCAGATCAAGTCCTTCCTGCTCAGATCCCACCAACAGCTTTCTATCAGTCTAAGTAAAAGCCAGGTCCTTATCTTACAAGGGCTAATAAAGACCTAGGTAACTTATCTGCTCCTCCCCCACGGCATCTCTCTGAAGCTACCTCCTACTTTTCTCCCTTGCTCATTCCAATGCAATAGCACTGGCTTCTTGCTATGCCCTGAATATGCCAGGCAAACTCCTGCCTCAGGGCCTTTGTTCTTCCTGTACCCCTTCTCTGGAATGGTTTCCCTCCAGATTTTCACTCTTGCACCTTTTCCCTGTCATTTCTCAAATGTATCCCGCTCAGTAAGCCTTCCTTGGTCGTGTTATTTAAAATTGCAGTTTCCCTGCCTCCCACCCACTCTGACATTCTATCTACCTTTCCTACTTTATTTCCCCCCTAGTAGTTGATCACTACCTGTCATCTATACATCATACATTTGTTGATTGGCTCTCTCCCTCACTGGAATATAAGTTTCATGAAAGTATAGTTTTAGTGTGTTTTGATCATTGCTGTATCCTCAGCACCTAGAACAATGCCAATACTCAATGCCAATGTAGCAAATGTTCCTTAAATATTTGTTGAATCAATGAGGCAGCACAGGGGAAACAAAATATTTAAACCCTGACGCCCAGCTTAACTTAATTAACTTTTCTGTGTATCAGTTTTTCTTTTCTGTAAAGTAGAAATGGTGATAGTTCCTGTCTCGTGGAGACATGACATCTGTATAGGGCCAACATCCAGTGTTCACTTAGTAAATGTTCCCTATAATAGATGAGGTTTTATGGGTTATTAAGAGGTTATCCAGTGGTGGTAGTCCTCTCTTTTCTAGCTAGTGGATTTTTCCAGGATGTAATAACAACGAATGTGTTTTGCCCTTACTAATCGCTGGGACTACCACACAACTTTAAGTGGTGAAAGCTTTCATTATTTCCATTTTATGGATAAGCAAACAGGCAGAGAAAGTTAAGCAATTCTCCCCGTGCCGACACAGCTAGTAAGTGCGAAAGCTGGAATTTGAACCCAGTGCTAGACACCATGCTTTTCACCTTATTTGTCACTGCTTCTCAGTGTGTGCATGAGTGAAACTGTTGGAAAACAGGAAAGGAGTAGCTGTCAGTTGCTTTATTTCCTTCATAGCAGCATGAGGGGTTGAAAGATAGTGTTGGGTGTTCTTCTCACTTCCATGGTGGAAGTAATTCTTTTGTTCCAGCCGAATCCTGTCAGGGCTCATCAATTCCCTCTCCAGTTGCCCACAGCTCCCTCTGCAGTGCCTTCAATTAATCCTTTTCTCTTGGAAGCAGTGCCAGGGGGCTGTCTTTGGTTGTCACAGCAGAAGGGAGGCTGGCACATGGTGAGCTGGGGCACATAGTCCTGAAATATGCAGGACGTCCCACGCAGTGAAGGACTTTTTTGTTGAAAATGTCTCCATTATTTTTTTCCTTCTTGAATGTCCTTTCTACAACCCCCACTAATCCAAAACATATACGTTCTTCAAGCGTTGGTTTAAGTCATTGTTTTGACCCCAGAATTCAGTTCCCCCTGTTTAAATAGACTCAACCTCTTCTTTTGCTTCACAAATGTTTATTGAGTGATGCTAGTGCAAAGGGGACTCATGAATTAGATAGCCCCTGCCTTTAAGGTGCGTAGGGCCCCATTAGGGAGTAGAGATTTATTCACAGAGTGACACCACCATTTATGAGCACTATAGAGTTTCAGAGGAGAAGGAGCTGCCTCATTTTGGATGGAGTAGGGATGAGCTGGCTCTTGAATGGCTGGTAGGATTCTTGATTAATGGATAATGGTAGAATGAGCACTCCTGGTGGTAGAAAACACATGGACAAAATTACAGAGGTGTGGACATCCAAGGATGATTTAGGAAATAGCTAAGGGTTTGCTTGAAATTCATCATAAACTTGATACAGGAAAATGAAAGGAGTTTCAAGGCAAGAATGGAAGGCTGCGTTTAAGTTGCTGAGGTCTTAAATATCTGACTGAAGCATTTGGACTTTAATTAGTTTAGCAATAGGGAGCCATCACAGATTGTTTAAGCAAGGTTGTGACATGAATGATTCAATGGTTTTATGTTGTATCTGGTTGTGAGGTCTGTGAGGAATTGTAATAAAATGAGACTAGTGGAAGAGAGACTAGTTGGAAGGCTTTTGTAACCCTTCCTCGTGAAATGCATAGAGGTGGTAGCAGTGGGAATAGAAAGGGAGGGATAGGTGAACAAAGAGGGATGAGGCATAGTGGCTGATTAATGAGGTATTGGGAGGTTCTGAGACTTGGGCTACCAGGAAAATGGTGGACCCCTGACACATTGGAGAATTGAGTAGTGGCTTTGAAGGAGCCGAAGGTGGTCAGCTTCATTTTATACATGTTGTGGGTACAGAGTCTCAGAGAGCAATTTCCAGGCTCTCAGCCTCACATGGACAGGTGCTGGCTTGGGTAATAGATGGTCATCAGCTGTAACTAGTTGGCCATCAGCTATTACCGGTTAGCCATTAGTAACTGATATAACAGCCTTGGCTTAGCTAGCAAGGGGCGGAGTGTGGATTGTGGATTGCAGAGAGGTGGATTGCAGTTAACAAGTGAGGTTGGTTGGCAGAGACAAGTGGACGGCGGGTTGCGGATTGTGTGGCTCCTACTTCCTGTGTCTCCAACCCAGCCACCAGCGAGACTACAGTGGTATGACTCCCCTATCTATGGCTCCGTAGGTGTTCCTTTTTGGCCTCACCGTATCCTGCGTTCTTGTGCGGGGAGTGGGAGCTGAGACCCTGCATGTCACATGTTATGTCTGAAGACAGGGAGTCATATAAGTGGAGATGTGTAGCAAGCAGTTAGTAATCCTGGATTGGGGATTGGAAGAGAAATGGGGCTGGAAGGAAGGTGCCACCTACCGGAATCATGATGATTAAAACCTTGGGTATAGATGAGACATTCAGAAGGCAAGTGGAGGACTAAAGGCAGGACTTTGGTTTGAATGTCCACATTAATGAGAGGATGGAAGCTGGTCCAGGAGGTGGAGAAGAAAAGAACCAGGAAAGTAAGATGTAAGGGAAGCAAAGGGAAGGGAGTGTTTTAGAAAGTAAAAGCACTGAGCAAATGGCTGATGCTTGGAGAGCGAGGATGAGGATCAAGTGCCATGAATTTCATGACTGATAAAAACTTTTGAAAAAGCAATTCAGTAGGGCCATTGGGCTAGAAACCAGATCCCCTGTCTTGTCAAACAAACAAACAAACAAAGCTACACATCTTTATGTACATGTGAGTGTGTGTATGTACCTGCCATGATATTTAAGAGTGGTTGTGTTTGGATGGTGGGATTTTTATGAGTGTTGTAATATTTTTCTTCTATTTCTCTTTATTTTCTTCGTGTTCTATGAAAATACAACTTTTCTAAATTAAGAAAACCTCATTGGTATTTAAAGTTCTGATTTTTAATCCTGTATTAAACATTTATTGAGCACTTACTATGCAATGGATATTTTCCTATGATGCAGAAAAAGTTACTGAGGCACGTGTTCGTTATTCAGGAGCTCACTGGTGGAAAAGACCAATGTGTGAACAATAAACGTCAGGCAATGTGACAACTGCTGGGAAAGAGGACACAATGCAATGGGACCATAAAGGAAAGGTCACTTCTAATGGGAATGTTAGGAAAGACCTCCTAAAAGAGACCACATGTGAGCTGCTTTTGAGTGGGTTCTGTCTAGTCATGTGCAGATACTCTGTGAAGAAACCAGTTCCTACAAACGGGCCTGGTGTCTTACCAGCCTTACTATTGTGCACTTGCTTAGATGTTAGTTTGGAATTATTCTCTATTTTGTTCATGCTTATGTGGTATGTGTTTTCTTATTTTGTGTCTCTGGGTGTTTGTTATATTTAATACGTGCACAAATTTCCTCTGAACTGCCAACCTTGGTGTTATTAGCACCACGCTCTAACCAACTGAGCTAACTGGTCACCCCTCTGGTTTCTTTTTAAAAGCTGTTCTTTATGTTTGAAACCATTCTCTATGATTTGTGATTCACATAGAACATACTATATAACATTTAGACAAAGTATTCTGAATAACATACTCAGAAATAGAAATCACCATGAATTTTTTTCACAAGTATAAAATGTTGCTGGACAAGTTTCTATTTAAATCATACTTGCTAGGCTTGACTGACTGCAGAAGTTCACGGGGTACGTGCTCCAGATTTCCTGATTTTCAGCACGGTAAGACTGCAATTTCACTGTGGACTAATTCAACAGCGATACAGGCCAGACTCCTTTGGGGTGGTTAGGAACTAAAACCAGCCTGTGAGGGACTCAAATCAGCTCAAGAGAAGGGGGAGTTTCTTAGAAGAATGCAGTAGGAAATTTCATGAATATCGAAAGACAGACAACAAAGCTGAGTAGGCCTCAGAGAGCCTGGGTATAGGATTGGTAGTGAACCCATTTACCATTCCTCTCTCAAGCGTGGTCCTTTTGGTTTCTTTCTTCTCTGTTTTCTTCTTCTTCTTAAGATGGGCTTCTATTGCTATATATGCTTTCTGCTCTCCCATGACTTCAGCATGCCCCTAGGCCAGAAAAATCTCTGTAGAGTTATTTTGTTTTTAAAAGTTATCTTTTAAAATAATATATGTACCAGCAAAAAAATGACTAGTGCAGAAAGGTATAACATTTTTTAAAATTATATTAATTTCACTCTTTTCCAGCCTCTCTGACTCATGGTA